>NC_071391.1:154324704-154637275 GCF_022682495.2 Desmodus rotundus
AGTTGTCCCACTTTTCCCCCTTCACCTACCTCCACCCAGAGCACACCCCACTTTCATAGTCAATCCCCACACCATTATCCATGTCCACGGGTCCTTCATGTATGTTCTTTGACTAATCCCTTCACCTTCTTTCAATCAGTGCCCACCCCCCATTCCTCTTATAGCCGTCAGTCTATTCAATGATTTCACGCTTCTGGTTCTATTTTGCTCTTTATTTTTGTTCATTAGATTCCTCTTATAAGTGAGATCATATAATATTTGCCTTTTACTGACTGACTTATTTCACTTAGCATAACAGTCTCCAGTTCCATCCATGTTGTCCCAACAGGCAGGAATTCCTCCACTGTGTAAATGTACCACACTTTTATCCACTCATTTACTGGTGGGCACTTAGGCTGTTTTCAAGTCTTGGCTATTGTAAATAGTGCTGCTAGGAACATAGAAGTGCATAAATTCTTTTGAATTGGTGTTTCACGATTCTTAGGGTACATTCCCAGCAGTGGAATTGAGGGGTCAAAAGGCAGTTCCATTTTTTATTTTTTGTGGAAACTCCATACTGTTTTCCACAGTGGCTGCACCAGTCTGCATTCCCACCAATAGTGCACTGGGGTTCCTTTTTCTCTATATCCTTGCCAGCACTTGTTGATTGTTGGTTTGTTAATGATGGCCATTCTGACAGGTGTGAGATGATATCTCGTTGTGGTTTTAATTTGCATCTCTGATGGCTACTGATGCTGAGTATCTTCTCATATGTCTATGGGCCATCTGTATGTCCTCTTTGGAGAAGTGTCTGTTCAGGTCCTTTGCCCATTTTTTAAATTGAATTGTTTTTCTTCCTGGTGTTGAGTCATAAGTTCTTTATATATTTCAGAGATTAAACCCTTGTCTGATGTATTGTTGGCAAATATGTTCATGATAGCCAGAAAGTGGAAATAACCCAAATTTTGTCTATCAACAGTTGAACAAATAAATGAAACGTGGTATATCCATACAACAGAATATTACTTAGCCATATAAGGGAATGAAGTACTGACACATGCTACAATATGAATGAACCTTGAAAACACTGCGAAGTGAAAGAAGCCAGACACGAAAGGTCACATATTGCATGATTCTATGGGATTTCTCTTTGGGGTAATGAAGTAGTCTGGTATTACTGATTAGAGTTGTATACTTTAGTGAATATACTAGAAGCCACTGAATTGTATACTTTAAATGGGTGACTTTATGGTATGTTAATTTTAGCTCAATAAACATAATAATAAATAAAAATAAATGGGAAATATTCAATGAAACCTAGATATTTCACATGGGAAATATAACAATATGAATCAGAGTAATGGAATTATAAAGCGCCAAGAAAATGTGGCCAGGTCAGGCCCTGGGGCTTTCTGATAAACACATTACCAAGGGTTAGCAAAACCAATGCACATAGCCCTAAACTCCGCATGTCTGTGCTGGGCAGTGATCAGTCCTCCGTCACAACACCCTCGGTCACTGAGCTGGAAATGGCTACAGATCTCTTCTCACCACAGTTCTCCACGTGCCCATGACCCATGATCGTAACAAACTGCTGAAGGTTAGACTTAAAGGTACTAACTTCACACCCCTTTCTTTTAGTGTGTTACACGTACAAATATCAGTGATCAGTACTTTAATGGTTTTATTAACTATAAAATATTTCAGACATACAAAAAAGGCATTGAAATAACTAACATATATAACGTACCCACTATCCAACTGAAGAAATATAACATTACAAATTCAGTTAACACTCCTCCTACATTTAATATTTATCCTGTTAGAAAAAGAACTGCGACTACACTCTTGCCCTCTCACTTACAAATAACTATAGTGAGCCTACATACAAGGCCTACGAAGTAAAGCTAAGACATCACTATTCACCCAGAGACTCGTAAGCGACCCCTGACGTGACATTTACCACAGAAACATTTCTATCGCTGTCAGTTTCAATAAGAGAAGGAAACTCTCCCACATGTCAACAGCAACAGTAACGGAAACAGAGGCCAGAAAATGACCAGAGGGTTCTTTCCATCCAAACTTTTCACTATCACTTAGCCGAGGGCAAAAAGGCCTCTGCTATCCACCTTTCCTTGTGTTTTGTCAAACCGACCCGCTTCTCATTTTAAGATCTGTAATATTCTTCAAGGCACTTTCACAAACAATTTCTCGTTTACTGTACAAGATGGATAAGGCAGCTAGCTGCATTTATACCCCTTTTCACAGATAGGGGAGAACAAAGGGATTAAGGGCACAAGATTGGAATCCAGCAAGGCTTGAATTCCTGCTTCACTACTTTTCAGCCAAGTGAGCTGCAAAATAAAGATGCCTGGGTTTGCAGGGTAGTTATGAGGATTAGGTTACACAATGTATATAAAGCACTTAGCACAGAGCCTGGTGTAAAATAAGCACTAAATGAATGGTACCTGCTGCTACTGTTGTTGCTGTTAATTATGTAAGATCAAAGAGCCCTAAACAAGGGAGCCAAGACCGAAACCTAGGTCTTCTTTGATTCCATACAACACTGCTTCCTTCTCAAATGGTCACCAGGAGTCCTATGTGTACAGAGTTGCTGCTACCATTTCCAGGTAACGCTTCCCCTTTCTCAGCTAGACACTTCACGGCTGGGGTGGGGTGGAGGGATGGGGAGAAAAGGCACACAACTGTAATTGAATAACAATAAAAAATTTAAAAAAAAATCAAAAGCCAATAGCAATGCCAACAGCTGCTAACGTCACAAAAAGACAAGACATTATATATGTCTCATAATACCATCTATAGTCACATTGCGCCCCCCACCCCTGCCAAGTTAAACCTTAATCAAGCTTCTATATCAAACTTCCAATTTTCAGGGTATACAGAGGGTAGAGAGAAACATGTTAAACTAAACCAAAATTCAGACTATAAGAAATTCTACAGGACAAACCAGGTTATTCAACAGATTAACATACAAGGGGTGAAAAAATAGAAAGAAGAAATGTACAAATTTAAAAAAGACTTAAAAGACATTTCAATCAATCTTGATGTCAAAAAACATTTTTTTTAATTCCCTGACCTCCCAAAAAAGGCAATAGCATAAGCCCCAGTACATCTGCTCGGCAGAGAAAGCACGCTAGTGACATAACCAGAGTATTCGGGGGTTTCAGGCTTCGGGACATTTCCTTTTCCCTTGAAAATCAGTAAGTTAGCATCCCGATTTTTAAAAGAAAGGCAGTGACAACACATAAAACTTTTACTCTGCCTAGGCTACACCTATGACAAAAGTCTTATTTGAAGAATAACTTTTAAAACTAAGGGTTTACAGGTTCTTAAAATGACACCCCCCCCCAAAAAAATCTACGAGATGACTGAAGCAAAGGTCAAAGGAAAAAACAGAGCAAAAAGTCAAGAAGAAGCACTTTTGTAATTAAAGCTTAAGAGAAAACCCACACTACGGACAGGATTAGCTGTCAATAGTAACCTTCCCAGAAGTAACCCATCCTATGATGAGAACTGAAGTATCTCAGTGAAAATTATAGCACCTCCCTGTCATCACTAAGCAACCAATAACTTAAGGTAAATTAAATGAAAATTAATCTGAAATTTCAACATGGGCACATGCTGTAATGGAGATTACTTTTTATTTCCATATTATTCCAAAAACAATTTGAGACAGCTTACAGAGTACATTAGAATTAAAAACAAAGAAGTAACAAGATTGGGGCAAAGAAAAAATAAAGGAGGAAATTAAGATGAAGTCAGAGGTAAAGTCACACAAACTAGATGCCACAAGATCCTACATAGTTGTAAGGGAAGAGCAACACATTCAACTCTGAGCCCCCTTGCAAAGAGAGAAACACCATAAGTTACAGGAATCACGATGACTGTGTAATACAAATGAACCAGCAGGTCAAAGGAAACACAGCTTTTCCTGGTACCGAGACCTGGAGAAAAAAAATTACTACATGGATCTAATGATGATGATGATACAAACAAAGGTAGCTTGAACTGTACACTTAAAAATGGTTAAGATGGTAAATTTTATGTGTATCTTATACAATTTTTAAAAATGGGGGGAGGGAGGTGGACAACGGCAGCTCATTTTCATTGCAGTTGTCCTGGGCCAAGCATGGTCTAAGCATTCTATAGGTTTAAATTCACAAAATTCTGCCCTGGCTGGTATAGCTCAGTGGATTGAGCGTGGACTGCGAACCAAAGGGTTGCCAGTTTGATTCCCAGTCAGGGCACATACCTGGGTTGCGGGCCAGGTCCCAAGTACTGGGCACGTGAGAAACAACCACACACTGATATTTCTCTCCCTCTCTTTCTCCTTCTCTTCCCCTCTCTCTAAAAATGAATAAATAAAATCTTTTTAAAAAATTCACAAAATTCTCCCAACAACCTTGAGGTACAAGTATCATCCCCATTGTACAGATGAGAAAACTGAGGCACCAAGAGGTTAATAACACATGACTAGGAAGGAACAGAACCAGGATTCAAGCCCAGAAAATTTGGCTCCCGAGTCCACACTCCTAACCATTACATAACCCCTCATCCATCATGGTGTCTCCCTTAGGCAAAACCATCTGACTTCAGCTAAAAGTATATTTGTCCATGAACTATTAGCTCACTTTTTTGTTCAATCTTAGTCTTGCAGATCAGCTGCTAATAGCAACAGCAATAGTTACGGCAGCTTCAACATGGCACTGAGATAAAGGAGATTAACATCTTCATAAGAATTCTACAATAAGAGGAGTACTAAATTTCACAAAGCTGTTTGTTTTAATGGCCCTCAATAAAGGCTGATTGCATTACATCAAATAACAATCCTGTAAAAGTTTCTACCCCAGTCTAAAACAATGCAATCAATATACATAGCTCTCTGGTATTCTGGCTTGATCCAAGCAAAAACTCTGATTGTTTCTAGAACAATATATTAAATATATTTATTTAAGCAATTCTCAAAAAGTATTACTTCTGATTATTATGTTTTTTAATAAGAATTGGGTAGCAAAGTGAATACATACTCGCTAGAATGAAGCTATTCTATTTTGACAATTACAGATAGACTACATACTTTCACAGTCAAGTGCAGAATGAGGTTAATGTCCTCTTATGAAAATTAAGGAACTTAACCTCTAGAGATGTCTAAGTATGCACCAACACACCTCTCCATAGAGGTGAGCCAAGAAAGTTACAGGGCCAAAATTTTCCTCTGAAAGAGGTTCTGATTCTGTACCAGTGGACAAACTTCCAATTGAATCCCAAAGTTCTATGCCATTCAGTATAGTTATAATGATTTTGACCTAGAAAATTCTCAAAACATGAGTTTCCCAACATTTATCTCAGCCATAAAATTACCTCAATTAAACAAGCATAGAGCATTCAATTAAGGCATTACCTGAGTTAACTAAATGAATTGGGCAGCTATATAAAGTTCTTAGATATAAACCAACTACCGCAAATGTCCAAACATAGCTGATATATTGGATTGAACAAAAAGTTCACTTCGTTTTTTCCCTATGATGGCTCTAGTAGTGCTTAGTTATCTTTAACTTCATTTGAAACAATTTTGTTACATTGTAATATGACAGCTGTCATATCAGCATGCATTTAACAAATCTTATCAAAATTGGTGAATTTTTGTGCAGCCATTTTAATATTGAAGATGGAAGATGATACACAACATTTTTGGCATATTGTGCTTTATTACTTCAAGAAAACTAAAAAATGCAACTGAAACACACAAAAGAAAGACTGGTGTAGTGTATGGAGAAGGTGCTATGACTGAGCAAATGTATCAAAAGTGGTCTGCAAAGTTTCTTGGCAGTACTGACATTTTGGCCAAATTCTTTGCTGGGGGGCTGTCTTATGCATTGGAAGATTTTTAGCAGCACCCCTGGCCTCTGCCCACTAGAAACCAATAGTGAGAGACAGCTGACACTCAAAATATCCAAATCAATAAAGTTATTGGTGAACATGAAAAATGTGTCTTTTATTTTATGAAAAATATAATGGACTTTTTGGCCAATCCAATACGTGTGTGTGTGTGTGTGTGTGTACACACTCACAGTGTGAGTCTTCAGTTTGGAGTAGTAAGTGTCTCACATCTTTCTGTCTGAAATAACAGGCAGCAGGGTCAGCTACCTACCGAGGCCATTCCTAGTTAGTGTCAATACACCCACATCATAATACAACTACATCATGTAAACATAACTCCTTCATATGGCTAGGAAGCAATAAAAAAGACAAGCACCACACAAGGAAAGCAAACAAATATGAACAACAGAGCCTTAAGGTGAAGAATCCAATATACAATAAACACCTGGTAAGATGATCAACTTTATCAATAGTCAGGGAACTGCAAATTACAACAAATGAATGGACCTGTCCCTCATTCAACATCTATTTTTCCATCTCAAGGAAGAGATCTGAACCTGCTTTTGGTCATAAGGCCATCCTGTAGCAATGACTGTGACCATAGGAATGGAGAATTATGACAGACCAAGCCTAGGTCACATGCCCATCCCTTGGCCAAGGGGAAGGATAAGGTGACCTGAAATGGGGAAGGGGTACTAGACAGCCTACATTAACAGCAACCATATAATTCACTACAGACTTTCGCCTTTTAACTCTACATATGTACTTCTGTTTATTTGAATTTGTTATTAGAGTACAGCCATGTGTAATATATATGGTTTATTTTTTTATCTCAAAAGGAGAAATTTGTTGGAATGTAGTCAGAAAGAAAGCCTAGGGTCTAAAAAGCTCACGGTTGATGACTTCAGGAATAAAACTGAGGGAAAACGAGCCTTGTGTGCAAATATGCATACATATCTAGGCTTCCCAGTCCTGAGCACTTGACCAATACCTTAACCACCACCCAAAAGTCCTTATCAAACCCAACATTAAAAGACAAAGGAAAAATGGAGAACAAAGATGTTAGGTAGCAGTATGTTGAGGAGAAGGAGAAAAAGACCTCCAGGGACCTAGGAAGAAATCTTTGGACAGCAACAGGTCTCCAATAGCATCTGAAAGCCCTTTATGCCCTCTGACTTTTCTCACCCCATAACCTTACCACCCAAACAGTATATGTACTGTAGAAAAGCTCAGTTTTCCTGAAGCCAATCACTTTCCACCTGTTTTGAATCTTTTCTCTAAAGATGGTAGCAAAACTATCTAAACTAAAACAATTTATAATACCTACCCCAAAGACATTAGTAAAATTTCTCCTTTAATTGTTCCAAACACTACCATTCAGCACTACAAGTTATTTTCACAAATAAATTTAGTTATAAAATTCCCACTTAGCCCTGGCTGGTGTGGCTCAGTGGATTGAGCACCGGTCTGTGAACTGAAAGGGCGCCGGTTCAATTCCTGGTCAGGGCACATGCCTGGGTTGTGGGCCAGGTCCCCTGCTGGGGGCGTGTGAGAGAGGCAACTGATCTCTCACACAGTGATGCTTCTCTCCTTCTGTCTCACGCCCTTCCCCTCTAAAAATAAATAAATAAAATCTTTTTTTAAATCCCATTTAGACGGACACACAAAAACAATTCCTCTTGATTTCAGTAATTGCAGGCAGGGCCTACTGATTCTGATAGTTATCTCTCTGAAGAAAGCCACTATGCTTCGGTGAGGCAAAGGCAATCACTGCTCACCAAATTTTCCCATTCTTGCCAGCATTTCCTAGCCCCTTAAGCAGTGTCCTGTTACTCCTCTTGGTTATGAGAGGAAGTGATATGGGTCACTGCAGGGCCAAAGGCACAGGAACCAAGGAGGCTCCATTTCCAGACAGTGCACCAATGTACTTTATTATTTTAACTATAGAACCCTTTTTTCAAGTTCCAGGGAACTATGCTATAGGTATCACTCCAAATCCTACAAATCGAATTCAAATTCCACTTCCTCCAGGACACCTACCCAGAGCGTGCTAGGCTCCGAGGCATGATCAGCAACACACGTATGAATGTATACTGTGAGTAAAGCACTGCGAAAGCTCTGTGGTACTGGCACATACCAAGCATAGTAAACGGCCTCTACCTTCTATAATTTACTATGTGGTTGGTGGGAAAGGACATGTGATAAATAAATTTCAAGTGAGTGCTAAAAATAAAAAATGCTACAGGAATTTCCACATATCTCGGTTAGAAACTAACTATACTAATTATATACGCCCACATGACATCTTTTATATTTTTCTAATTCATGTACGATTTAAAAGCAAACGAGACTTCCTATAGGGATTAATATCTCTTTAAAGGGCAGAAGCCCTAAGATATAACAACTTCATGGTACTCCATATTATCATTCAAACACAAATATTCAATAAAAATTTATTCTAGAGAAGAATGCATTGAAAAATTAAAACAGAAATGTAGTAATCTTCAAGACATCAGGAATTTGTATCTCCAGCACAGCTAAGGAGAGAGAGGAAGGAACACACGCTTTTCTGCTATCCGTGGCAGGTGGAGCTCTACTGGGGAACAGTGAGTCTCAGGCTCCCCTAGACCTGGACAGCCAGCTGCTGATGCTGTAGGACTACGTGCTCTCTGAGCAATATCTGGCTTCCAATTCAATTGCTCAAATACCCTGCAGTGGATAAAGAGAATCCCCAGATATTTTGTATGAGTATTTTAGGCACATATACAAAAATGGTCTATTTCTCTAAATTAATAATTAGCATTGTGATTTAATCAATATGACTTGCCTATATTTTAGTTCTACATGTGTAAGACATTGCAAAGGACAAAAGAAAAACATGATCTCCTTTTGCCATTCTTATACCCTAATTCGGGAAACAGGACACGTGAAAACAAAAGGCAAAACACATTATAAGGCAGTATAAAGTGTCAGATGAATAATAAGGAAAATAAATATTAAAAGTTCACAGAAGGAAGAGATTACTTTCAAATGTTACAGTCTGAACACTTAAAAAGCCAGGTGGAACCTGAGCTGTGCTTTAAAGGGCAGGTAGAATTTTAGGAGGTACAGGCTAGGATAAGGGAGAGCACTCCAGGGAAAGGAGTATATAAAGAGGTGGAAACCGAGAAGCCCAAGGAATGTTTAAGGGATAGTAAACTGACAATTTTATTTTGAACAGCTGATTGGGGAAGACTAGTGGGGAATAAGATGAGAAAAGCAGGTTGGTGCTAGACACTGGAAAGCTTTAAATGCCAGGCTATGGAACAATTTTATCTTGACAGTAATGAAGAGTCATTGAAGATTTTTATGCAAAGTTAACACCATGAAAATAAAAATTACAATGATCATCGCAAAACGAAATTTAGGACAGACTTAAAAAGGAACTCACTGGGGCCAATGAGACCACTTTGGTTATTATCCCATAAGTAGGCCTACATTAGAGCAACAACACTGAGGAATTTAAAAAAAAAAAAAAGGAATAAATCTAAGGAACTAGGAGAACTTTTTTGAAAAGTGTTTTCGCGTTTGTCAAATCAGACTCTCAGGACTCCAGAAAGTTGAGATTCAGATGCTTGAAAGAAGTGAAAAGCACAGCAACTGTGAATTCCAGCCTTCCCAGCAGGTCTCCCTGTACTTGACTTGATACTGGGCTCTTCTATGCATTCCCATCTCCATACTCACAAAAGGTCCACTCTTTTTACTGGGTTTGGGGGAAGAGAAGTGGGAAATGATATATAAAACAGCCAAGTGATGGTGGCCAGGGAGTTATGCAGCAAATAGGGCTCAAACATCTGTAAAGGCCAAAGGCATTGCAATCACATCTATTACAAAATGGAAAAACAGACTGCGAATCCAGTCATACTGCAGGCTTGAGTAATGACATCAGATATATCCATTAAACTTGGCGAGAGGGTAAGGCTGGATGAATGGAGTTATTGAGGTCCCAGGCCTTCACAACAGAGTTTCTTAACCTTTGGGGAGGTCATGGACCCTTTTGGGAATTTGGTAAAAGCCACAGACTCTCTCCCCAGGGAAATGCATAGACTCACAAAATTTTACATACAATTTCAGTGTTCACAGACTCCCTAAAACCTAAATAGAGACTTTTAGTCCATGAACTCCAAGGGTCCTTACTTAAGAACCCAGGATATAAAAATTATAACCATTTTTTATCACATACTCCAAAGTCTAAAAGATTTTTAAATAGGAAGCCATATATGTATATTAATTTATAATTTATATAAATACATGGCACACCAGGCCAATAAATTATGTACCTTGTAAAGCATACACAAAAGTAAAAATTTTAAATGACATTTGTTATAATAAAATAATTATTAAACATTTATTTTACTTACTGATAACACAGATTTGTGCTCTTCCTAATAAATATTATGAAATTATACCACTACTTTTCATGAGAGTAATGTGATTGAACATGGTTTGTTATTTCTTATGTTTTCCTTCACATTTTGTAATACAGCAACTTGAAAGTCAAGTTCTAAATTCAGTTCATTTTTATAAACTATTTTACTTAATTTTAATGGGTATCATAGCCAAAAAACAGACTTTGCACAGATGAGAAAAACCAAAGGGAAGAATTGCATCACTTGCTGCACTGAATAAAATATGATACTCAATTTTTGATCCCACTCACCATGTATGCAAAGATTTTTTGCTAAAATTCAACTAGTGCATTCCCATATTTCCTGATGACAATCAGTTGTTCTTACTAACTAATTGGATGGTATTAGCTTTTTATATTTTCAGCCAATGGACCTAAAACCACTAAAATTCCTCCTTCCGAAGGTCTTTATACAGGTTAAAAAATGTTGCCAAGCTCAAATATAAATACATATACGTATATTCTTAAAATTAACACACATCATTTTCAGCAGTTAAATACAATATAACAGATGTAGTTCTAAATACCCATTTTCAATAACTTCTTCCAAAATATCGAATTTTATTTTGTTTTGAAACATAGTTACTTTTTGAGTCATTGTTAAAAGCTTACCATCATCCCAAAGAGATAGATTAATTGTACTTATTTTTCAAAAATATCTGCTAGGTAGCACACGACTCACAGCCACTTGTCACAGAAAATGTCAGCAAATTTGGAACATTTAGGTTTTTGTGAAAGAAAAATGAGTAAGTCATCTTTAAATTGGACAATTCTTAATCCCTCTGCCTCAAAATGACCAGTTAGCTTCTGTAAAATATGACACAAAAGATCTATATGGTGACTTCCTACTGCAATATGAAGTATGTTAAGAGTCTATTATTTAAAATAATAGCCCTGGCTGGTGTGGCTCAGTGGATTGAGCAATGGACTGCAAAGCAAAAGGTTGCTGGTTCGATTCCCAGTCAACAACACATGCCTGGGTTGTGGGCCAGGTCCCCAGTAGGTGGTGTGTGCTAGAAACAACCGTGCTAGACAGGCTAGAGATGTTTCTCTCCCTCTCTTTCTCCCTCCCTTCCTCTTCTAAAAATAAATAAATAAAATATTTAAAGAAAAAATAAATTAAAAAAAAACAAAGTTACTTATAAAAAATAAAATAAAATAATAAACCCAAAAATCCAATTACCTATGTTCCTATAAACTGTAAAACATCACAACAGACTGACTGAAAGTAAAGAAACTTCCTAACAGACCTCAAACTCCCCAGATCGTTTTATGTAAACCCTACTGTAGAGACCACCGCTCCAAATGCGCCAGGGCTCCCCACGGTCAAAGCTCTCCGTCTATCGGTGCCTTCCAACTTATTTCCCTGGCATGCTATCAAAGTTTACAGGAGTTATCTTTAAAGGGACTCTAGTTATACTGTGTCCTTCTCTGAATTACTACCAGTTTGGCAAAACACATAACTGCAGCACCTTCCGTGACAGCAACTGTCTTCAATGCTGTTCCCTCAGTGCAATGCTGGCTGCTGAGTCAGTCAAATAACAGGGCCAGAACAAAGTCCAAGACTCCTCATGACATATCCTGCCTTAAATCCCTTTGTAATATGGCAAGGCATAAATGAATCAGTAAATAAATCATGAACTATACTGACAGCCAGGGGCTTGCAACTCGCATGACCAATCTCACTTATACAGTGAAACATAATTATACAAGGACACAACATTTTTTACACTTAAAAAACAAGTCCACTGTATCCTCTTAAGAATGCCAAAGGGTTATAATACATCATTTAAAAAAAAAAACAGCCCTGGCGGGGTAGCTCAGTTGATTGGAACGTCATCCTGATACACCAAGGTTGTGGGTTTGATTCCCAGTCAGGGCACGTGCAGGAATCAACCAATGTATGCATGAATGGGTGGAACAACAAATCTCAATCTCTGTCTCTCAAAATCAATAAATAAAATATTTTTTAAAAAATAGATACTGCCAGTGAAAAAGACTTTGTACTAACGTCTATTTTTTAAAAAAGTCTGTTCTCAAATATACAAAAAATGAATTAATAAGTTTCCAGTGTGATAAATCTTGCATATGGAATCATTTTAAAAACTATGAAAACATAAAATTGGGGGTATAAAAACAGTCTAAAAAGAGAGCTACATAAATCTGGAAAACTGACATTTCTCCTTTTCATCTGGATCTACATACTCTGCTGTGCCCTGCGCCACCTCCCTCCATGACAACCCTGCAACGTCTGCCCACGGCATCTAGACCACCTGGTTCCCTGCCCTCCCCCACTTCAGCAGGTACCGCACTCCTCCTTCCATCTTCACTATTGAATATTCCTGAATAGCTTGCTCTCCTCACCCTCCTTCACATAGAAACCATGCCCTGCCTTCCATGTTCTTGTCCACCACCAGGCCTTCCACAAAAGTTGCCCTGATCTCTCTCAAAGAAAAATAATTACTTCCTTTCCTGAATCCTCTATTAGGACATAATCCCCTTAAGAACAGGATCTATATCTTACCACTTAACTTCCCTATCTTTTAACAACACAGCACCTTGAACAAAGTAAGTACTCATATAACTATGTCTTGAATGAATGATTGAGTGATTACTTACAAATTCACTTACAGACTTCCTATAACATCTGGAATGGAGAGGGCAGTATGAAAGACTTTGCAGAACAAGTAACTTTTCCCTTGTTTCCTCCAAACTCACCAAAGTCAAGTCAAGAGTACACTTACAGGTGCCTTCAAA
Organism: Desmodus rotundus; assembly: GCF_022682495.2. NCBI lineage: Eukaryota > Metazoa > Chordata > Mammalia > Chiroptera > Phyllostomidae > Desmodus > Desmodus rotundus. The sequence continues at coordinate 154,337,789 of NC_071391.1, forward strand.
AAGCAAGGACATTTCATCCTTCACCTATTTGGTCAAATATGGTGTGTTATCTTTATATACACACACATACATTCACAGCAGAATAGCTTGTTAATCAAATCTATGCTGCGTAATAAAAGCATGTAAATATTTTAACCATATAGGCACACCAAAAATGTAAGATGTAATATATTAAAGCTCTCAGAATAAGATCAACCATTCAATGTACAAGTAGAAACACAGAGAATGACCAAGCAAGTTATTCCAAGTGGAAAAAAAAAATACCCTAAGCTTTAGCTATTTACTAACAAAACTTGAAAGGCAGTATTTTATTGCTAAGAACCCAAAACCAACCCTTCAAAGATAAGCTTACCTACACAGAAGCACCAAAGAATCGACATTACTAAAGTACAAAAGTGAGATAAGAAACAGCACAAAAATCTTAAAGTGACACCTTCATTAAGTACCTGGTATGTATGGTGCCTGGGTCATCAGAAAGCAATGAGACTGCAGGCGTCCCCACAGCACATCTACAGAACAGAGAGTCCCGAAAGGACAGAAGCTACAATGTGCCAAGCGTAGCCAACATGCTCAGAGAGAAGCCAACCTAAAGGTATGCTTGTGATTTCAGGTGAGAAGACCTGGCCTCAGTTGTCATCCTAAAAACTGTGCACTCTTACACCAGTCACTCAACCTCCCTGAGCCTCGTTTCCTTGTTTATAAAATGTAACGTGCAGAGCAAGCACAGAACCTGAGTACAGCGTGTCTCGAGACAGCACTAATAAGTATTTGCTGACTCTGAATGAGGGCCATACAAGAAAAGCAGACATTTCTCTCCAGGTGCTTTTGTAGTTTTTGAGGTAGCAGTTATAATTAATTCCTTATTACAATATTTGACAGTTAGTTTTTGGCCAAAAAATAAAAATACTCCTTTCCTCCTAGTTTATATATTACTCAAAAGCTTACTAGAATTCTTAAAATTTAAAATCTCTTTGCAACACCTTTCAAATACAAGAAGTAACTCTTGTAAAGAAGACGGAAGCCAAATAGCTGGGTTCTTGCCCAAGTAATGCCACTGCGTGTGTGACCCATAACAGTTACTATACATGCCTGGCTTTAGTCTTCTCATCCACACTCTCAAGGTTGTCCTAAATTACCACCACAGCCCCTTTACTCTAAATGTTGTGGTTCATACCACTTAAGAATGCCTTAATCTAATTAATCAAACCAATACGACATACACTAAAATGAGAGGCACATTTAAAAAAAGAAGAAAAATATATAGAATAAACCAAGTAATTAATGCTAAGAGGGTGATAAAAATCAAACCTTCTAGTGAACACACCAGCTTTGACTCTGTTTTTGAAGGTCAAGAGATAAAGGAAATACAATTTAAATAAAGAAAATGAAACACGGGAAATCAAAGAGTTAAGATATCTATGGGTGATTATAATACAGCCTTCACTTGCACAGCACCTTGCAGTTTCCAAAGCATTTCTGCCTATGCAACCTGCAGCAAATTTTCTGGAATAAGAAACACAACAACAGTTTAAATGATTTACATTTAATAAATCTGTCCACAGAGTCTCCGCTAAAAACAAGAGCATCAAAAGACATTTTAGAAAGGAATTTTTTTCAGCATTTCTATGTAGGATGAATTAGAGAGGCAAATTAATGCAGGCAAACAGCTATAAACCAAAAAATTATAAATTTTAGCACAAGAAGAAATGTAATATCAGACTAATAGGCTCGTTTAATGATAAACTCGGGCCCACAGACTTGACGTGACATTCATTCCTGCATGTGCAAAATGGCACGAGGGCCAGATTGCAGAGCCAGAAATCAGAGGAAATCCAAGAAACTGCAAATGAAAGAATCAGAGAATTTGATTCTTTCAGGGTTTAGGGTATGGAAATGTAAGAAAGCATTATTAAAGTCCTACTATGTCTGAATCACTATGCTAGACACATCTTATTATTTAATATAATAAGTTAAAGATCACCACAATATGAGTGAGGGTCGGGACATTATTCCAAATTTAAGTATGAAAACCTGGGCTTTACTATGGTTAAATAACTAGCCCAAGGTTGTATCTACTAAGTATCTGGAAGATTAATACGCTATCCCCTGTCTGAAGTCAAACCTCCATTTCTAAAACAAGCTTCAAAATTGCTTCAAAATTACAAGTTAGGAGAGCAAAAATGAAGTATCACTCAGGAAACACTGAACAATCCAGTGTTTTTTAAATTCTGGTCCTGTTAATAGGTACATTTCACCTCCATGCTTGCACCTACGGTTAGCAATACGGTCAGTCCCCAATGGTCAAGTTAAAGATTTCTTAATAAAGCCCAACCTCCCCACCCTCCACCATGAAATAAATCCATAGGGAGTGATTAGATAAACATATTAACAGTACATGTAGCCCTGGCCAGGCGACTCAGTTGGTTGGAGTGTTGTCCCATGCACCAAAAAGGGTTGTGAGTGTTATACCCGCTCAGGGCACGTACCTAGGTTGCAAGTTTGATCCCTGGTTGGGCACGTATGGGAGGCAACCAATGGATGTTTCTTTCTCTTGCTCTCTCTCTTTCTAAAATCAATAAGCATATCCTCAGGTGAGGATTTAATAAAGGTTTTAATTTAAAAAATAGTATATCTAAGAATGAGGGTCACTAAGCTGATTAATTTCAAGTGTCCACAACCCCTTGAGCGTCTACAGCTTTTGTTTTGGCACAAGCTATTTATCTTTGAAATAGAAAACTACACTAAGCTTTTCTAAAAGCCTGTCACTTCAAGAAGCCTCAAAAATACTGTATTGCAGATGGGGGTACGGGGGAGGAAGCATGGATACAACAGCCCACTCTACTTGCACTTCTAGAATTGGACTTAGATGTTGGTGTCAGTGTTTTGTAATAATTTCTTTTATTTAATCATGTATCCATCCAGCAGAAATAAAAAGTAATCATTCTATATTCTATATTAATCAAATACTGTGCACTCACAAAACAATGTCCAGAAGCAACCAAGAATGGTACCCAGTTGCCACTAAGCATTTTTATGACCCCTTATGATGACAGAAAGGCACCATAAGGTAGTCTAACTAAAATATAAAGAAAAGGGAAGACTTGAAATAACTAGATCTCATCTCCATGACAAGAAAAAAGGTCAGAAACCACAAGGACCATCCTCAGTGACCAAAGGGCTAAGCTACTGGTAACCTGGAAGAGAAGCAATAAAGAAGTCCCTCCCTAGAGTCCACCAGGGGTGTCAAACCTGCGGCCCAGCATAGCTATAAATGCAGCCAAGACAAAATCGTAAATTTACTTAAAACCTTTTATTTTGCTCATCAGTTTTCATTCATGTTTGTGTACTTAATGTGTGGCCCAAGACAACTTTTCTTCTTTCAAGTGTGGCCCAGAGACGCCAAAAGGTTGGACACCCGTTAATCTTTCCAAATAAGTAGGAAAGTTGTACAGGCAGGGAGAGACTTGTATCGTTCTGCAGACCATACTGGATAGGGTGCTGCTTCATTCGGCTCCTGAAACATGTGTATTTCACCCAATCCCACACTCCCCCCAGTGCCTGATACTTACAGGGAATGTAAAAAGGAGCCCACCACGTTTCTGGACTTCTGCCATGAAAGCACTGGCTGGCCCTCTGAGAATTCCTGATCATCTTATGTAGAAGGCAAAAGTCACTGCCAAGACAATACTGAGCATCCTGAGCATCTCCCACATCCCCTGACTGAGGGGGTTCCACTCGGGTGTGTACTTTTAGTGACTTCCTGTTCCTGCCCTAAAATGAAGGCTATGGTAGGCCGTGTAGTTTAAAGCCAACCTACTCCGTAAGATATGCTGTATATTCGAACAATGTGGCCCCCTTGGAGAATGAGGCAAAAAAGACAAACTAAAGTAAGGAACAAAAGTAATAATCTCTTTAGCGAAGGTATGGAAAATTGAGGACAACAGAGAAGGAAGGGCTAAAATATTCTTTAAAAATCAATTACACATCATATTCTGATATATAGGACAATAGAGAAAAGATTTTCAAAGAATGCCCAACCCTGATTGGTGTGGCTCAGCTGGCTGGGTGTCGTCCCCCAAAGAAACCCCAGAGGCTGCTGGTTGGATTCCAGGTCAGGGCACTTGCCTGGGTTGCAGGTTTGATCCCCAGTCAGGGCATGTGCAAGAGGCAACCGATCTATGTTTCTCACATGGATGTTTCTCTCCTTCCCTCTCCCTCTCCCTCTCTCTCCCGCCCGTCCTCTCTCTCTAAAAATAAATAAATGAAATGTTAAAAAAAAAAGACTGTCCAATATCCTCTCTCCCCCACTCCACCTTTCAGCACCTCCACACCACCCTCACCACTTACTCAATATTTAGCCCTGGTGAAGACCAATCACTGGATTAACAGGATCAAGAGTACATGCAGGGAACATTCCATCCTGGGAACATCTTTAAATTATTTAGGCTTGTTTACCACCCTTCCCTATAGAGGAAAAGTATGAAATTTTGCCATTGCTTTCACAAGATATACCAGTCAGCACCATAGCAACCCAATCATCTGCCCACCAAAAGATGAACACATACACAGAAAACAGGAAATTCAACACAATTTAAAGTTTGACCCTAGATTCCCTTAGCAGTTAAATGTCTTAAGTAGTAGCAGTATCTTTGTATCACACCCACTTCATGCTACCCTCACAGCTTCCTGGCATAAGCAAAGTCTTAGGATTATACAAACTGCTGCTTCTCTTTCCAGCCCAGATTTCTAGAAATGAAACCCTGGGATTGAGGGAGAAAGAAAAACAAATGTTGGCAGAAAGAGGGAGAAAAATGCATTGTCTATATAATCCCAGTTTAAGTGGAACAATCACCATTAGTTCCATCAGGCACTTTTTTTCAATAAAACCACTTACGCCAAAATGCAGATCTAAAATACGCCCTTGGCTTAAAGCACACAAAAAGTAATTTATTAGATACAATCCTACCGATTTTCTCAGAAAGAAATGAGGAAGAGATTAACTATATAGTATGCAAAATTCAAGTTTTGCACCTTCAAAATCAAACTTCATTGTGAGTTAAATAAATGTAATAAAATAGCAGTGCAAAATGTCCGTAAAAATCAAGCCAAACACCTGTTCTTATTAAGCAGCACCCCTGCGTATTCTCTCCAAACCACATATTCCCTATTCAGGCCCCTCTTTTGGTCCACAGTTCCCAAAGCATAAAGTCTAAATAACAAGTGAAAAGACAACATTTCAGAGACGAGTTCATAAAACCAAATTAGACCTTTCCACAAAGTACAGGGGATAAAATAGATACACTTCCAACTGTATTTCGTTTATAACTAACAGTTCAAGGAAGTCCATTTATTAAGCTGAATCACACCCCACTGCTACCTTTAACCCAAAACTATTCCTAGTTGAGGAGCCAAAAGACCCAAGCAAATACTTTCTTTTCACATTATGCTCAACATGAAGAAATCTGACCCCCTTCCTACTACATCACAGTTTCTGTGAAATAAACTGAGAGGCCCCTTTGGCCAACTTTTTTTTTTTTTTGAGACTAACCTCCAACCAATTCCAGAAGAGAAGACAACACCTCAAACAAATTTAACCCTTGAAGTCCAACCTTACAACAGCCCAGTATAATCTAGGCTTCCCCCAGCAGTGTTTTACACAGACACTTGATGTCTTAATCGCTGAAGTGTAAGCCTCAGCCCTTACAAAGCATCGCCACAGAGATTACTCTGGGCATCCACAGAGGGTGGAGGGGCTGCAATTCATTCAAGAGCCCTTCATCCACCATCATCATCCACGGCTTTAAAAAATTCACTGTCTTAAAAGAAAAAATGTCACCTCCACAAGGACACCTGCCTCTTCAAGGCCTGTACAATGAAGCAGTGCCAAGCATGAGAGGCTAAAAAATCCTTCTGCCTAAAGTTTTCCTCCCCACCAAACTCTGCAGCCACAGCACCGTGGACGTCCTTGTCACACACACAGGCTTTATTGTCAAACCCTCCGTCTCCCTCTAAGATCGTCAGCCCAGACAGCGTCTAGCCCATGGGAACGACTGCTTTAAAATAAATAAATAAATAAAACAAGAGGGGGAAAACACATAGTTGGATAGCAAGGGCTAGGGACCCTGGTGCCCGGTTTCTCCATTTCTCTTCCAAGAGTTCTGTCGCTGACCATTAACTACCGCACCTCCCAATCGTCCAATCAACACATTTGCTCTCCTTTCCTAGGTCCTTTCCGCAGAATCCTGGGAAGGGGACCAAACCCTAGCCCTAACAGGAAAATCTCACTTGTCCATCCCATCTCTGCCTCCGACACCCCTCGTCGGGAGAATGAAACGGCCACTGAGCCGGGGTAAACTAGAAGCGCCGTCGAAGGCTGCGCTTACAGAAAGGCTCCTCGTGGTCATCCCCATTTCGCAGTCCCGGCAAGCGAGACTCCGAGAGGTTAACCCGCCGGCCAAGGTCACCGCGCTCGCCGGGGCCGAGGGGCGCCCGCGCCGACTTCCGGCTCCCCCTCTCGGCGGCGGGGAGCGCCGGCGGGCTCGGGGCGCCGCTCCCCACGCCCGGCCGGCTGCCGCGAGCCTCGCGCGCCCTCCGCGGATGCTCGCCCTGTCCGCGCTAACTAGGGCAACTGCGAAAGGGGGCAGAGAAGTCGCTGCTGCAGCAATTTCCCTCCGCGGGCGCAGCCCCCAGCTGGTGCCCGTGACAGCTGCGACCTCCGCCCCCTCCAGCCGCGCGAGGCCGAGGGAGAACTCGGGGAAAGTGGGAGGGGGAGCAGAACGGAGAGAAAGGAGAGCGGGGGGTGGAGGGGCGCCAGCTGCTCCCCGCCCCCTAGGGCCTCGGCGGCCGCGCGGCTCATGACAGCTGCACCCACCGGGAGGCTAGGCGCCCGCCGCCCGCCACTCACCTGCCGTCGCCGCTTCTGGGCCGCGCTGACGGGCGCCGCGCTCGCCCGCGACCGTGGCGGCAGCGCCGCGGCCTCCGCCGCTCCACGGGCCGGGAGCCCGCCGCCGCCGCCGCGGCTCTCTGGCCCCCTCCTCCGGAGCAGGGGTCCCCCCGCAGGGGGATGCAGAACGAACCAGGCACAGGCTCCGCTCGAGGGAGCAGCAGGGAACAGAGCTGCCGAGGCGCTCAAGGCCGCGGTCCAGCCGTCGGAGGGGAGGGCTGAGCTAATCGCGTCAGACTCCTGCTCGCCTGATCTAAAGAACAGGCATTTCAGCCGCTCTCCGCGGCCGCCATGTTCTCCTCCTCCTCCGCCGCCGCCGCCGCCGCTGCCGCCGCCGCCACCGCCCCCCGCTCGCGGCCCCGCCCCCTCCGCGCCCCGCCCCGCCCCGCCCGCTCCCCGCCGCCCCGCCCCGCCCCGCCCGCCGCGCTGCCCCGGCTCTCTCTGCCCGGTCCGGCCCCGGCGACCCGGTGCCCGCAAGCTCCGACGGCGCGCGTGGGTCGGCGCGCTCCCAACTGGCCGGGCGACAGAGCGAGGAGTCGCCCCGCGCCCTCTGCCGGCCGCAGGCCCCGGAGAGCTGCCGGCGCTGCCGCCCCCGCCCGCGTCCTAACGAAGTGTGGGAAAGGAGGCCCTCACTCTTGCCCTCCCCTCGGGGCGTTCCTCCGACTGCTGCCGGGAAGCGGCCTGGAACCCCGGGATGCGTGCGGCTAGGCCGCCGGGCCTGCCGCCTGCCGCTGCTCTTATCTTTCCGAGAAGGTTACGGAGCGGCGAGAGGCCGGGGAGGAGGCGGTCCTGGGCCCGGCCCTCCACTCGTTTGTTGCCTCACTTTGAGCGAGCCACGTCCCGCGGGCCTCGTTTTTTATTCTGTAAAATTGGGAGGTGGTTGTCGAGATCATTTCACAGGCTGTTAGACAAGGGGAAAGAAAGATCATCTGCCCCCTTCGTTTTCCAGATGAAAAGATCTGACTGACACGTCTAGCTCTGCAATTCTGTGAATTGCCCTAAATGTCTAACATTGACAGAGTTTTCCCTCAACGGGGTCCACACCTTGCTTCCTGTCTACGGGGTTTTTTTTGGTTTTTTTTTTAATTCTGCAATGGAAGAGCTACTTCTTCCAAAAGTTGAGTGTGCCTTGTCAGCACAGGAATCAAACAGCTGCTGCACAGGCTTTCTGAGCCATGATGGCTTTATCTGGAAAGCATCCCCCATTCCAAAGGCTTGTCCCGAGGGTGACTGAGTCACTGGCCGCGCGGCGCTTCGTGAAGTGGACATCTGTGCTTTCCCGCACCCGCAGTCCCCGTCGGCCGCCGTCCCCTACTCAGTCCTGTCCTGTGGCTACGGACCCCCAGCCCTTTCCGCGGTTTTCTCTTGCGGCGTTTTCTGCCCTAAAGCAACCTCTGTAAATCCTAAACCCTTCTTCAGTCCACCTTCTAACTGAAATCTGACTCTGCCTCGAAGGCAGACACCAACCTCCCTGGCCCCTCTGCGAGGCGGTGGGCAGGTTCTTCCCGGGGCAGGTACTCCCCTCCTGCCACCATTCGCGGCCATACCCCGATCAGCGTCCTCTTTCTGCCCTTCGCATTGCACAACCTCTAGCCCACACCCCACCTTCATTCACATATTCATTCATTTATGCAGTCATTCTGTTAAAAAAAACAAAAACAAACAAACAAAAAACACCTTGTTACTGGGACCCTAGGTGCATTTCATTAGTGCTTGCCCTCACCTGGTTTAGCAAGACCTCTAGCCACCTGCGGAGTCCCCACCCCCATAAGAGCCGGTTCACTCCCCTTCTGTAGGACCTGCCTCCCACTCGAGTCCAACCCAGCCTGTGGAAAAGCGCCTGCAAGGGAGCCCGCCCCCGCCCCCGCCCCCCGGGCTACAAACTAGTGAATGCAGATTGCCAAACACCGTGGACACTTAGGTCCTCCCATAGCGTGTTTTTTCTGCCGCGCTTGCTACTGCTAACTCCTCCAAACGAAACTCTCCTGCCTTCTACATCATTCTCCTTTCTCTACCTATTTACTGACCTGACCTTTGCTGGCACTTTCCTTGGCTTCTGCTTTTTTACAAAGCCATAAAATGTTGGAGTCCTCAAGGTTTTATTTTTTCCCCTCCTTTCCTCTCACTTAGATTGCTTTGGTTTGTTTCCAGGCTTCAACTGTTAATAATACCTGCATCTCCTTCCAGCAATCCCCCTTCCCCACCCCAACACCTGCAGCTCAGGGCCAATTAACTTGAACACATCCTTAGGACATGCAGTGCTGAGATTTTGTTGAATAATGAGTGAAAGTTACGGCGTTACTTTTATCGCCATAACCATCCATAGGTGCTAAAGAAAGAACTCCTTTTCCAGGATGAGACTCCTTCTTAAGTGAAACTCTTAAGTAAAACCCTTTGACTTTTTCTTCTTTTTCGACAAATCGTAATCACTTGCCAAAAAATTATCAACCCACTTTTTTTCTATTTGTGTGTGTTAAAATACACATAAGGTAATATTTAGCAGCTTCACCATTTTAAGTGTCCAGTTCAGTGGTATTAAATACTTTCTCATTGTTGTGCAGCTGTCGCTGTCATCCATCTTCGTAACTCTGCTCATCTGGAAAAACTGAACCTCTAAACAATAACTCCCTGCACTCTTGTTCCCCCAGCCTCTGGCAAGCACCATTATACTTTCTGCCTGTGGTTTTAACTAATGTAAGTGGCATCATAGAGTGTTTGTATTTTGCAACTTATTTCACTGAGCATAATGTCCTTTCCACACATTTGTATGTTTGCACATATAAATGCAGTAAGGTATCCAGTTTTCCATGATAAGAGTCACACTATATGTGCTCATTGATAACCTGGTATCTTTTACTGTACAATATATTTTCATCATTCAGATGGCTGAATACTCTTGCATTGTGTAGCTCTTTAATCGTTTAATTAACTAATCCCTTACTGGAAAATGTTTACATTGTTTCTGTTTTATTTTTTGTGTGTTTATTTTTTGTGAAAAAAAATTCTGTAATTCTAAAGCATGCCTCTGTGCACAATTTGAAAAATATTTTCTTGCATTAAATTCCTAAAAGATTAATTGCTGGCTCAAAGGGTACATGCTTTTTTATTTCCCTTCATATTTGCCAAACTGACTTCCAGAAATACTGTTCTAATCTATGGTCCTACCTGCAATGCATGAGCCTGCCACCTCCTCACAAATGAAGTTCGTCAGTTTTCCTTTGAAGAGTCTTTAATTTCTACATTTGCTTGAAGTATAAACATTAAGAAGATTAGGTTTCGAGCTGGGCAGACCTGGGTTTGAAATGCTCTGCCACTTACTTACTAGCTATGTGACTTTGAACCAACCACTTGAAACACCTCCAAGCCTCAGTGTCCTCATCAGTAAATAGGATGCTAGCAAAGGATTGTTGCAAAGATTGAATGAACGAATGTATGCAAAGCACTTAGTATAGTGTTTGCCCATAAAAAAGCAAAAACTAGCTCAAACCGAGAAGGTAACAATCTGCCCAGCCATTCATCAGGCTGGAAGAATAGGCACAGATAAAGCCAGCTGCACACTTAACAGGATGCAGTGTCCCCTAAGGACATACTGCAGCTGTAAAGTGTCATAATAGCCTCCTTCTCTGAGTGACTACTACTTTCCTACTCACTGAGAATCTTTGTTCTCTACAATCGCAGATATCAGAGACTTTGGTGTGTGTAATTATATCAGGAAGAAGGTCAAATAGCTAGTGGCTTCCTACACAGGCCATTTTTGCTGGGATGAGTCTGGGGGGAGGCTTTCAAGGACCCAGTTTTACAGATTTCAAGGCACTTGCTTACCTGCTGTTTGCTGTTAGCATGGAAAGGAAGAAGAACCCTCAGTTAGTTAATCAACCAGAGGTAACACCCAGAGCAGTAAAATCACTTAGCTACCCAGAGAAGTATGGGTGGAAGCAGGATTGCAAGTGGTTAAGAAGTGAGTAGGCAGTGGGAGGTCAAGGCCAGCTGGCTTGCGAAGTCTGTTGATGGGGAGAGAAGATGATAATCAAGAACTTAAATGAAGACAAGAAGACAACCACTTCAGTTGAAGGGAGATATGAGCATGTTGGTGGGCAGAGCGTAAGATAATTTATTAGAAAAGACTGAAATTGTAAAAAAAAGGAAAATAATGAACCAAGCAAGGTTTAGAGGATGCAGACAGGGATGAGATTAAAGCCATAGTGGGAACATGATTTCCTGGCTTATTCTGCCCTTACCTATTTATTTGACTCTAAACTCCACAAGGACAAGGACCAAGTCAGGATTTGCTCACTATTGTGGCCAGTACCTGGCACATAGTAGGAACTCTATAATATTTGTTAGAGGAATGAATGAATGGATGGATGATAAGGGAACCTGCCAAAGCTGCACTTTTGTGCTCAGTAGCAAAAGCTTAGGTCCAAATTAAAGAAGAAAAAAAAGAGGCAAGGAGGAGGTTGAAATACAACATAGATGCCTGCTTTGGCCTCTTTGGCCAGTGTACTGGATGACATCCAGGAAACCAAGACAAATTGTCAGTAGTCACTGCCATGCAGAGAAACTGACAGTTGTGGTGACTTCAGTGCCGAAGTTAATTGGAACTGTACATTATGGCATCGGGGTAGGTATTTATCATCCTGATTTCTGAATGCCAAGTGAAATTCATCATATAAATCTTTATATGAGGATACTGAGTAGCAAAGTAGCTGGTGCCCTTGACAGAAATTTTACCAAAAATGACAGATAGATTATACATATGCAAAGGAATGATATTCAAAATATTTAACAAGTGGTATGACACAGAACCCAACAGACCAGCCCCTAAGCCACCCGTGTGGCCACACCTCTGTATGCTGACTATTGGGACAGCTCAGAGGCCAACAGTACTAAGTTTTGAAAAGGCCATTCTGCCGGGTGGAACAGAGAGTATGCAAAGCAATATCGCATGCTTTCAGAGCCTGCAAATTCTTAGCCTCATGCTTCTCCATCCAATAAAGCAGAACTTTACTCACTGTTCCCTCAACTTTGTCCTACAGACTTCAGCAATCCCTGAACTCTGCCACTTGCTTTCATCTCTCTGTTCCTCCACTCACCTAACTCCAGAGCCAGCCGCACCTGTAGGAGGCCTGCCCTTACCTACTCTGTATGCCTATTAACTTCACTGGCCTATAATTATCCCCAATATCTGCCACCCACCCTCGTCATGCACCTAATAGACCAGATTCTTGACAAGATTTAATCATAGAAAAGACTCAAAGAAAATTTTATGGCATGGAGGGCCAATGGTAGAAAACCAAGCTTGAAGAAGTAACAGACTGAGTGTAATACTAAGAGATACAATTACAATCCCCTGAATTTTCTTGTGGGTCAAGTAGACATCCACCTCTAATTTTGAAAGACAGAAAACCAAATACAGAAATGATAGAATTTTGTCACTGCTTAAGGAAATAAGGATGTCCCTGTGTCTTACACTGTGTTTTGCAATAGAAAACCAAAGTAGCATATCTGATGGAATGCCTCAAAAAATGCAGGAATGTGTTAGCCAACAACCCATAGGCAATTGCCACAACTGTTCAGCCTCCTGTGGAAGGTGGAACTGATTGCACAGGATTATAACTAACCAATCATTCAACCGGGATATGGGCTGAACTGCAGCCCTCCCCCAAAATCTTGTGTTGAAATCCTAACCCCCAGGACCTCAGAACGTGACTGTATTTGGGGAACGGTCTTTAAAGAGATGATTGTTAAAATGAGGCTGTAAGGGCGGGCCCTCATCCAATCTGACTGTCCTTATAAGAAGAAGAAATTTGACCACACAAAAAGACACCAGGTGAAGGGATTAAGAAACACAAGTTGGCAGTTATAAAAATAGCCATGGGGATGTAAACTACAGCATAGGGAATATTGTCAATAATACTGTAATAACTATGCCTGGTGTCGGAAGGGCACTGGAATTATCGGGGTGAGTACTTCATAAGGTATAAAGAAATGTCTAATCACTATGTTGTACACCTAAAACTAATATAATATTGTATGTCACCTGTAATGGAGAAATAAAAAAAACAAGAAAAGAGACACCGGGGACGCCCTCACGCACAGAGAAGAAACCATGTGAGGACAGTGAGAAGCCAAGGACAGAGGCCCCATAAAAGTACCAAACCTGCTGGCATCATGACCTTGGACTTCCAGGCTCCAGAACTGTGAGAAAATACATTTCTGTTGTTTAAGCTAGAGGTCCCCAACCCCTCCGGCCACAGACCCGTACAGGTCTGAGGCCTGTTAGGAACTGGGCCACACAGCAGGAGGTGAGCGCCAGAGAAGCCAGTGAAGCTTCATCTGTATTTACAGCCACTCCCCGTCACTCGCAATACTGCCTGAGCTCCGCCTCCTGTCAGATCCAGCAGCAGCATCAGATTCTACAGGATCGCAAACTCTACCATGAACTGTGTGTGCGAGGGACCTCGGTTGCAGCTCCTTATGAGAATCTAATGCCTGATGATCTGAGGTGGAGCTGAGATGGAGCTGAGGCGGTGATGCTAGGGCTGGGGAGCGACTGCAAATACAGATTTTCATTAGCAGGGAGGGTTGACCGCACAGAGACCATCATAAATCAATTGCTGGCAGACTCATATCAAAACCCTATCAGCGAGTGGCCGGTGACAATTAAGCTGCATCTGGTGGCAGGCTTTAAGTCAGACTCTGACACTTACTTTAGTCCGTGCGTGGCCTGCTCATTATTTTATTTACCACTTCTGCCTCTGCCTCTTTCCCGCACTGCGTACTTGTCTCAGCCACAGTTTTGGTAAGCCCACATGCTAACCCTAGCATGTGGCGAGTTGTATAATTATTTCATTATATATTATAATGTAATAACAATAGAAATGAAGTGCACGATAAATGTAATGTACTTGAATCATCCCGAAACCATCCCTGGCCACCCCCTGGTCTGTGGAAAAACTGTCTCCCACAAAACCAGTCCCTGGTGCCAAAAAGGTTGGGGAACCGCTGGTTTAAGCCGCCTGGTCTGTGTATTTCGTTCTGGCAGGTGGAGCAGACTGATACAAAGAGGTTCTTACTAAAGGCCTGAGGCACGAGGGTTACAGCAACAGTATCCTCAACTAGGCTGCGATTATTTGAAGGCAGGACCAAAGTCATATTTCTTTGTATTCCCCAAATGTCCAGGAAAGTTCCCTCCACTAAGCAAGACCTCGGCCCAGAATTTTTAACTGATAGTCTATTAAAAAGTCTAAGACACAGTCACTATCTTCAAAACTGTTATACTTGAAAACTGGTATTAGAGATAAGAGGTGTCTGGCAAAGGAACTAGCAAAGCTGGAGGACGTGTGGGGGCGGAGGCGGGGAGTGGGGGGAATACTAAGGGATCTGCAGGGGCATTTATGGAGTTCTCAATGGCTCAGATTCAGACAGGTAAGGAAGAAGCAGCGAGATTCCTGGGAGAGAGAACAATGTGGGCAAAAGCACAGAGTTGGAAATGCTTCATTTTCTATCACGAGAGAGAAAATAGTTAATCCAGCTAGAGTGGCATATTCTGCAAAGAAAAAGAAATTCCACTGCACTTTAGAGAGGTTTGAATGCCAGCCTTAGACCTTAGGGCTTGATCCTTGTCCTAACTCCCTTCTGGAACTAGGAGACCTCAGATAAGACTCCTGCCTGGTTGTGGGAGTTGAAGCAGAGTAGGCGGGGAGGGAAGATGGGCTGGTGGAATTGCAAAGTGCATGGAGGAGGCAAGTCAAGGGAAAGCATGTGGGGGCATGACCGGGATCAAGATAAGTGAATCAGAGAGGCAGAACTGCTTGTGAGGTAGCCAGGCGACCCTAGAGGTGCTGAGGCAGAGCAGCACCCGGAGCCACTCCCTGAGACCCCAGAACGTAGTGTAAGAGCTTTATGGAAGCCCTGTCTAGGGACGGGGAGGGTGACGCGAAGAGATGGCAGCATTCTGGACAACGTGTAGATGATGAGGGATCACTGAAGGGTATCTGAGTAGGGACAACAGAGTGGTATTTTAGTAAAAGCAATTAAGTATGCTATACAACCAGAGTTAAGAAGGAGAGCACATCAAGACACGATTGGAAGGGTTTGAAAATCATTTGAAAACATCCAGTTTCATTTTTCTTCGCTAACCGTAGTGCCTAACAGTCAGGCCTTCGTAAATAAATGTTAAATGAATGCCTTCTGCAAAATGATTGCTTTTGCTTTTAGACTAAGAATACTTTCTAGAATAAAGTAATCAATTAATGTCATGGTTTATATATCAAATTCCTGCCACTTTGGACAATGCTAATTCTATGTAGCACAGTAATTCCTGGATGAACTAATAGAATAGAGTTTCTAAACCTTGCAGGTTGAGGGTCTGATGCTGTATCAGTTCTTCAGTTGAAAACTGTGGAAATAGACTCTGGCTACTTAAGCAAAAAATAATTGATTGGAAGGATATCGGACAGGTCAAAGAATAAAAGGATCTGTTGTATCGTCTGTCTCATCTGTCTCGGGAACCAAAGCAGCTCCAGGAACCTTGGAAGCAGGAACACATGAGCTGTCTGCTGTGGCACTGCTTTCAGATCAGATAGCCTCACCACCTTCTGTGCCCGTATGTCTCAGCTCAAAGTTCAATTCCTGGGACAAAAAGCGTTGCTGGCCAAGCCAAGAGCAAACATCAAACTCCGTGTTGGGGGTAGATGGCACAGCGTCACTGCTGACAAACAACCCCGTCAAAACCACGTACTGGACGGTACTGGGTAGGGGCAGCCCACAAGGAAGGAATTCTAGGAGACAAAAAAATGACTGATGCTCACTCTAGGCATTTCCACTTCAATATTCCACCCTCAAAACCGCAGGTGATCGGACAAGAGGCTGCTTATCTGCCCTTCTACCCCGGAGAAGTCTGCACATCGCAATTAGTTTTCGTCATTCCAGGGCCCCAATCCTACAGGTAATGATGAATTCATGGACCACGGAGCTTATCTATACAGAAGAATCTCATTTCCTAGAATTTTCAATATTTTTTCTGTATATCTTCATGATCTTGCAGATTGAAATGTTTTCATTGTAGTATTACATACATATAAAAAGTGCATAAAACTTAAGTGCTCGGCTTAAAGAATGTCACAAAATGAACAAAAGTGTGATCAGAACCCTGATTGTGAAATAGAATGTAACGAGCACCCCAAAGGGTCTCCCTCAAGCCCTCCTCCTCCCCACAAAGGTAGTCACTAAACTAACTTCTTCCAGTGAACTGTTCGAAAACCTTAGACAGGGAAAGTGTAGGAGTCGGAAAATACAGTGATAGGTTCATAGAAAACTAAAACAATTTAAAACAAAAAGTATGGCACTTATGAACTATACAGGAAAAAAATGTCCTAGAAGTAAAACATAATCATAGTATATAATTTGGTTCAACTGTGAGGATTATTTATACAATTGTCACAATATAATCACTGACTATTGATTTACCCCAAAATTATAACTTCTGAGGTCTCTGAGGGGCCCAGTAAGTAGTGATCACCTTCCCACCCCGAGCTCTGAATGAACTGAGAAGTCAAAAAAAAGAGTGGCGGAGGGAAGGTAAGATGGCACCTTTATCATAACTGGTAGAGGTCAAGTTGAGGGTGTAGCATCAAGTCTTTTTTGCAAAGTGGGGTGACTGATACCGAACCAGACTCGGGGAGAGTCAGCCCCTCAGGGGCAGTGCCAGACCAAGGCAGGCTGTCTCACGTGAGGCCCTGGTGTTGCCCCTTCAGCCAACAGGAGCTCCTTCCAGCCAGCAGGTGCCTGCTTTCCATTCCACACCACTAGATTTTCAAAGCTGTCTCTAGAAAGTAGTAAAGAGAAAACCGTTCCAGGCAGCATTCATGTAGGAGTACATTTTGATTAGATAGAGCTAGTGCTGTAAAAAATAAACTCCTAAATGTGTAATGTCTCAAGCACAACATAAATTGATTTCTTGTTCATGTAACAGGCCAAATCATATGTTCCTCATCAGCGGAGGCAGCTTTGACGTTTTCCACACATGGCTTCCAAGGTTACACTAGTCATCTCGGCAGAGAGAAGCATGCGCGGGAGGGTTTTATGGGCCCAGCCTGGAAGGGTCCCTCGTCATAGGGAATGTGAGTGGAATGTGAGGGTCACTTCCACTCACATTCAGTGGCCTGGAGACTTGGCTCTAAAAGAAGCTGGGAAATGCAGCCTAACTATGAGTGCAGAATGAAGAGGAGAGGGAATTTTGGTCAACAGCTATCCACCTCTGCCATTGGGTGTGCGTTTCAATTAGGCAGAACCTTATCTGTTTCCCATCACCTCCTGCACCTGATACATAGTAGAGACTCAATAAATGTTTGTTGAATAATAATATAGTGGAAACAGCATGGGTTTCAAAATCAAAAACTTAAATTCTAGTTCAAGCTCTGTCACTTTCTAACTATATTAAGTTAGACAAGTTACTTAAATTTCCCAAGCCTCAGTTTCTCATTCATATAATGGAGATGAAAATATGTTTGTGATCTGCTTCCCAGGCTATACCAGCCAGGTGCGGGAATGGACAGGGACAACAACTATGTCAACAAAATTAGTATTTGTGAAACAGGCCTCTTTGATTTCCTCTGAAATAGCTCTGAGAGGACAGAAGGGGGACTGTAACGTGGAGCCAGTAGTTGTCTCATACGGATTCTTAAAGAACAATAGTCATCCAAGCAGCCACGAAGCCTACCAATTCCCCGTGTTCTGTCTGTGGCATGCTGGGGTGAAGTCTGCTGCCCAGTGGTCAAGGCCTAGGCTGAGCCTGCAGATGCTTAATGCCTCCATGCTCCCACGATCCCTCCAGAGTGACGCGCTGCTCTCTGTTACGTGAGCTGCCCAGCAAGGCTAATACTGTTGGTGTCTACCCTCCTGTTCAGTCTCACTAGGACTAAAGTAGGAATCCCTAGAGCAGAGTCAGCAGATAGTATTACTGACAGGAAGCTAACAACACTCATGACACCCCTTCCACTTTCATTCAGATTTGCTCCGCTCTCCTCGGAATGAGTCGTTCTTCAGGACCTCCTTGATTCTTCAAGCAAATAGGTCCCTTCCTACCAGGCTTCTGGATATTCCTAGACCTGTCAGAGCTCTGAATCCAGGTTAGGGGGCCAAACTGGGACTTCCCCATCCCACCTCATCCCCTTTATCTTCTTTACAGGGTTGATGTTAGCATTCAGTGAGCTAAAGTAGGTAAAATACCAGACTTGGTGGTGGCATCGTGAAGGTACACAATAGGTGCTGGTTCCTTTCATATTCCTCAGGAGACTTCCGGCATCACTGAAATTGATAGACTCATCTCCCCGCTGAAGGGGGCCCCCAGCTACATGCACCCTTAAACCTTGGGGCAGATGGTTTAAGTGCTGCCTTACTCCTGTATCTAGGGCAAGATCAGCAAGTTCACAGTTAATAAGCAGTTTTGGATATAGGGCCCAGGGAGCTTGAATTTTCAAAAATAGAAAATAGGAAGCTGATGTAGCCACAAGGGAGTGATATCATGAGAGCAGCATATTTACACATATGATTTTTCCAATTATCCACAGATATTTACTATTCAAATGGAGTGTAGGAGTTCCTAATGGTGGTGTTATTATCCTAACAGCTGCAGTATATGAGACCCTCATTTCAGCCCTAATAGGAAGCCGGAATTAGACCTCAAAATGCACATGAAAAAGAGAGAAGAAAATATGCAAAATGAACATGACATGCCAGCAAATGTCTTCTGGATGCATTAGCCGAAAAGGAGAGTAGAAAGCAGCAGCACTTGCAGTGACTCGGGGATGGCCAGATAAGGAACCACCAGGTAAGAAAGGACCAGGAGGAAGACGTTTAACTGCTCCGACCATGGCAAGTGTGAGACACTGCAGAAGAAAAATCAGGAGAACTTTGCGCTGAGTTAGATACAGGACACGATAGCAACCATGAGGTTATAAGTGAGAGGTGTCTGAGCTTAAAGCGTAGAACTGAGAGTTAGAAGACCCGTCTGTGCCACTTTGAGCAAGTTACCTGTCCTCACTTGGGCTCAGTCTCCTCATTTGCAAAGTGCCTCTGTCAACCTGACAGCATTTTTGTGAGGCCCAAATATGATGATATGCGAGCAAGTGACACCCAAGCCACCATGTCCTGGACAAGAGGAGCAGGACATTTCGCCATCACCATAATCATCTTTGTCAGTGGGAAAGTTGGAAAGGGATACGGTTTGAAGGAGAATACAATAAACTTCATTTTATTTTATTTTATTTTATGTTTTAATTTTTATTGTTATTCAGTTACAGTTGTATGCCTTTTCTCCCCATCCCTCCACCCCACCCCAGCTGAACCCACCTCCCTCCCCCACCTCTACCCTCCCCCTTGATTTTGTCCATGTGTCCTTTATAGTCGTTCCTGTAATCCCCTCTCCTCACTGTCCCCTCCCCACTCCCCACTGGCTATTGTTAGATTGTTCTTAACTTCAATGTCTCTGGTTATAGTTTGTTTGCTTTTTTCTTCCATTGATTATGTTCCAGTTAAAGGTGAGATCATATGGTATTTGTCCCTCACCGCCTGGCTTATTTCACTTAGCATAATGCTCTCCAGTTCCATCCATGCTGTTGCAAAGGGTATAAGCTCCTTCTTTCTCTCTGCTGCATAGAATTCCATTTTGTAAATGTGCCATAGTTTTGGGGATCCACTCATTTGCTGATGGGCACTTAGGTAGCTTCCAGTACTTGACTATTGTAAACTGTGTTGCTATGAACATTGGGGTGCATAGGTTCTTTTGGATTGGTGTTTCAGGGTTCTTAGGGTATAATCCCAGCAGTGGAATTGCTGGATCAAAGGGCAGTTCCATTTTTAGTTTTCTGAGGAAATTCCATATTGTTTTCCACAGTGTCCTCACCAGTCTGCATTCCCACCAACAGTGCACTAGGGTTCCCTTTTCTCCGCATCCTCTCCAACATTTGAATAAACTGCATTTTAAATATGCTGAAATGTTGGCATAATGTCCAGATGGAGATAGCAGATAACAGCCAATGCGGGGGAACGAATTAGGGAGTTAATGAGTCAGGGCCATTATATATAACAAGAACATGTTTCTATAAGGAGTCAAGTCTAGTTTATTGATATAATTTTGGAGTGCAGACTCAACTGTAGCACTGAGGTTTATAACCACTTGCACGATGTAGAAGCATGCACAGGACACCCGGGGAACAATGTTCTAGTGTGTCTGTGCTATATGGAAGCCTGGATACGGCTGCTGCCCAACTCCGGACCCTCGGCTGGAGGCATGCCCACCAATGTGAAGTACACAGAAAACAGCAACAACAAATAAGATTCATCTGAGAAAAAAAACAGTGTAGGGGTAAGTAGAAAAGAAAGGAAGAAAGAATAAAATGGGAAAGTAAAAAGAGATGCTGAATAAAGGATATCAGCCCACTGGGTACAATGATAAATAAAATAGTGGAAAAAAGATTGTACATGCCTAAGAATATAAATCAATGAACTGGACTGACTATCATGTAAAATACATTATACTATATGTGCAAAAAAAAAGAGAAAACTTGCTGTTTGAAGGGATCCTATGATGTAAAGCAGAGCTCTCTTCACAAAGCAAAGGCTGGCTCCCATTTAGTAAGCGGTGGGCGAGGTGGTTAACTGCACAATCTATCGCTTGCCATCTACCAGGACTCTTTAAGATCAGAGTGAGGATATATGTTGAACCTTCAACTAGAGATGAGCCATTTCATACCTTTTCTCCCACATGCATGCATCATCTTGAATAAGTCCCCTGGAGATGCCACACTACTTTTCCTTCCAAGAATAACCATGCAGTGACTGACCAAAGCAGAGGGCCCCACACCAGGGCCATCCTGCCTGGCATGGTCTAGGGCAAAAAGGTGAGTTAGGCAAGCCAGTTCCTCTCCTGGTGTTTGGACTAAGAAACACAGCAGTGGTGGCTGAAACTGAAAAGATGAGAAATTGTCAACCCAAGTGGAAGAGGCAAGAAACAATGAGAAAGCAGAGGAAGCTGTCAGGAGGCAGAGGGAAATTGATATGCAGAGAGAAGCAGAGAAGCCACAAGCCAAAACGATGTAGCTCATGAAAGGAAGACAGCCTTCCCATTTCAATCTGAGAGTGTGCACATTCTTAACATAATGTACATTTTCCCAGAGATAATAGCTGATAATAGCTTCCACTTACTAAGTGGTACTTACTGGGTTCCAGGTCCTGTGTTACCTGCCTTACTTCTTTCCATTCTCCCCACCTCTCCGTGAAAGAGGCAATCCGATCACCTCTAAAAGCTGAAAGAGGCAGGAACTCGCTCAAGGTCATAAAGCACTAGGGAGTGACAAAGTATGGACTCCAGAGTCTATGCTGTTAACACTATATGGTGTCCCATTCCATCCCCATTCTCATCCTGCCCCTGGTGACCAGACAGACTGAGCAGTCATCCCCATTCAGGGCCCATACATGTCAAAATGATCCTTACTGATTTACACCAGGAAAAATCACAATATCAGATTATTCAAGAAACTCTGCTTGAATGATTGTTTGATGGACAAGTTAAGTAATCTGCCTGCTTTGCACACCTGCCTTCTGGGGAAGGAAAGGATGGAAGGAATACTGGAGCTGGGGATCAGGAAATGGGAGAAAAGATTAGAAAGTCACTCTTAGAAAAGGGTTAACTTGAAAAAAAATACGTAGATTAAGAAGAAGGCCAGCTGGAGAGATCAACTGCAGATGTTGATGGGGGTGTGGAGAGGGGGTGGTCAGGAGAGCATCACTGCCTGGAATTTCAACAGGCTGAGTGGAATGTGACCCATCCTGTATGGGAGGATGAGGCCTCAAGTCTGCTGGGAAAATGCCACTTTGTTTCTCTGTGATCCAGGTGAGCTAAGAGCTGGACATGTACTTAGAATGGGGGTAAAAGTCACCTGATAGAACTAAAAATTGCAAGCTAAAGTTAACTAAGGGATTAGTCAATTTCGTGTGTATTAATAATCAATTTGTTAATCAAGCTCTTAATAGGCTGTTAGATAAGTTTAAACAATGAAACCATGTACTGCAATTTACCAACTGCGCACAGTGCGTAACCTAGGATTTCCACACTCTGTAGCAAACTGGTTTTGCACTCTCACTCCTTGTCTGTGTCCGTGGGGATCAAAGAAAATAATGTAACAGGGCCCTTGGAGAGAAGAAAAGGAAGAAGTCTGCAATCCCCAGCACTTGGTCAACTACTTTAAAAATGCTTCTTCTTGTGATGAACTTAAAAACCTTATCTCCTACCAAGATTCTGACTCTATCACCTGCTTTTCAATCTGCGGATCATGAAATCAGCTTAGTCGGTCATGACCAGGATTTAAAAAAGAAAAAGCAGTGTTTAAAACGTGTTTCCTCTTAATTAGGCACACACACACAACTGTGTACTGAATTAAAACATACTATATATTTCTTACTTTGTTATGGTTGAGCACAAAAGAAATTAGACAAACACTGCCCTCTTTCTGGCCTCCCTATTGAGTTTATTTTCTTTATTTGTCCATCTTTACTTCCTGTGGTTTGCATAATAAAAACCAAAAGACCTTTTATTTATTTTTAAATACACAAGTATATTTTAATATTAAGGATGTTTGTTTTTCAAACAAGCCCCCCCCTTACCCTGGAGACCCCCATACTGCCCCGGGGGTAGAGGGTGCCCTGGCTGAGCACTGAGCACGAGGCTGGGTGAAGGCCTAGGGGAGTCTAGTCTCTGGAGCAGTAGTAGCAGCAGCACTTCCAGCACGGAAAGCCTTCAGACCTACTGTTCGTGGTGTTTGCTGAGTTTATTTTGTCACACTGTTTCTGGAAAGAACACAGAGGTCAGTGGGCTGCTAAAAGTCATAAATGGACATTTAGGGTCACTATGTCCTCAGGCTGATGAAAGCTAAAAGCTGTCATCCTCAGTGTGCCCCTGCTCTAGAAATGTTAATATTTTAGCCAGGGTGATCCTTAAAATATTAAGTAGCTGGTCAGCATGACTACTACACAATCCGAACGAATGTTGACCATAAACAACTAATAGGTGTACTCGACCTGAAGGTCACCCTGCGCTTTAGCAATGGAGGAAAAGCATGAATAAATACCTGGCCTTCCTTCAAACAATATTTGTGAATTGTAAGAAGACACCTCAGAGCAAGAGCTAGAATTGGTCAATGTCAAAAGACAACAGTGAGGTTTTAATTATTTTTTTGTAAGTTGAAGAATAATCAGATACCACGTGAGAGAGAGCAATACACAGGATTGAAACGATGAAAGGTTTTCAAGAAAAGAAGGAGACCTGGAAACAAGGAGGCAAAGTAGGTTTAAAAGAAAAAATAAGCATAGAAGTCCATAAGGGAGGGATGGAAGAGAAAAGCAAGAAGGAACACTCAGAAGATCCAAGATAATGGCATGAAGATTGTATCTTACTTGACTACAAAAGAATAAGGAGTAAGAAGAATATAGCCACGATGTTTTTAATGGAAAGAATGCATTTTAAAGGGCAGAGATGGGGTATTGCCTGAGCTTTCCTCCTGTTCAAGCAACTATCCAGGGACCTGTATTAGCTTTGGGGAGCTGGGATCCCAGGACAGGCATAGAGATGAGGCAAGACTGGCCCATAGGCTATAACTGATTGAGCCAAGGGAAGACAGTGTCCTTGGCGAGGCTGGAAGTGTGCCAAACACGGAGTCCCACTGAAGTGCCGGGCCGAAGGATCTGAGCAAAGAGGCGGAAGGAACCAGGGACCGAGACGTCAGGACAAGGCAGGCAGTTTAGAAGGACAGGTGGGAGGCAGAACCTGGGGGTTTCCCAGGGCACTGGGAAATTTTTGTGGGGTTATTTAAGGCTCTAAGCTGGTTTTACTTAAATCTAATAGAGCCAATCTCTTAACTTCAGTGAGGAATAATAGCCACCACAACAAAAATAACAGTAACTACTCTTTATACCCATATGGGTCTTGTTTTGAATCTTGGCTCCACCACTTGCTGGTGACAGAATGGGTATAATTTGACAGGTAACTTCACCTCCCCTACTTAAGTTTTGTCTTCTTTTAACATGCAAATAATAACACTTTGATACTCTCTGCCCGGATGACTATCTCCATTTCCCATGGCATTAAATGTCTATGTGTGGACAACTCCCAGATTCACTCCTCCAGCCCTAAACCTCTCCTCTGACTTTCAGACTCCCATCTCTGAACACAAGTCAAACTTAACAAAGGCAAAATGAAATTCTTTAGATTCTCCTTCAGGGTCAAGGGCCCTAGTGCTTGTCTGAAACTCTTCACCTCCGTAAATGGCACCACTGGTTAGCTAATTCCTTAATTCCTCCTCCTGCCTCAGTCTTAACGTCCAATCCAGTGACTCCTGGAATCAAATCCAAAATCCTTTCAAAGGCCACGGCCCATCTCCTTAAGCCCTTCTACTCATTTCTTAATGTGAATTTGGCCAAAACCACAATGAGATATGACCTCACACCTTTCAGAATGGCTATCATCAAAAAGTCAACAAATAACAAGTGCTGGCGAGGCTGTGGAGAAAAAAGAACCCTTGTGCACTGTTGGTGGGATTATAAACTGGTGCTATCACTAGAAACACAGTATGGAGATTCCTCAAAATTCCTTTAAAAAGTAGAGCTGCCGTACGACCCAGCTAGTCCACTTCTCGGTGTTTACCTGAAGAACACAAAAACACTCATTTGAAAGGATATATGCACTCCTATGTTCACTGCAGCATTATTTACAGCCCAAAGACGTGGAAGCAGCCTACCAAGAGGCGAATGGCTAAAGACGATATGAAATACACACACACACACACACACACACACAGTGGAATATTACTCAACAACAACAAAAAAGAATGAAATCTTGCCATTGGCAACAACATGAATGAACCTAGAGGGTGTTATGATAAATGAAAGAAGTCAGAGAGAGAAAGGCAAATACTGTATGACTTCACTTATACGTAGAATCTAAAAATGACAATAAAATTAATGAATAAACAAAAGGTAAACAGACCTATTGACAAGTATAGAGAACAAGCTGATGGTTGCCAGAGGGAAGAGGGATGGAGGGATGGGTGAAAGATTTAGAAAAAAACCTGGCCTGGCCATGAAAACGCATGAACCTCCTCAAGGCCCTGTGTCTCCTGAGTCCACCCTGACCCTTTCCCCTTCTCGGCTCCCAGCTCCTGCTCTTCGCTGCTGCCTTTGTAGGTTTTCCAAGCCCTGTTCTGTTATGGTCTTCCCCAATTTTCCCTAGCCCTCCTGGCTTTTATAGCCTGTTTGGGAAGTGTTCTCTGGCTCTACCTGAGCCCTCTTCTCAGAAAAGTTTCTTTTATTTTCCCAGCAGCCCCACACCCAAAGACCTTGGGTAAGAAACCCTTCCAAATTCACATAAGCCTCAGCAAAATTCAGGTGTGCAGAGAACTGTGTCAAATGGGTCAGAGCAAGTGAGCAGAGAAAGCAAAGAACTTCGAGACAGTACGCGTTAAAAGCGTCCAAACCAAAATGTATAGCTTTTTATGGAAAAACACTTCCCCTTTTGTGCTGTGGCCTGTGGCAAAGATCCAAGATCATCCTGAGAATAAGGCACGTGGACACTCCTGGGCGGGGCTTCAGGTGGCCCCTCCCTGGTGCAGACAGGGTAGCTGCCCCTCTGCTCCCAGCAACACCACAGCGTGCAGTGGACGGTTGAGGGAGCAGCCAGGCACATTCCCATGAAGTGGTGCTGTCCGTGAGAGGCAGAACGATAAAGGCTTCCAGTGCAACGTTGTTGCCCTGATCGATCTAGTGTGTGGTTCACGTCGCAGCCTTGGAAACATCCAGGAAGCGGGGAAGTGCTGTTTGTGGTAAGTAGGACTAGGAACACACGCCCCCCCTGCTCAGGCAGGTGAAGAGTAATGAAACTTTCCTTCCCTCCGTGAAGAAGGTGCAAGAGACGACCTCAGGGAGTAGTCTTTCGTGGAGGATGATGGCTGGAACCTCGTTTTAAACCCAGCTTCCAGGTAGAAATCCTTGCATGATGCTCTTCTCCTACCAGGCGCGACTGACCTTTGGGCGTCCCTGGGCCACCCTGGAAGAAGAGTTGTCTTGGGCCACTCATTAAATACATTGAGACACGTGATCACAAAAAAAATCTCATAATGTTTTAAGTAAATTTATGATTTTATGTTGGGCCACATTCACAGTTATCCTGGGCTGCCTGCGGCCCATGGGCCACAGGCTTGACACCTCTGGTGGGAGAGCCAGACCCTGTCTGTTTTATTAGTTTTAGTTTCTCCCCCAACCAGCCCCAGGGCCTGCACACAGTAGACACTCATTAAATACATATCATATAAGCGTAACCTCTTCAAGCTCCCCAAGGCCCTAAGGTCTCCCTGCCTTTTGCATTTTATAATTTTTTAAAATAACTATTTAATCCTTTGCACACACACAGTTGGTTCACTCAAAATAACCTGGGTAGCCTGGCAAGACAGAGGTCTCCAATGATGAGCACAGAATATGAGGAAATGTGCATGAAATTGGGACAACTGTAATAACAGAATCAATCAAATACCATTAAGAAGAAGAAATGTGCACAGTGCTGATCATTCTTCAGATTCACATGCCACTCCCACCTTTAAAGAGAGAAGAGCGTCGGACTTTTTTCCTGCTGTACGTATAGGGGAAACAGGCCGAGAGCAGATGAAAAACTTCCCAGGTTCCCTCAGTTTTAGAGTGGCAGTGCCAGCACGCTTTCGGAGTTTTGGACAATGCCTGAGCTAACCAGAGTTCAGACGAGGGCTCTGCCACTGAGAAATGACCCGGGTAACGTCTACAATCTCCGCAGGCCTCGTCTTCCTCTGTAACAGGGAATATCACGTGCCTCAAATGGATTATTTAATCCGCAAAGACCAGATTAAAATAGGGACTTAAAATAAGGTGGCAGAGGAAACTGTATACAAGTTAGATGCACAAAAACAAGAGTTTCCTCCCACCCCCCAGAGTGGAAACAGTGCACAATTTTGTGAGGGTAGTAAAACTTTCTGTCGGTTATTTTTTTTTCTTAATTTTTGTCTGAAACTAAAGATCGCATGCATAATAAATCAGCACAGTAACTTCATTAAAAGGCATTTCAACAATGTTAATTCCTGTGCTGACATACGTTTTCTGATACACACACGCACGCACACACATCTCTCTAGCCTCATTAGCAAGCTTGAACCCGAAACCTGCAGAAAGGCAGCACGCAGACTCCCAGGAAGCAGGGGTGAAGAAGCTCCCACTTCAGATGGTTTCTGAGATAATTTTCCCCTTCCCTCAGGCTGAGATATTCTGCCATCTGTTTTGATTAAACCTTTCAAAATTCAACTTGTGTTTTTCCTTCCATTCCTTTGAAATCTCCTTTAATTCAACAGTCTTTAGGCTTTCTTCTTTCCCTTAACCACCATCTGGTGCTTCTATTAAAAAAAGAAAGAAAGAAAGAAAAGAAAACACATACAACAAACACTTTGAGTTCCTTGGAAGAAAGGTATAATGATGAGGATAATTTATTCCCATAGTGAGGCCCATTACAATTTCCATGGCAACAGACTGTGATGTTCTGAACATGGGACTTTGTGATCATCACAAGAACAGGATGGCAAAAGGCCCTGTTCAGGCTCTTTGTCCTTATGGATTCTTTGGGTAGTCACCCTTGGTGGCTCCCAACTGTCTACAGAATTAAGTCCAAGGCCTTAGCATGGCATTCAAGGCCTTCTCAGCCTGGTCTAATCATTTCAGGCTCACTGCCAATCTCGGGGCACCTGGTACTCTGGCCACTCTCTACAGCTCACTGTGTTCTGGGCACATTACATTCTTTCACACCTCCAGCCAAGCCTTTCTCTCTGTTATTTCTCCTCCTTTCAATATCCTCCTTCCGCTTCCCTTTTTTCTTTATTTCTGTTTTTTTTTAACTTAACGGATCCTCCTTATTCTAAAGGTTTAACTCAAATGTCACCTTGCAGATGGAGTCTTCCATGGCTCACCTAAGCAACAAACGTATCTCTCTTTTTCTGTGCTCTCAGCATTTTGCTTTAACAGGTAGAGTAACACCTCACTTTTCTAAGAATCGTAGTTATGTTTATAGCTTCTTTATTTGAATTTGATTTATTTGCTGTTGGGATCTGTGCCTGTTTTATTTTTTTGGCCCACCCAAATTATTTCACATAATTTCTCAGAATATTCTTAAGGGCTAGGTAGGCAGGCCTTTTATTCCCATTTTGCTATAAAGGCACCAAGTTTTAGAAGGTGTAAGTGGCTTTGATAGGTGGCAAAGTGGCAGAGCCAGAATTCCACTGGTAGATTGGAAAGATTGCACTTTTGGGTCAGGCATATTTGGGCTTGACTTAACTTTCCATTCCTCTGTAACCTCCCATTTCTTCTCCTGTAAAATGAACATTACACGAAATCAGGATATAAAGGTGTTTGACACATTGTTGATATTCAAGTCACGTTGGTTTTCTTCTTTCCCCTTCAAAGGCTACTTTCTAGTAGCACCTAGAAGCAATATAAAAATTATTTCTCCATTTTCATTTCCTACATTTTTATATGGTGCTGAAATTCAGATGCACTAGGAAATGAATATTTCCTTCAGCATATTCCAGGGAAAAAAAATCTTTGCTTTAATTCCCTCATCTGTAATCTGCTTTAATAAGAGAAGCTATGTAATAGACGCATAAAAATTAAATGAAGCAATGTATGGACGCACGAAGCTCCTAACACAGTGTTTGGCATGTAGTGAGTACTCAGGATGTTTGCAATTATGTTATTATTATTATCTCATCATGTTTATCATTATCATTACCATCACTTTTTTTGCATGACAAAGCAAAAGGCCCTGGGAGAATTATAAACATTGGAAAGATTGTCTCATGCCTCTGTCTTCACACTTTTCTTACCAAGTCCTGCCTTTCCACTGGGGTCATCTGTGCAGTCATTTCCTGCTCGAAGATCGTAGGTTCAAGATAGGGCTCCTGTGCCTCATCTGTAATTCTCTCTGTTGGGTGGATCTCAACCAAAACCTTGTAGAGGAGAAGCCTGCAGTCAAGTTTGGTCAAAAGATGCTGAATGATAATTCTCCAAAATGAGCACTAACGCTGAAATCAGGCTCAGAAGCCTCTGACTCGCTCATCAGTGGGGTGTGAATTTTCAACCGTGGCATGTTGCCTGGCAGAGCCATTCTTGCGGAGGGTGTACATGCCAGTAGACTGTTAGACAGAGCTTTTTGATACTTTACATATTTAAACTTGTAGTTTCTCCACATAATCTTCACTCACAGGACATAGACAATCCCCAGATTAGGAGACAGACAGCTCCTGATCTCGGGAGAATGTGGGCGGGTTTAAAGAAATTGTGTACTAGAAAACATGTCCTCCAGGTATCAAGCACAGCCCTGCCCGGGTTATTTAGTGGTAGTATCAGATATTTGTTCAGCAAATGTTTTGTTGAGTACCTCCTCCATTTTAGGCCCAGCGTTGAGCTAAGCAATGTCATGAAATCCTGTTTAGCACCCTACCACCAAATTAACCACCTAACGAGAAAGGACATTACTACCTTCAGATAAGAGAAATATAGCTCAGAGTGTTTCAGTGACTTGGCCCAATATCACACCCATAAGTGACAGAGGAAGAATTAAACTTAAACCGAAGTCTCTGAGACCCAGAGCTCATGTGCTTTCCCTGATGCATCCCCCTGGTTCCCAGGGCCACTTGCAGGTTTCCCGCTAGTAATCACAGCCACGTAGCAGGTATCGGTCAGAGTGGCCCTTTCTTGCTGTCCATCATGCCAGGGTTAGGATTATGTTCACTCTGCTAGCTCTTTCTCTGGCCATCACTCAGAATATGACTTCTGGGTGGCGCCTTCCTAGGAATGGGCAAGGCCCACAATACTCACGGTGCAAAGGGTCAAAAGGAGGAGATTTGTGGTGTGTCCCGTGATACCTGTCCTTTTAGAACACCCCCTTTTTTTCTTTGCTACAGCTGGGGTGGGGTGGGGGGTCATCGATTCTGACTCACCACACACTGCAAGAGCCTCTGACTCAGCTCAGCTCTGGTGTTCTTCCAACCCTGCTCGGAGCACTGTGGGTGCCCTGCCCCAGCTGCCCAGGAGCAGCCAGACCCGTTCCGATGTGTTTGGTTCAGCCCTAAATGACACCAAGTTCATTAGTAAATTAGACACACACACAAGTATCAAAAACTCCCCAGCAACCAATGGGGCTTAGGCAAGTTTTAGACTGTGTTGAAGCCAAGATTAATGTGCAATGCCATTGGAATTAATTAACTGCTTCGCATTCAAGCATATAGCTTACATCCACGTTGGTGGTGTTGTTGACAGTTAAAAGTTTACTTTTAAGTTGAAAAACTTACAGAAGCTATTTATAAATATTTAGCGTGAGTAGGTGAAAATGAACCATGATTTTTTAAAAAAGTTAACTGTAAATTAGAAGCAAAAAAATGTCTTTATTCATTATTTTATATAGCTCTATAATAAAATATCCTTCTGGACTTTGGGCATTTGTAAGAGATCACATTTATCAAAAGAAAAGAAACAAACTTTAATTTAACTGTTTAGGAATTAAATTAAAATTTGGCTGTTCCTATGTAGTAAGTGACAGGTGTTTCTTCGAGTACACGGAGGGCCCCCAGCTCATTTCATTGTCCCTGATTGCTATTTTACTCACTAGGCAGTAATTCCGTATGAAAAAGAATTTTGCATTTGGCAGAATGTTGGCATTACTCTACCCTCTCTTTCCCAGAGCCTGTTCTGGTTCACTCTGCAGCAGAGCTTTCCCCTGTTTATTTATTGTCAAAAGTGCTTTGTCCCATCCTCTGATAGCTTTGCTTACTCTACTGTCAAACTTCCATTTCCAACATGGCTCATCTACTCTGAGGTGGTTATAATATTAGCATCAAAAACAGTCTCATCCTGCAGTGAGTATCCTCTATAACAGCAATAAACAATATCCTTTTGGGGGATGTTGGCTCTTTCTCCACTTTTAAAAACAGATGTTTGTATGTTTTGACAAACTTCCCCGCCCCCCCATCCAGAATGTCTTCCCGTGTGACCCGACACCAAGCTTCTTGTTTTCTATCTGACACCTTCTAGATTAGTTACTGTACCTCTGAAATGCTTATTTGCAAAGATATGGTTATAGGCTGGTACTAGGATTTTTGTTACCTCCCTTGGTTACATTTTTTAAATGTTCCCTAGTAATTTGTGTTCTGCAATAAATGAAACTGAGCCATGGTTATACAGAAACTTTATAATATCCTCCCTGGAGAGCTCCCCAGGGCTCAGCCTCCTGGGGTCCTGACCACGGAGATCTTCCCAGCGCTGTGCTGGCCCTCAGCACCTTTGTTTTAGATGTATATTTGGAACCAGGGAGTTGGGTAGGACAAAGGATGTTTTAAAGATTTAAAGGGGATAGTGGGAAGAGGGTATTACAGGAACTACTATAAAGGACACATGGACAAAACCAAGGGGGAGGGTGGAGAGGGGGGAGGGAGGTGGGTTCACCTGGGGTGGGGTAGAGGGATGGGGAGAAAAGGCATACAACTGTAATTGCATAACAATAAAAAAAAAAAAAAGATTTAAAGGGAAAAGAAGCCGCCTACGTTGAATTCACTCCCGTGCTGAAGCTATTGCAGCCCCTGCCTCCAACACCGCATGTGTTCTGGCTTTTAGGAGGATTGTTCTCCCAGCTCTGCTCTGCAATGTAAAGCCCCATTGCCCACTGCAAGTCTTAATGAAAAGCAGCTCATAAGCAAGTTACGTAACCTAATTGTAATCCAGGGATCAGCGTGGTTACATTATTTGAAGACGTAGCATCCATTTTCCATGACCTGATTTTGAAAAGAAACCCAGGGAAGAAAAAAAAAAAAACCCAGTTCAGCACTTGGCTCCCTGTGCTCATTCTAATGAGAACGCTTGTAAATAATTCAAAAACAATGACTTTTGAGAACATTAAACTCAACTTAGCTCAGGGTTATATCTCAAAGCAGTTTCAGCTGCTTAAAGCAAATTATAAATGATCATGAAATATGGAGCTTATTTTTGCAGACAATTTAGTCATTTAGTAAGTTTAATTTCCTCATCAATTCAACACATGTGGACCACTGGCTAGAGGCAAGATGCTGGGGAATGCAAAAATGCCTGAGCCCTGCTCTCAGGAAGCTTCAGATCTGGTCAGAATGAATCATATTGTATCATCACTGGTTCATTAACGGAAACAAATGTACCACAGAAATGTAAGACGTAGGGAAAACAGGGTTGGTGGTTGTTGGGGTGTTTACAGTAACTGTACTATTTTTGCAGCTTTTCTGTAAATCTAAAACTATTCTAAAATTAAAAGTTTCTTCTTAAAAACCTGGATAGGGAAACATTTGGACTCACAAATAGAAACACCTTGTTGCCTAGTTTATAGAAATAAAACAAGGCCTGCCTAATAGGCGGCTTTATAAGTGGTATGACTGTTTCATGAACGTCAGAAACTTGATCATTCATCATCCTGATTCATGTTGGTATGTCATGAATCGAAGACTATGATTGACTCTTTGGTCCCTACATAAACTTCATTTAGTTGATTTATACTGTGTGTATTATAATAGTGTAATAAACCACTCAACCCAAGAGCTGAAGTCCTTCCATGACTCACCTTCGCGTACGTGTTCCTTACATATCCCACCCAGCAACCTTCCCCTCTGTAACAACCACATCCTAAATCTTGCTTTTATCATACTCTTGCTTTTCTGTACATTTTATTGCACATAGGTGTAGGCTTAATAATATGCTAGGGTTTTTTTTAATCCTTACCCGAGGACATGCTTATTGATATTAGAGAGAGGAGGGAAGGAGGGAGGGAGAGAAATATCAATGCCAGAAAGATCAATCGGTTGCCTCTCACATACGCCCCGACCAGGGACCAAACCTGCAACCTAGGTGTGCGCACTGACCGGGAATCAAACCTGCAAACTTTTGGTTTATAGGACAAAGCTCCAACCAACTGAGTCACACCGGCCAGGTCAATCTGCTAGTTTTGCTTGTCTCTTAATTTATCATGTTACATGTTATCTTCTAGGACTTGTTCTTATGGAGCAGTATTATGTTCCTAAGATTGATCAGTGATGATGTGGTTAGGGTTCATTCGCTCTCACTGCTGAAGAATATTCAGCAGCAGGAACATGCCACAATGTATTTAACCATTTTCACCAGTGGTCCTACTTTTTTCCTGTTACAGATGGCTTCTTCCATAAACACTGACGTGTGTGTCCTGGTGCACGTGTGCTCGTGTTTCCACTACAAAGAGCATCGTGAGATGGAACGATACTAACACTGCAGCAGAAGCAAAGCTTAATAGTTCACCTACAGAAATTACATTATGTGGGCGCAGAGAAGAGCATATAATATGACTTCTTCGCCTCTGAGGCAAAGAAAAAATATGAATAATACACTAATTCCATGTCAGTTAGGATTTGATTTGGCTGGACCATAAAATCCAAGGTAACAGTGGATTGAATACACATGCCGCTGTCATGTAAAACACCCAGAGATGAGAAGCCTAGCACGGAGGTCTCAAGGTCCACAAAGTTATCATGGATTCAGGCTTCGTCCAGCTCTCCAGTTCACTGTCCCTAGGGTGTGACCTTCATCTACATGGCCCCAAAAGGTTGCTCAGCTTCTAGCCGTTATGCGCGTTTGCTTCTCAGTCGGTAAGCATGAGACAGGGAGGAGCGTGGGCCCATTCAAGGGTCCTGTCATGGAGTTGCCTGTAACCTTTCTAATTATAGCCCATCAACCAGGAGGTTGGAAAATTCGGTCTTTATTCTGTGCATCCCTGTGGTCAGCTAAAAATTAAGGTTCTATTACTAAAGAAGAATGGGAATTAGAATTTTGAAGACACTTAGACTGTGAAAGAAGTGTCACAGATAGCTAACGTGAGAGCAGGAAGGAATCTGGCCCAACAAAGGTTTGTGCTGGAGAGTATAAAGAGAAAATAAATACTGTTATATCACCGCCCAGTGATTGCCACTGTTACCTTATTGAGAGATATTTTTCAGACTTTTTCACATATATATACATCCACATGTGTATCTCTAGCATATCCATAGCTATACCTATGTTTATATAAATACATTCACATATTATTTTTAAAGGGACTATTTAAATTATTGCAGTAAGGCAAAGGGAAAGATGGCTAGGTTGTTTCCCCCTTTAAACAATGAACTCCATGGGAAATGTGACATTGGAGTAACTAGGAGAAAGAGGAGAATGTGCTCTGTAATTGAGTTTTTATGTTTCTGAGTTGTTAACTACAAATTACGCGTAATTTTCAGTAGATTAAAATTCTTATGTAGGATGTTTTGTTTCTGACAACATGGATATTAAGCTAGTGTGGACCAATCCTCACTTCAAATATATTAAAATGCTAAATAAAACATACAAAAATTTAATTTCGTAGTCAAAATCGAAAGAAAGAAAAAAAAAGAAAAGGAAACCACAGATGTCAAGAAGAAAAATGAATTCAAAATCAGAGCGGCAAACTCCAGTTATCCTGTAGTAACCTGAAGAACGCAGGGTACCAGATCTGGACGCAAGGGCTTAGGGCTGGAGGCTGGTGACCGGACACTTATACAGTGAAGAAAATACGTGACTCTTGACTTCAGAAAGTCGGGGAGTTGGAACTAGGACTTTGCCAAGATGGGCTGTTAAATCCATGACAAGGTAACTAAAAAAACAAAAAATCCCAGTGGCCCACAGAAGTTGCAAAGAAGCTCCGTACCGTATACTAGAGAGATTAAATTTCCAATGGGGGAATAAAACCTGAAAATGTGGGATCCATATTTTTAGTGCCTACAGTACAGAAGTCCTCAAACTGGTCCAGGACTCATGAAATTTCTCAAACCCTGGCAAAAGGAAACATATGACATCAAAGTAGAGTGACTCCCACAGTTCAAGGCACTAAGATGAAAAAACAAAGAACATCCTATATCCCTCCCCCAAATGAGCTCATAATACACAAAAGAGATGAAGAAATAAACCAGCCTAAGGGAGAGCTCATAGATATAACGATGGGAATAAGTTGTATACTAAGAACTAGATATAACAGCGACTCAGAAAGAGAATACTACATATATAAGTTAAATTAAAAAGTTGACCCAAAAACATGATTCTTAAAAGAAAATATCGATAAATTGGACCTCATCAAAAATTAAAACTTCTGCTCTGCAATAAGCCCTATGAAGATGATGAAAAATAAGCTACAGGTTGAGAGAAAATATTTGCAAACCACATACCCCAAAATGAAACCGTGTCTAGAATGTATAAGAACTCTCAAAATCAAACAATTAAAGCATTCAACTAGAAAATGGGCAAAAGATATGAAGAGATATTTCAACAAAGAAGATATACAGATGACCAGCACATGAAAAGATGCTGAGCACCATTAGCCAGTAGGAAAACGCAAAGCAGAACAACGAGATATCATTGCGCTATCAGAACGCTGCTGAGGATATGAAGAAAGTGGATCACTCACACAATGCCAGGAATATTAAATGATATAGTCACTCTGGAATAAAGTTTGGTTATTTCTTTTAAACTAAACATGCAATGACTTATGACCCAGTAACTTAACTCTTGGGCATTTATTCCAGAAAACTGAAGACTTAACGTTCACACAAACCTGTACATGAATATCCCTCAGTTTTATTCATATTCGCCCAAACTGGAGATAACCCAGATGTTCTTTAACTGGTGAGTGGCTAAACTACTGTGGTATATTCATACTGTAGAATATTACTAGCAATAAAAAGGAGCAGACTATTAGTGTGATATTAAGTGACACAACTTGGATGGACCTCATGGGAATTACACTGAGTAAAACGAGCCAATGTCAAAGGTTACATTCTGTTTGAGTCCATTTACATACCCTTCTTGAAATAGCCAAATTATAGAAATGGAGAATAGATTTGTGGTTTGTGGGTGGTTAAGAACAGGGTTGGGGGACAAAGGGAAGAGGGTGTGGCCCTAAAGAAGAGCGTGAGCCTGGCACTAATGGAACAGTTCTGTATATTCATTGTGGGGGGTGTTACACAAAGCTAGACGTGTGCTAAGATAGCACAAAACTACACACGCTCACACACGCTTATAAAACGGATGAACTCTGAATTAAACAAATGATTACAGATATACAGAAGGAAGGGAAGCCGTGACGATGAAAGCCTAATCAGGTTTCTAAGATAAAGTAATGTGGTTAGAAATAAAATATTGTCGCTGAAATAAAAAGCTTAAAAGGCAAGTTAAACAGCATATTAGACACAGCTGAACAGAGAATTTGCTACCTGGGAAACAGAGTTGAATCAATTGCACAGAACGTAGTAGAAGAGAGGGATTAAAGAGATGGAAAATGGATGAGAGGAGTTAAGAGATACAGAGGACACAATAGGAAGATACTACATACCTCTAATAGGAGTTCCTGAAGGAAGGGATGGTGGTGGCGGGGGGTAATGTTCAGAGATAATAGATCAAAATTTTCCATATTTAAAGAAAGATGTAAGTCCTCCCATAGAAGGACCAGGCAGAAAAAAATATCCACACACAGACAAATGAGGGTAAAACTACAGAACACCAGAAAGGAAGTCGCAAAAGCAAACAAGAGGGAAAGGACATATTACCGCAAAAATAAATAAAATAAAATAAAATAAAAACTATTAGACCAACAACATATTTCTTATTAATCATAATAGGGCCTTAAAGACTAGGTTAATGCCTTCAAAGAGCTAAGAGATAGCAACTATTTCACTTAAAATTATACACATAACTAAAGTAGTTTTTTAAATAACATTAAAATAAAGTCATTTTCAGGCAAACAAAAAGAAAGTTTATTGCTCACAGGCTATCACTGGAAGATCTATGACGGTTATTTCTTCCTGGAGCATCAGAAAAAAGAAACTGAAGCAAAATTGAAGAAAAGAGATGCAAAGGAGAGTGAGAGAGATAGTACAGAGATAATTTGATAAACATATACCTTAAATCTACATGAAAATTAATTGTAAAACAGCATTAATAATATTGAAGACTAATTGGGGCACAGGAACAAATGTTAAATAAAATTCCAGCCACGAATAACATGTCAGAAAGGGGGTGATGACCAAATTTAAAGAATCTAAGGTCTCTGTATTATTTGGGAAGAGGACAGAATTCTTGGTTAACTTGGTAAAGATTTTAAAGGCAACTGTTTGTGTTAAATATTAACAATAACCAAAAGCTTCTAAAAGTTAAGATATGTAATTTATAACCTCCAAACTGAGAGTGAAAAAAGAGAACTTAAAAAAATCAAGACAATAGATGACAGGAAAAGGGAAACAAAGAAAGAGCAGGGTAAAAAAATACAAAATAACTTGTTAAAATTAATACTGAATATATCAGTGATTAAAACAAAAGAAAAAGAATAATATCTCTCCATTAAAACTCAGCAATTCTCAGATTGGATTTTAAAAACATCGAAGTCCTGCAATATACTGATGAAAACAATGAAAAACATACCAGATAAATAGACATTTTCTTCAAAGCAGGCACACCACCATTTTAATCATATAGAGTAAATGTTAAAGCAAAAAGTATTATTAGTGATAAAGAGTATGATTACTTAATAATAAAAGAAATAATTCTCTATTTTGTTCAAGGCTGTGTTTTCACTGTCCAAAAAATTTCTGGCATACAGAAGGTGCTCAGTAAATGAATGGTTGAATTAATTAAGTCATGAGGAAAATTCAGACCTAACAGTATAGACTTAAAATACAAAGAAAACAGAACTTGACCATATTTGAAGAAAAAAATTGTCCAATCAATAATAATACCAGTAGATTTTTAACATTTCTCACACTGGAAATAATAAGACCAAACAAAGTTAGTTAAAGATACAGATGATTTGTATAATTGACTTAATAAATTTGATCTAACGGACAAATAGAGGACCCTATACCCAACAATTATAAAATACATAATTTTTCAACATTATTTATAAAATTATATGGAAAACACTTACTAATGTGAACTATGTACTAGACCATAAAGAAAGTCTTAAATACAGAAGAATTTATATGTAGAGCATGTTTTCTGAGCTCAATGTGATAAAGTTAAAAATAAATAACAAACAAAAAATATTTTTTAATGTTTGGAAATTTTAAAACACATTTTTACCAATTTAGTCTTCAAAGAAGAAATAATTATGAATATGAAATGCATAGAAAATAAATGGCGATGAAAACATTGCATATCCAACTCAGTGCAAATAGCACAAAGGAAAAGTTATTGCATGTACATTTGAAAAAGAAAAATAAATCTATCGAATTAAGTTTCTAAATGTTAGGAAAAAACTATAATACAAGAATTAGAAAGTAATTATAATATAATAAAAAATTCTGTGACAAAATTAATGCCAATAAATTTGAAAACGAATGACATGGATTTTTAAGATAAATTGCTTAATTTATCTTAATATATTACTGAAGCTATCATCACAAAAGAAACTGAATAGTGAAATCTACCATAAAGAAAACATGAGGTTTATATTATTTTACAGGAGAGTTCATTTCCAGAAAATAAACTCAAAAGTAGAAAGCTCATTTTAGGAGGTTAGTCTATCCTTCACACCAAAACCAGACAATGCCTGTACAAGAAAGGAAAATGTGAGCCAATCTCGGTTGTGAACATAAAAGTAAAAAATCCTAGACAAAATAATAGCAATTCAAATCCAGGAATGTAGGAAAAACTGTGACCAGTTGGGTTTATCACCTAAACACAATGATGAATTACCATAAGAAAAATCGATTATTTCATTCCAATACATTAATAAATTAAAGGAGGAAAACCACACAATCATCTCAGAGGATACAGGAAGAGCATTCAATAAAATTCAATATCCACTTAAGATTTTTAAAAAACCCACAAAACTCTTA
The DNA here is from genome assembly GCF_022682495.2 of Desmodus rotundus. Classification (NCBI taxonomy): domain Eukaryota; kingdom Metazoa; phylum Chordata; class Mammalia; order Chiroptera; family Phyllostomidae; genus Desmodus; species Desmodus rotundus. The sequence goes on from NC_071391.1 coordinate 154,376,732, forward strand.
GCTAACTAGAAATAGAAGGAAACTTCCAAACCTGAAAAGGAGAATTTACCAAAAACCTACAGCACACATTACAGTCAGCAGTGAAATGTTAGAAACATTTCTACATTCAGAGGAAAAGACCAGGATAACCATTATCACCACTTCTATTTAACACCGTCCTGGAGGTCTTGGGCAACGAACAAGTAAAACGTGTAAGAATTAGAGTCAAAACCTGAGAGCAGATTGCGTAGAAACAAAAGCACCATAGCGTATTAATCCTAGTTGTTTCGAGCTCTCAGTGTGATCATTCCAACACTTCTGCCACATCTGAGTCTAGTCCTGATGCTGGTTCTGTCTCTTCATACTGTGTTTTTCTGTCTTTTCGTACGCCTTGCATTTTTTCGTTAAAAGCCAGACACAATACATGGATAACTGGGGTAAATAGGCCTCTAGTTTTATGCATACCTGGGCGGGGATCACGCTGTATTTACTGTTTGCAATAGCTGAGGGTGTCAGGGGCTGAATTTTCCTCTGGTGTCCTTATTTCTGTCTGCACTGTTGTCTTTAGGCTTCTCTGGAGACTTCTTCTTAGATAACCTCTGAGACACACAACTCTTTCAGCTGTATTCCCGTCATTATACAGAGGCCTTTTGGAGGTGAGTCAAGGGGGAATACTTGAACAAGTATAAAATCAGACTTTTAGTAAGCCTGTGCCACTGGGCTGTAACCTTCACAAGTGCTCCTCAGTTTTGTTTTTTGTTGTTGTTGTTGTGTTTTGTTTCCCCCCCTTAGGCGAGGCAGGAAGGTTAGAGGGAGCCGGAGTTAGTTGGGTATTTCCCTTCCTTCAGGTGGGCTAGTCTCCAGCAAAACCCCAGTCAGTAGGGCTCTGGTAAAGTAAGTTTCTCTCGAGGGCAGGCTTTTTTAGAACAGCATGCTCCGGGCATACGTATTTCAAAACAGAATTTAAAATGTTTGTACCAGGACAGCAAACTGACTGCAGAAAGACAAGTTCAGGGCGGGCCAGGCTGTGGAGAAATAGGAACGCTCATACTCTGCGGGTAGGTGTCTCAGAGAGCAAACCTCTTTGAAGAGTGTTTTCGTGCTAGCTAGTAGAACTGAACACTTGCATATTCTAGGCCCCAGCAATTCCGTGCGTAGATCTACACTCTGAACTGTTTGCCTTTTTCAATGTGTTATTTGCATGGATGGTGAAAAAGCAATTGTGGTTAAAGCTGCTAGCAATTTAGCCCCAATCAAGGCTGTGGTATCCAACTGTCCTGGCTGTCACTGTATTCTTTACTGGCAGGCACTTGACATAAAATGACCATCATTATCATAATCATCATACAGTTTTGCTGAAGAATTCTATTGATGAAGCAGGGAAATTAATAAATTGTATTGAATTTCAACTCTGGAGTACATGTCCTCTTAATATTAATATTCTGTGCAATGAAATGGAAACTACCCATGAAGCACTTCTGCGCACCAAGGTACGATGGTCTCTCAAGGAAAAGCACGTGCATGTGCTGAGCTATGAGCTGAGCTGGCTGCTTTTGTTCATGGAATGCCACTGCTACTTGAAAGCAAGACTGACAAACCGTGGTTATTCAGACTTGGGAATTTGGCAGGCATTTTCTCACAAATGAACAAACTGAGCCTGTCACTTCAAGGAAAGCAACTGCCGGCATCTGTTGCCAATGATAAATTTTGAGCTTCGAAGCAAAAGTTAGAGTTCTGGAAAACTTGCGTCAACTGCCATGACCTTGGCAGTTTCCCAAGTTTTAGAAACTTGGCTGATTCACTCAGTGGTGGTATAAGTAAATGTGCTTTTTTTGATATTATATAATGAAATCTGTCAACATTGGTAAGACAGGCATAAATCAGTGAACCAATATTTTTCAAAAGACCAAGAAAGATCAATGGGTTTTAGTGATACAGAATATGAGAAGTTCAATGATACAATTTCAGAATCCCCATTGCAACTAACCTTTAAGAAACTCTTACATGTTGACTTTTGATTTAGTATCTTTGATGAAGAATATCCAAAATTACCTAACAAGACTATTAAAATACTCCTCCCTTTTCCAACCATGTATCTATGTGAGGCCTGTTTTTCCTCATATACTTCAACCAGGGCAATATATTGCAACAGATTGAATGCAGATGCAGATATAAAAATCCAGCTGATTTCCATTAAGGCAGGCATTAACGAGATTTGCAAAAACGCAAAACAATGACCTCACTAATATTTTTACTTGGTAAATTTAGTTATTTTTTAAAGTTATTTATGCTAAAATGTAGTGAGATTATTGTTATTTTTAGATGAATAGTAGATAAATGTTTTTTTATTTTCTATTTTAATTTTACCACAAATATCAATAAATATAATCCACATAAACAAAAGCTATTTGGGGTCCATAAATATAATCCACATAAACAAAAGCTATTTGGGGTCTGTGATAACTTCCACAGTGTACAAGGACCCTCAGAACAAAAGTTTGAGGAGCAGTTTCCTAGTGAAAAACTCTCCCATGTGTTCCCCAGCAGACACACCCACGACTATTCAGTGCTACAATGTTTGTAATTCAAAAAAATTAAATCACTTAATATCTATCGGTAAATATATTTTGATGTAGTCATGTGATATGATATCTCTCTGAAGTTATTGAATGAATGAGCTAGAGTTTTGGGTATTTATGTGGATGGGTGAGATTTTAAAATGTTGCAAAAGGAGAGGTACAGAATGATACCACTCACATACCTTGCACGGTCAAAGAGGAGGATATTATTGCTTATGGGCACATCCGTATGTAGTAAGAACATACCCCCTTGAATGTGGATACACGGGAAGATACCAACCCTAAGATGCTAGTGGGGAGTGAGGAGTGGGGCCGGGAAAAGCAAAGGAAGGTTCAAATGTATATGTGAATTATTAAGAAAACCATGACAAAAAGTTAATGTTTCCTTATCTGGGCCATAGGTATCAGTATGTACACGTGTATGTATTTGAAACATTTCCAAAATTAAATTATATACTTATTTTTTAAGTACCTCTGCAGTTACTCTCATGAGCAAAAAATTCAAGGGTCTGCTTCCCAGGAGAATACATTTTCTCTCCATCCAGGGCTGGACAGCCAGCTGTCTTGCTTTCTGCCGAGTGCTAGTTGACCCTGATAGATGACTTGGGATATTTGAAGGGTAATAATGTCTTTTCTCTCGGCAAAGCTCTTGATCCTGGGTTCCCAGTCATGGCTGCAAAGGAAATTCTCCCTCTGATTTCTTACAGAACTCCTGCAGCTGTCAGGCAGGGCAAGATGCCAGCATACCCAGAGAACAACTTGAGCAGCATCAGCATAGTTCCCACTTGGGGCAGGACTCCCAACACAAAGTATCCTGTTCCTTTTCCTTTTCCTTCTGAAGCCAGAGAGCAAGCCTTTGATTCATGTGGCGATGATATCATGTAGCCTGGTGGGTGTAGCTGGGCTCTGGGCGTGCATCTGGGAGGCACCTAATTCCCCTAGCACTCCTTGCAGCCTCCTGAGCCCCACTGGATAATTTCACGGTAGCGCTGATATTTTTACCTTTAAATTTACACATTCAGCCCAGAAGCCACTCAGCTTCCCAGAATTTTTATTAAGAATGCCCTCAGCAATAATTTTCAGACTTCATAGCCTCCGATCAGGAGGAGGGAGCTTGATATTCTGGTTTTGTTTCTGTTTGAAGAGCATATGCCCAAAGGAATTGTATGTGTCCCAGATTCAACACAGCTGTTAATTAGAGCTGAGAACACTTGGTTGACCCCTGTGTGGCTAATTGCTAGAACTGAGAAGCGTCTCTAAGGGCCTCATATGATAACAACTGAAAATTGTACTGAGCATCACATAACGCTTCTGGAACCAGTTCAGGATGGGAAGCAATCGGCTCCCTGCGGTTCCTGGCGCGGGAGAGGCAGCTATGTGCTGAAGGAGCAGTATTAAGGGTTCTCTTCAGTGATTAAAACACCCACATTTCACTTTGGATGTGTGACTGGAGGCAGTGTGCTCGGAAGGGCTTGTCAGAGAGCTCAGAGCTGTGCAGCACAGCACGCATGGCCTACTTCCAAGGGCTTTGGCCAATCCTCTAACAGTGCGCCCTGGCTCCCAGGCCTCCACCACCTCCAGGACAGTTCTGGGGCACAGGATGCAAGAAGACTCCTGTCGGGACCCTGGACCAGCCTCTGAGGTGCAGCCTGGTGCAATTGCCTGTCTCCCCATCTTACAATGACAATGGTCCAGCTCTGACAATGAGAGAAATGTGTGGAAATCACCCCGTTTCCCACCTGGTACATGAGAGGGGGTCACTTCCCTGGCCTCTGTTTGCTCGGTGGGCAGAAAAGACAGGGAAAACAACCAGAAGCGGAGACATTGGCTGACACAGAGGAGGGCTGGGCCTGGGCGGGAAAGAAGGGGAGATAAAGAGGTGAGGACATGAAAGCTGAAAGTCAGGAAGAAGCCCAGGAGGACAGTGGTTAGGGAGGGGAGACTGGAGAGACAATGTGGGCAGGGGAGGAGGCATGGGGGGCGGGAAAGCGGAACGTAGGAGAGGAAAGGAAAAGATGGGTCAAAAGGAGCCGTGAGAGAGGAGGCCCTTCCTCCCGTCTCCCCAGGACCCAGGAGAGAGTGGGAATCGGCAGAGCTGACCATGAGTGTTTTGGCCTTCTCAGCCAAGGGGCCCAGAGCATACCCCAGATAGTTCAGTGCTCTGGCCGACTCCACTTTCTCGGGCTGGCCCAAGGAAGGTTGCCTGGAGCCAGCAATATGAGGAGAGATTCGTGATCCCTTTTCCAGAAGACACCCAACCCATGGGTCCAATTCTAGGAAGTGACAGCAGCACAAAACCACCGAGAGTCAGCCTTGTCCAGAGCTGGGGAGGGAGAGACCCAAAGGGGGCTGGAGGAAAAGAGATCAATTTCATCTTCTTCTAGGTCCAGATTGCCTGTGAGGGCACCCTCCTCCAGGGAGAGCCGGGTACCCCACATACCCTGAGTTTCCAATGTGACCTTCCTCCTTCTAACAGACACCTCCCACTAATGAACAGATATGGAGGGTACTAGTGTGCTTGCCCCCTGGTGGGCAGTGGTGGGGGAGACAGAGAAGACAAGCATGGAGAAGAAAACCTAGCACACAGGAATCATGATGTGCAACACGGAAGAGCCTCAGAGGGTTCCGAAGGGGGCAGTGCAGGCTCAGAGGCTCCAGGAAGTGCACAGGTGGTCATGAGGGCTGGAGGAGTCAGGAGGGTTCACAGTGGAGGTGGGGCTGCAGGAGAAGCAGAAGCCTTGAGGCCACACTTGTCCAGCGGCAGAAGTGCCTTTTACCTGCTCTCACTTGACGGGAAAGCCCACGTTGGAGACTGGTCATGGTGCTTTATTGCCGCACTTTACATAAAGCTTTGTATTTTGAGATTTCTCATACCAATTTTCATGATTGCTCCCCACAAGGCTTTTAAGAAATATGTTTCATTTTCAGAATTGGAAAATATCTTAGATTTTATGTAGTCCAGGCTCCATGCACATTTGAGGAAGTAGTTCCCAGAAAGGTCAAGTGACTAACTCGGGGTTAACTCAGGGTTAAGTAGCTCCAGGACTGGAACTCAGTTCTTATTTTGCTACTTCAACAGACTTAGCAAAACTGTATAAATGCATTTTGTCTTCATGTGGAATTATTTCCCATAATAGAGACCTGTGCTTAAAAAGAATAATTTTATGTTTTATTTCCTTCCGGTAAAAGAAACACATGACCATTATAGGAAATTGAGAGAATATAGGTAAGGCAGAAGATTAAAATCATGCATAATCACAGCATCCAGTTCATCAACTATTTGAAAATCATTAAAAGTAGGTATTTCCTTCATTTGACTCTTTTATATGTAGGTAGCTTTATCTCAGGAGCAAATGCCTCTGGTCCTCTTTAAGGAGAAGTGTGCTAGAAAGGACAATATGGTAGAAAGGGCTTACAATGTGGAGGCCAAAGATCTAGGTTCAAGCCCTGGTCAGTCGTTACTAGCTGTGTGATCTTCCATAAGTCCATCAACTTTCCTGCACTTCAGTTTCTGATTTGCAAAATGATGGGGTTCCAATGATCCACTTCTTAGCTTGCTAAAATGTCTTTTCTGGGACTTCAAAATCAAGCATTGTAAGCTTAGAACAGTTAATTAAAACAAAACAAAACAGTGTCTGATGTTTTTAAAGGAATGCAACATGTTGAAATAGGCCTCTTCCTTTCTCAGGGTTTTGGCTGAGTCTCCAACGCTGAGAACAATAGGTTTGTGTCTCCCCCACTCACACACATGCTAAGTGAGCTATAAGAGTGTCTAGGCAGGACTTGCAGAGAGAGTGGCCTAAAGCTGGCTCCGCCATGGTTTGACCTTCACACACCTCCAGGCTTTGCAAGAGAAGGCTCAGAGCAGGGACCTAGAGGCTGCCTTCTGATTCCACTGGAAAAATGTCCTTATGGAAAGGCTGGCTTACAGCACCTTGGGCAGCAGAGCAAAGCCAGTGGGTCCCAGAAGGAACAGGCTGCACTTGCAGAGACAATGGAGAAGTTTGTGCCAGGAAACATGAGGAGAGTTGGACTTGAGCTATCTTATAGACGCTAAGACGCCCTTCTAGATCATCCCACCAGAGGAGACACTGTGTGGGGTGGTCTGCTGGAAACCAGATGATAGAAGGGGAGCTTTAAGAGCCTAGCTGATTTGGGCATTGTCCAAGCAACGCTGTAGTAGGTTATCCAGGGAGGAAGGATCTCTAAACAAACCCTCAGAAGACCACACTAGAGAAACACCCATGATTACAATGGCAAGGACCACGGAGGACCTTGCCTCTTATCCTCTAACCTCCCCCCCCTCTCTCCCTGGGCCTGGCTAGCACAAGATGAAGTGAAACAAAGAAGAAATGACTACGAACCCCCTCTCCATCGTGTTTGCAAGTCTAGTTGTGGTCCATACCAGTGGAAGAGAGGACTCGAATTTGGATAAGAAATTGAAGTTTTGATATTAGAATGGACTGAACTTTTTAATAGCTGAAAGGAACCAGAAAACCACAGGTCGGGGAGACAGGTTTGAGAAAACAGTTCTTAAGGGCCAATCATCAGACAGGACAAAATTTTTCTTGCTTGAATCTTCCCACGTCCTGCTTGTTTAGTATACCAGTCACAGGAAGATGACTTTGGTGAGACCTGATTGCACACACGGGGTGGGGGGTGGAGACACCGGTGGCCAGATCCCGGTTAAGAGATTGGTGTCTGGAAATTAGGCAATAAGGCGGTGAGGGCTGAGGGTATTTCTGAGGTGAATCTGTCAGGAATTAATGACTGCTTGGATGTAGAACGGAAGTCAGGTGGATGACTCATGCGAGCTTTTAAAGTTTCTCGGCTGGAGACTGGAAGATGGTGACTTGATGGATAGCGATGCCACTTTTATAGCTAAATATGTGTCCTAGAAAGATCTCATGCTTAGGTCAATGATGCCACATTTTTGGAACTCTTCAAGTGTGTTCTAACTGAGCCAATGGCTTCTGAGCCAATTTATGAGTCATATAAAATCAATCTCATCACTTTTCATTTATCTATTTTCATTTAATCCATCATTTGACAAACTTTTGTTAAGTGTTTCCTCTACGTCATGCACTGTGCTAGTCCCTGCAGAGAAAAATTAGCAGGATACAAGCTCCGTCCTCTAATTGCTCACAGTCTGTCTGCTCCATCTACTCCAGTTAAATATTGGAGTAACACTGGGGGTTTTGTGGCTTTATCCCACTCCAACTCTCATATGCCATTGCTTTTATGTGGAAAAGAGCAGAGCATTATGTAAATTGGGTATGTGCCGTCTTAAGCACATGAGCTTATTTCCATTTGTCCATTTTCAATTTTGGTTTATGTCCTACAGAATTTAGGCTGTATGAGAACATGGTCCAGAAATTTGATCTTTGTCCAAATTTGCACTTTCTAAATATAAGCAGACACTCAGAATCAGTCTAAAAATTATTGGCACAAAATGTACCCAAACAGGTCCATACAACTGCGCTCTCTCTCTTTCTACCTCTCACTCTCTCTCTAACATATGAGCATACACACGTATATATTATACCATTAAGATTTTGTTCAGCCCTGGCTGGTGTGGCTCAGTGGATTGAGCGCCAGCTTACGAACCGAAGGGTCACAGGTTTGATTCCCGGATCAGGGCACATGTCTGGGTTGTGGGCCAGGTCCGCAGTAGGGGGTGCATGAGAGGCAACCACACATTGATGTTTCCCTCTCTCTTTCTCTTTCCTTTCCCCTCTGTCTAAAAATAAATAAATTCTTTAAAATAAGATTTTGTTCAGTCTGGTAACAATATGTGTCTAGGATTCAGTATATCAAAGTTTGGTGCTCAGTCTTCTAACAATTAGAAAGAATCATAACAATTAGAAAGAATCAGTAAGTGGTTCATTCTTTTTAGAAGTCTACAACTTAGTAGGGGAGATAGATACATTTATAAATAGATATAAAGTAAACTATGAAATAATATAATAAAAGAATAAACAAATTAACAAGGAAGAAAGAATCTACAGTAATGCCTTGTACTTGTGTTGCTTGTTTTTTGGGCCTCAGGTACAGGAGATCTGAGTTAATCATACTCTTCAATTTATTCAACAAAATTCTTTGAGCACCTACCATGTGGCAGGCACCTTTCTAGGCATTGAGGACAGACAACTTTTCTTCAAGTTGGGGACACAGTCAATAAGTAAACAAGTACCTGAAAGTGGTGGCAATGGAAAGAATTAAAGCAGGGAGAGGAAGTTATTCAATGGCTCTTTAGCTGAGTGATCAGAGATAGCTTCTTGAGGATGTGACATTTAAGCAAGACCTGACCAACAGGAAGGAGCCCACCCTGAGAAGGGGGATCAGACAAGGGGAACAGCCACTGCAAGCGAATGAGTTTCCCGTGCTGCAGAGACTAAAAGAAGGCACGCATGCCTGGAACACTGCGGGCCAGGTGCTGAGACTGGAAGGAGATGAGGTTGGAGAGGTGGGCAGTGACCAGATAACCGAGGCTAAATTTTAAAGTAATATAAAGTTTGACTGATCCTTCATTGCACGCACACACACATACACACAGAAGCTTCCAAAAATGTGTCAAGCATTGGCATAACTGCTGGAATCTATGACTACTTTAGAAGAAATAACATTCATTTGGATCAAGTTTAAAGACTCATTACTTTAGGTTCACATCTAATACTTAATTTAACTAGGAAAGTGTAAGAACAAAAGATAGTTGCAAACTATAAATGAACTCCAAGCATTATCAATGGTATCATTAAACAGAGCAGAGGAAAAGCCATGGGCTCCTAAAGAGCAATCTGAAAACAAAACTGCATTGTAGCAAGCAGGGTGGGCGGGACAGTGCCAACTGCGGCGTCGCTGAAGAATGGCAGTTTGGCTGTGTTTCTCATTAGGCTGGAGACGATTAAGCCATATTCTCATCATTGGTTCCGGATAAAGCCACTCTCTCATTTTATGTCGTGATTTTTCCCAACTCCCACTCTACAGGTGTCTCTTCTAATGTTTTTTGGAGTATATGTCCTGAGAAGGGTATGCATCTTCAATAAACACATGAGTTGTTTTCAATGAGTGTGATTTTAATCAGCCAATATGGAATTGTTCTACGATACTGTTCTGTCTTATTTAATTACCCAAGAGTATTTTTAGAATTCTATCCATGTTGCTCTGCATATCCCTAATTCCCCACGTCCAACAGCTGCAGAGCATTTTGTGATAGGATCCTCCTTATTTTACTTACCCATTCTCCTAGAGATGGACACCACATGGCCGCACACAGTCTGTATGCAATGGAAGTCTCATAAAGGTCGCCCTGGGGGCTGAGGTTACAGGACCGTGAAGACGATTCTCACTCAATTTCTCTTGGTAAGGTTGGATCGCTCTCCCAAATGAATGCACGAGTCCACATGCCCATTGTATTTTCCTAAGTGATTCGTACAGAACACACCGGGTCTCATACACTGAGATGTAGTCAAGGTCAAACACATAGCAAATCTCAGGATCGAGAGCCAAACCTTCCAATTCAGTTCTGAGGCTTTTTCCATTGGGCAAATGCCTTTCTGAGTACACCTACCCTTACCCACTTACCCACACAAATGTGCTCAAACACAGATGCAAAGTTTCACTAAGCTACTCCTTAGGTGATACCATTATCCTTCACTGCCCCTCACTCAACAATTATTTTTGAAGGACAGTTACAGGACACACTGCTTTTTATCTCCATGAGGTCAAGGTTTTATTTCCTTTGATCATCAAAACACCTGTGCTGAACAGGTATACATTAGGAATCAGCTCCTGTTCTTTGAAAGAACTTAAAATCTAATTTCCTCTCAAAACCACAGTCAATATTAATTCAGGTTGCAGATTTTCAAAAACTTTCTGTGGTTCTATTTTCTTGCGCCTGTTTTTCATGGCTTCAGAGTCCCTCTAAATGGATCATTTTACCTGGTCCCTGGTCTCTATTTCTGGAGACTACAAACTTCCTCAAACTTCAGGGCCCGGATACTGGAGTCATTTTTGAAGACAGCTGCCGGACTAGTGGCCAGGGTCCGGTGTGTGCACAGTGATTTTGTCGGGAGCATGATGTTCTCTGAGCAAATATGGCAGAACCATAAACTGGGTCAGTTTTAGTTGTGATCGTTTATGCCCTGGGGTTTGAAATAATTGCTTTCTTATACGTGTGGTTCCTGGATGAAATTTTGAAATTTTTAAAGTTCAATTTTTTTTAAAGGCAAAATAAAAACTCTCTAGCAGAAATGCATCACCAACATCGTAAGGAAGTGATGACAAAAAATAACCTCCCTGCAGAATGCACGAACACGGTGTGCAGACTTGGAAAGGGAGAACTCACCGCAAGTCCGTGTGAAAGGGAAGGACATCAGCAATGACCTTGGGGCCCACCTTTTGACTACACTGGTATCAGAAGGCTGTCCCACAATTTAGGTAGAAATAATAAAAATTAATTTATGCTTCTGATATTGAAGGAGCAATATTCAGACTAGTAAAGGGTAACTAAAAAGAGGTGTTAGATTGAAGATACACCTATATAACTGTTCTCTCTCAAATTTAATCTTTAATAATCTGTTTCAGTAATTGCCTGGCTGTTAGGTATAGATTTGTAATAGCTTCTTTTGTTTGTTTAAAGAGAACTACTCTTAAAAAATAAATAAATAAAGGATGTCCCATACATCAAAAAAATATTTCACACTATTAAATAAAGAATCATTTCAAAAGCTTACCATTGACACTAGTCTTCAGATCAAATTAATTTCCTAAAGGCAAGTTACAAGTGAGAAGAATCCAGCACAAGATATTCTTAACATCTTCCTTTAGATCCTGAGACAGAATCTGCACGTGATACACGTCTCCTCTGTACACAATCAGGTGGAGCCGACTCTTCCCTCTCAGAAAAACCTTGTCCTAGTTCCTGAGGGAAGAAACCACTCAGTTGCTTCAAAAGAAGAGCGTAGAAGCTGGGACTTATCCCGGGGCAGGTCAGCAGCAACCGGTACTGCACGATGCAGAAGCTGAGAGCACTGGCAGATTCTACACTGGGCCTCTAAGCCCAAGGCCATTATTAAACGTGACATAAACCAAAGAGGATGCCCATTGAATTAGGCGCCCAGGGCCTAATTCAATCTGCAAACTTGTGCTTTTGTTTCAGCTCCAACACGTTAATGTTTGTTTAATTTATTTGAATGACTTGGCTGAGGCATGAAGTGAGCCCCAGCAACCTCCACTCCCAATTGTTTTCATGCCCCTGACTCCTTTTGGTTACCTCTCTGGCCCGAAGTCTACTGAGTATGCAACCACTGTTTAAACAAATATGGTGTCTTGGAAAGATGGTTTTGTTTTGTGGTCCCAAACATCTGCTTCCCACCGGCTCCCACCATGGTCCCACATGTCCCCTGAAAAAGCAAGAGGACTGACGCTGTGGGCGTGTCAAGGCAATAATGCAGATCTCAAAAAACATTGTGGACTAGAATATAAACTCCCTAAGAGCAGAGACATTGTGTTGTTTTTAGGTCTCCCCGAGATCTAAACCTGGCACCTGGGAGGCAGTTAAAAATCTGTGGAATGAGCGAGTGAAGGAACTGCAGCTTCTGCTCTCCGTGTCTGCAAAGCTCTGAGTTTGGAAGTCAGTTATGAAACTTCCTAGTGCTTTTCCTTCATACATATTTGCTGTCAATCTGAGCCAACACATACCTTCCGTGTCAGCTGAGACAGGAAGAGTTGAGAATGTGTACCTGCATACTCTGTAAAGAAGCCTGCACAGGAAAGGGGGTTGGTGTTTGACTTGGGGTGATGCATAAACCAAAAAGGATGGCAGGGAGAAGACCACATCTGGTTTTTAAATTAGTTCTGGAGGGAGAGAAGGCCGCAGAAAGGGGCCAGAGAGAGGGTGCAACGCGATGACAAAGACCTGTCCCATTGATCCTTCTGTTTATAGCCTTGTTCCACGTTGCCCAACAGAAATGCAACACAAGCCACGTATGTAATCCTAAATTCTCCAATGGCATGTGAAAAAAGTAAAAAAAGGAACAGGTAAAATTAATTTTAATAATACATTTCATTTAACCCAATACATTTAAAATAGTATCCTTCGAGTATAGGCACTAGCCGCGTTTCAAGTGCTCAGTAGCTACATGTAGCTAGTGGTTACCTTATTGGCCAGCACAAATCTCAAGCTCCCAGGACCTCCCAGCACCCTGCTCAGGGACCAGAGCCTCTAGCCAAAATATTTTCCTCTGTAGCTCTGGGTTCTCCTGCCATTCTACTTCCCCATCCAGACAAAGTCTTACTTGCTTTTTCCATCTTGTTTTCTACTGGCCCCAAAGAAGGACCTGACCTTCAGCGCTATGCTTTGTTTGACCTGCTCTTGTGGGACACAGTGAGATTTCTTCCCATCTCCCTGTTTCATCTTTGTATCCCCTGGCATTTCTCACTCTGCCTGGCACATCTAACCACGCATCTCATGTGTGGGTGGCTATGGGGCACACGAGGAGGAGGGAGGTCCAGAGGCCGAAGCTGCTGGTTTCGAGGAAGCGCCTTCCTGGGTGCTGCTGGCAGCAGCAGCAGCTATGTCACCAGGCCAGTTCTGCAATGTGTTCTGAGAATCGTTACTGGATGCTTAGCCTACAGCCTGTTCTTCCAGCCTCTCTGATGCTTATAAGAGCTACCTAATAAAGCCCTTTCTGCCTAAACTAGTTAGTATGGATTTTATTGCTGAAACCAAGAACCCCACCCAATTTTAGTTGATTATAGTATCAGTCAGGGTTTTGCTGTACTGCTTAGAGTGGTCTACCTCTTTATCTGGTTTGTCAGCTTTAAATGAAATCTTTTTGACATCCTGGCTACAAAAAATTAGGAAATCAACATATTTTTCCTCCTCAATGTTTATTATACAATTTCCCTTTGGCCCCAAAGTTCCCAAGTTTGATAACTTTATAGGTAATTCTAATGACCAAATCCAGACTTCTTGGTGCCCAGTGGTCTATGTAGCACCCCCACAGACGGGACTGTTTTCATGCTTGCCCCATAAGAAGGAAGAGCAATGGGGGTGGGGGTGGGGGACCCTTCCAGTGAAACCCAAACCCACTCTGTCCAGTCGATTACCCAGGCCCAGGTATGTCTCTCAACGGGATAATGAGAAGATAGAGGACTACGCACTTTTTCTCTGCTTGCTGGCCCTTGGCTTGTATGTTTGGCCAGTAAAATCTGATCCTTCAGTCACACTTCAGGATGCTGAGGAATTCACTCCTCGCCTTGTTTCACAATCGGTGAAAACAAAGGGTCTCACCTTGCGCAGCCGTGAAGATCGTTCCTCAGGATGGAGAAACCCAGCTGTCATCGAAGAAGATCTCCGCGACTGCAACTTCATGAGTTAAAACAAAAAAAATCAGTGGGGAAATAATTCTATAAGGGAAATCAAAAATCAGATGACAAACTGGGAAAAAATATCTGTAACTTATATCACAAAGGCCTTGTTTCCTTAATATAAAGAGTTCCTGCAAATCAGTAAGACTAGCACTCAATAGGAAAGTGGGCCCACGATACGAATAGACGGTTTACAGAAAAAGAAGTACAAAGGGAACACTAAGCCACATGATCCTTAAACGTACGGAAAGAGAAAATGTCCTTCTAAAGTGTGTGAACATTCCACTTTCCCCTCTTAGACCAGTGGAAAGCACAATGTGTGATAGACGGTCCGCAGTGTTGACAGGACCTGAGGGGAGGAGCAGGCAGGACCATCACTGGTGCAACTTCTAGCGAGGGCACTTTGGTAGCATCAGTTCCAGTGATAAATACACACACCTTTTTAACCGGTATTCGGCATTAGGGGTTTATTCTGCAGATACACTTGCATCTATACCAACTGAGTTATGTACACTGGCAGCATGGTGAGAGCAACGTATTTTAAATCACCTGAAAACAACAAGGAGAATAAGAAATGGCACAGCTGCTTATCCCCTGAACCTTGATATAGATGGAGAGATGCTGCTTTCTGTGGTGATGATCCAACCCATGGAGGAAAGGAGATCCACGGAGAGTGATTGTGTATTGCAGGCAGAGCTGGCAAGACTCAGGAAGTATAAACACTAGTGGAGACCCGAGGCACAAAACCAACAAGACCTTGCTTGGAACAAGAGTTTGTGCAGGCCAGCTGCTGAGGTTCCCCTGCCCCATGTGAGACCAGAGGAGCAGGGGCAGCAGCGAGGGAAGAAGGCTGCAGACCCACCATCCTGGCATAGTGACACGGGGTAGAGGGACAGCTGTCAGTGACAAGCTGCCCTGCAGCTGCTGACCTTCTTCTCTGAAGAGAAGGAAAGGTTACACCAGCTTACCCATGCACGCGTGCAAACCCTGCTGGGATCATGAGGGCTAGAGAGAGGTTTGGTACACCCCTCTGGTCCCTTCCCTGCAAGAATTTCAGCAAACAGTTGTCTAGGCAGCAGGGTCTCCAGGAGACGTATTGTATTCTACATGAACGGCGGCCCCTTGGAGAGAATGCAATTTGGATGGTGTTCCTTGGAAAAACGTACAGTGGGTCAGCCCTGCAGGAAAAAAGTGCCCTTACTTAAAGGTGAAAAATAATCAAAAGGGAAGTAGCACAGATCTTTACAAAATACAAAACAAAGGAGGAAATCCATAGGTAAAATGATTGGCAGATAAAGAACTATAGCAGAAAAATCTTGCCACAAAGCCTGTGAAAATTATGACCAAATAAACTCTAGAAACTAAAGAAAAAACTAACCGCTAGAAAAATAACCTGCCTATAAGAAGCACTCGAAACAGAGACACCAGTGTTCAAGGAGAAAATGACAAGACAACTGAAGTTTCAGATTGAGTTAGCATTACATTTTGTTCTTTGAGGTAGAGTTTATATGCAGTAAAGTCTTAGATGTACAGTTTGAGGATTTTTTAAAAGGTAACCCCACCCAAGTAACCAGCGTTCTGACGCAGACATGGAACATTACCAGCACCTAAGAAGGCTTCTTCCTGCCCCCTCCCAGTCAAAGGAAATTTGACCACTGCCATCGACCATCAATTAGTTTTCTCTAGTGCCGAACATTTTATAAATGAAAACGTACAGTAGGCACTCTTACATGCCTCAGTCCTCCCATGCTACATTACATCTGTTATATTCTTCCCACTGTTGTGAATAGGAGTAGTTTGTTCTTTTCAACACTTCTCAGTGTTCCATTATATGAGCGTGCCATGATTTATCCATTAACATTTGAGTTGTCTCCCGTTTTCAGCCATTAGGAAAACAGCTATGAACACGCTTGTACGTGAGGAGAGCGTAACACAGAGGGCGAAGAAGAAGCACCTTTTCAGGAAAAAAGCTGAGAGTGAAGCTCGTCAGAGAGAATCTCCAGAGTAGGAAGGCCATGCATGGCTCTGCATTGAGAGACTGGGCTAAACCAAAGCAGCTGGGCCTCCGATGGGTTCAAGGGCCAGCAGGAGCCACAGGAAGGTGAATGACCCAGGAAGTACCGTTAGGCCCCACCTGGCTGAGAAAACCATATCACAAGCCAAAGACCCCAGACTTCAGCTGTGAAAACCACGAGGCCACGAGCACCCAGGCAGCCTTGAGATAAGCAGACAGCAGAGAGCATATCTGATGAGCAAACACAGGGAGTCCCTTCCCCCATCACCACGGGGGAGAAACAATAGCTCCCCTCCCCCTATAAACCCATATCCAGCTTAGGAACAGCGGGAGGGCACAGGGCACTTTTATCCAGTGAAAATAAACACTAACATATATTAGGTGCTTAGTATGTGCTAAGCACAGTTATAAGCTTTCTACATGTATTAACTCACTTGCTTCTCACACGTGTGAGAGGTGAATATTATTCCTACTCCCATTTTAAAGATGAGAATACTGAGGCACAGACTGGTGGATGCCTCAGGTCACGGAGTCAGCGGTCGAGCTCACACATAACTACAAGCAGTCTGGCTCCAGAGCCCATGCTCGAACCATCACATAAAGAGATTATTTGAACCGGTCAACAAAGACAAACCTGAATTTTTATAAATATGGGACTGGTGAACTATATTATGTTACATCCATGTGAAGACATTTAATGCGCCCATCACAAAAAACGAGGCAGCTGATATGGAGTGATCTCCAAGATATATTAAGTGAAAAAAAAGCAAGTTACAGAAAAGTGTGTTGTATGTTACCTTCATAATCAAAAGGTTTCATAAACACATATGCTTGTATCTGCATAGATATTTCTGGAACTGTACTCCAAAACTCACAACTCACAGTAGTCGCTACCTGGCAGAGCGGGACCATGAACCCAAGTGATAAGAGCCGAGGAGAAACTGGCTTTTCGTGCTACTCCTTTTAGTGCCTTTTGAATTTTGTACTATGTGTGTGTTACCTAATCAAAAACACATGACTTAAATTAATAGATAATAAAGAAAGCTGAGCAGCTTCCCAGGGACGGGGATGATAAAGTCCACCTCACCAATTTGGGTGAGGCCGGAAGAAAGTTCACTAGAGATAACTCTACAAGTGAAAGGAATTTCAGAGGAAAAAGGGCAAACAAACATGACGGGACGTTTAATTGGGAGGTTTGATAGATGCACCAAGTTTCGATAGATTTTGGATTCCACAGTGAGGCCGTGAGGCCGCATGGAAACTTCCCAGCAGGTGCCGAGAACAGGTTTGACTGCTGCCCCACATTCAGGCCCTGAGGTGTTGCTAGAGGCAAGAGGGAGGATACTGTGAGGAGGACTTCCTTGGAGGGAACTGTGACCCCTTCTCCGCAAAGGTAGGGGAGCTTTGGCAGGACCCCCTGGAGACTCACTATGCACTCCTTGCAGGATTATGGGGCCTATGACTGAGAAAGCTCAAGGGGTGAGGTCGCAGAGAAGAGGGAACCAGGTGCCCCCCTCCTGGCCCCGCTCCCCAAGATCACACAGCAGGACTTCTCCTGTTGTCCAGAGGACATAGATAAAAAATAACGACAGGAATGGTGCCAAGAGGAGAGCAGGTGCAGCCAACAGAAAGTAAGGCTGTCAGCGAAGCCCCGGCAGTGGAATGGACCGCGGACCTGCAAAGCTGCCTGTGAGTATGCTTCCAACTTCGCTGGGCTCGGAGAGGGGAAGCCAGCCAGGACTAGTGAGTCAATAGTTTCGCCCTGGTCCCTTCTCTCCTTCCTACCCTGTTCACTCTGTCCTGGCTCCCGCCTCCTGGCAGAGCTCCTGGCAGTCAGCAGATAACCGTGGGCGGGGGAGGCAGCCGTGAGCACAGAGGAGCGATCTCCTCCTCCCGCTTGCCTGTCCTGGATCACACAGACTTGCCTGCAACAGGCCCTGGCTGAAGGAAGGATGAGGTTATGTTTGTGACTTCAGGCCATCCTAAGGATTTTTCTTAACTGAGAGTGACCAGAAATGCGATGCAAGTGCTTGAATCTTCTCCCAGAAGGGAAGGCAAACGCACTCTCCCCATCCCCGTGAAGAGCTTTAAAAGGAGAGTGGTAGATAAAAATCAAGTTGCTTCTTTGATCACAAAGCACAAGTCCTGCTTATTCAATGAGCCGGTTCCACAAAAGGATTAATTAACAAGAGTAAATTCAAAGACCTAAATACAGCATGTGAATTTTTTCATGATTTTTCAGTCTAATCACTGCTTATCGTGAATGCTTAGAGAGATCGATGACTACGCATAAAATGCAGAGATGGAGGAAGACCTGTGCAGACATCGAGAGAAAGAATAAGAAGGCTACATGTGTGTGTGACTTCTGTCAATTATCTATGCTTAAAGAAGGCCATATATGATGACACAGTGTACCGTATTTAATACCCACACACAAATTAAAATCAAAGCCAGTGGCCACTGCTCACCTGATTCGAGCTCATATGGATGACCTAATGACATGCTCGTGTCCATTATTCCACACGTAAGGAGGGGTACTGAGTCACTCTTCTCTATTTCCACCATGCTTCTCTCAAACACTTTATAAATTTATTTATCCAAACAAACCAAGGAAAGTTGTCTGGGCCCCCATTTTTAGTTCACAAGCTGTCTTCTGCAGTATTTGGGGCCAAGCAACACATTTGATTTCTCCATGTAAAAAGAAGGCTTTTCTTAAGTCCCTGCTCTTCTCCGTTACATCCTGAAATACAGGTAAGTCTGTTGAACTTTATGTGTGCAGTTTGGAGACAGGTCACCAAAACCGTGAACTTATTTTAATAGGACATAATAATCTTGGAAAATATGGCAGGTAGCACCCAAAGGCTGCTCTGCGCCTCTCCACAAGCCTGAAATGAGCTGGTGGATATTCACATGTATTAATCAGAGAGACCCAGGCTGGCTGTGTCGCACAGAACTCGAACGTTAACTTTTAATCCTTGTAGATTATCCAACGACTACACAGTAAATTGCACAGGCACGTGCATTTTATCTTTTGCTTCAGAACAATATACATCTGGCCATGTGAAAGAATTACCCATTAACACAAACTCTAGATCTCCCTGGTGTGATATTACCACTGTCAACATACAACGGAGGAGCTTGCTGTGAGCATGACCTTCGTGCGATGTGCCCCTTACCACCGTGAAGGAGTGGGATCCGCCTTGCCTTTTCATTCACGCTGAAACGCCCTGGGCCTGTTCCCGGGGAACGCTTCCTGTGGACAGACTGGCCAGCCAGCTTTCTTGCAAGAACACCATTGTGGCCGATTATAAAAGGTTTCTCACCCTTTATCAAGGACGTGGATACCTGGGGTGGAAAGCACAAGGTCACCAGAGGGAAGGCCAGAAGCACTGACTTGGGAACGAAGTTTTCTGAAGTGAACAGGTGACCGCTTCCAGGCACACCTGGCGCCCAGCCAAGCTCAGAGACTGTGGTCACACAGCTGGTCGCACGGCCAGGTCAGCCTGTTGGGCCTGTTTCCCGGGACAGTGCTGCTGGAGAAATTCAAGCTTCAGTATGAGCCCACCACCTTTTATAATTATGATATAGGCTTATGTATACCAGTAATTTATCGATATCTCTAAATATCCTCAAAACTATTGAATTCCACAAAAAAGAGAAATAATTTAGATCCCAAAAGAAAACAAATGTATATGCTCAGTGTTGAGGAAACTTCCTCCAGAGGAAATTGCCGTAATGATGATTAGAGTATCCAGTACTGGGTATGTAATACTGAGAATACCAATTTAAATTCTTTGCTATATCATATGCTGGGTGGACATTATTACTGGAAGAAAAGACAATAAAAATATCGCACATAATAAATTATAAGTGCATTTATTTCCTATTTAGTATATTTCATACTAATTTCATCACACGTTCAGTATCTGAGAATATTTCTTGGTCATAGGAGATTCTGCACCTAAGGGTCAGTGAGAACTCTTTGGGTAGCAAGTAAGAGAAAATCTGATCCAAACAGTGGCTTAAGCAAAACAGGAACTTCCTCGATTATGTAACTGAACAGTCCAGGAATAGGGCTTGCTGCTAGGCTGCTATCCTGGATAAAAGGCTGAAATGGATCATCAGGGCGTCTCTCTCTCTCTCTCTCCCTCCCTCTCTCTCTCCCTCTCTCTCTCTCTCTCTCTCTCTCTCTCTCTGTCACAGCTCCATTCTCAGACAGGTTCCCACTCAAGATATCAAAATGGCCACAACAAATCTGGGCCCTTACATTAAAGGTAAAAATCTGTCAAGACAGAGAAAGAATCTCTCCCCCAGACATCCCAGCAAAAGTATCATTACTTCTCATTGATTTTGAATGAGGCTTCTATTAATCAATCAGTGTGGCCTGGGGAATGCGATATTTGGATTGATTTAGGTCGCAAGCTCTGTGCCTGGGCCAGAGGTGAGCCCCAGCCAAAGGCACTACAGCGGGGAGGCAGGGATTTCCACAGAGAGGAGCCAGTACAGTGACCAGCAGCAGGGTGGCGGCATGGTGGCCAGTGAAGAGAACAGCTGCCAACAAACAGCTGTAGCCTGAGATAATTGGTGTGCAGTGGAAATCTGATAGGGACGAGGACCTACAGAGAACAAGAAAAGCATGCTAAAAGAGTGGGGAATAGGACATGTTTGCGTCCATCACTCGACATCAATATTTTACATTAAAAGAGTCGTTGTTTCTGGACTTAATATGCAATTTCCAAAAAGAAAGAATAATTCATGTTTCTGGATTTGATGTGCAATTTTAAAAAGAAAGAATAACTTGCTTTGTTCTTCGGAACTTAATGAACTCTTCATAAAATAAGCCTTGAGAAGCAAATTTTACCCTGAGAATGACTGCACGTTAAGATTACCCTTGTCTAAAAGCATGTCAGAAATGAAAGACAGTGCTGGGAATCGGCTGCTGTCAGCTCTCGATGGAATGTCTAATTTGGAAACGACTCATTCCTTTTCATGCGAGGCTCCTCTGTAACATGCCAATTGGAGGTGACTTGTACAAGTGCAGCAGTAAGGTAAGAGCTGGAGTGAAAAGTTTGGGTTAGGAGCAGAGAGACTTTTAAAAATAGTTTAAGAGTCAGTTTCTATACTCATCAAGCAGGGAATAGCAAGAAATTTAGCCCGAGAATTCCTCTAAGTCCCTGCAGAGAATTAATAACTATCACAGGAAGAACAACTTTTACTAGTTTCTGAAGAGGCATTGTCCTGCTCTTGGCCCAGGGCCCGGCGGATTTAGCGTGTGTAATTTCTCCTGAGCTGCTCTGGCAGGGACTATTGGTAGCCTACCCAACGGTTCTGCCCCACTTCTTTCTTGCTTAAGAAATAAACACACAAATAAAATGAAAGTCTTGTTTCAACTATGCAGTGATGTGCCCAGCTTCAGGGTCTAAGTAAATGACGCCACTCTCATTTCCCTTTTGTCATTTCTAGCGACGGTCCTGTGGTCAAGTTTTGGCCCAAGACTCTCAGCAGAGAGCCTCGATGTTTCTTCCTGCTTAAGGGGTCTTGAAAGAGAAAGAGAAAGCCCTTTTGCTGTTCTTCCTTCCTGTCTGGGACTCGGAGCTATGAGGCTACACAATGTTTAGAATCGCTGCGCCATCTGGTGGTGAGAAGGGGCAGGCCGAGAGAACATCTATTGGAGTTTGTGCCTAGACACCCTCCCAGCTGCTGAACACAGCCAGACATCACCTGCTTCCACATGTTTCTTAAGTGGCATATTATGGGTCATCTGGTTTGAGAACTTTCAGCTGGATATTCTGTTACTTTCAGCCAAAATTATTCGTAAGTGGTATATCTCCTCCTCAAATTTCTGGCTTGTGATTGCCATCCTAAATACCATACAGCTGAATTTGGAGGTTTTGCAAGGCAAAACCTAAAACGAAGGACTCACTTTCAAAAATTCATTCTTGAAGAACATCTGTTTCCTAAACTATCCTACTAAAGTTTAATCCAGTGTCCTCACTCCCCACCCCACCCCCCCAAAAAAATTCAAGCCAGGCCCTTTTTACTGTTTCCTTTGGAAGACCTTTAAATAAACTTACTAATAAGCTATGCTGCTCCCTCACCGCTGACACCTGTCCTCCTTTCTCAGATATGACAATCGGTCAGATCTGAGGAGGACAGTTCCCAGACCACGACGAAGAAAAGCCTTCCCTCGCAGCCATGCGGAGACACAGACGCTGCTCCCGCACGCGGGGGCAGACACAGGAGGCTTAGGTGTAAACAGAATGATAGGACTCCACAGAGGAGATTTAAGTATCACATGGAATTGAACTGAAAATTCTCTTTCAGTGTCTCTCAACTCTCATACTCAAAGGTTTTATGTTCTTGGATCTCATCTTTAAATGAAAAAAATTTTTTTGTTTGGTTCTACTAGAACTGTTTTATTACCATTTTCTCTCCTTAAATATTTGATATTTTGATATATACCCATTTTTTTTGCTTTCTAGCTGCCTACTCACCATCCTGAATATCATGGAGCCCACATTCGATATCCACTTCTGTGCTAAAATGCTCTCAGTTTATTATTGACTGAAGGTTCAGGTCAAATCCGACACAGTTTTCTCCACCTTTTTTAATTAGATAATTTTTACTATTAGATAGTTCATTTCTGCAAATGTTACAAAGAATCTACATGTATTTTTAGAATCCTCGTTCTTGTATATATGCCTACAATATTAAAATCTGTCAGTCTGTTCTTTGTATCTATGAGTCTATTTTGTTTGTTTATTTTGTTCCTTAGATTCCACATATAAGTGAAACCATATGGTATTTTTCTTTCTCTGACTGGCTTATTGCACTTAACATAACACCCTCTAGGTCCATCCATGCTATTGCAAAGGTAAGATTTCCTTTTTATGGCAGAGTAGTATTCCTTTGTGTAAATGAACCTCAGCTTTTTTTATCCACTGTCAGAAGGGAAAGGAGCTGGAGGGCTGGAGGAAGTAGGTGAAGGAATTAAGCAAAAAGAAACAAAAAAAAAGTCGTACACACAGACTAACAGTATGGTGATGACCAGAGGGAAAGGGGACAGGCGGGGGGAGAAAGAAGAGGGTACAGGGGGACAAATAGTGACAGGAGGTTAGACTTTGGGTGGTGAACACACAATACAATATACAGATGACGTGTTACTTGAAACCTATATAGTTGTATTAATCAATGTAACCCCAATACATTCAATAAAATACACTTTAAAAACAGTTTTTAAGAAGAGGCCAGTGATTTCATCAATCGTGCCTACGTAATGAAGCTAACAAACCCCCCTAAAAATCCAAAGGACGGGGCCTGGTGAACACAAGCTGAGGCCGGGAGTGGTGTGCCCGGAGAGGGCCCAGATACTCTGCCCCTTCCCGTGTGCCGTACCCTGTGTGCCTCTCCCACTGGGCTGTCCCTCAGTCGTACCTTTTATAGTAAACAGTAACCCAGTAAAAAAACACGTGAGGTGTACAATGTAAAAATACAATAAAATCTATCAGAGTTGCTTGCTATCATTGATATACTTGTTGCCTATATCTTTCATGTTAGTATTCACATATGCCTTGCATTATTCTTCCAGCTTTTTACGGATATCATTGACATATAACAGATATAATGTTTAAGGTGTACAATGTGATTAACATATATATATGCACACATATATACACACATATATATGTAGTGAAATATTTACCCCAACAAGGTTAGTTAACACTTCCATTGCTTCAATAATTATCTGTGTGTGTGGCGCGTGGCGGGAACATTTAAGATCTACTATCTTAACAACTGTCTCGTATCTGACACAGGGCTGTTTGTTCTGGTCTCCGTACTGCACACTGGATTCCCGGAGCTTACTCATCTTAGATCTGAAGTTTGCGCCCTTCTTAATCTTTATCCGCCCGGCACTGTCTCCTGCATCTGAGCCTGGTTTCCAACCTCTGCTTGAAATTCTCCCCTTCCCTCCCTGGCATTCCAGACACCTGAGAGGGTTTTTTTTTTCTTTCTGTCTTGTAGTTCTTATCAAGATGTAAGTGAATCCTCTGAATTCCACACATTCAAGTTCTACTCCAAGAATTCTGATTCAGTGGGTCAAGTGTGAGATGTGTTTGGCCAAACACTACGCTTTTAGGGTACACATTTCCCATAATCCCTCTCCCATCAATTCTGATTTGTAAGCAGGGAGGAAGTGGGAAGTGGCTGTTGGTTAGGCTACAAAGTCCTGTTCAATATTACACATTTAAATCTGGACTTTTAAACTAACAAGGAAAAAGGCTTGTCGTGTGTTATTTTCAAAAGGAGAACTTCTCAACTAGTAGAAAGCCCACTAACCATAAGGAAAAGAATAATTTAAGCTATGTTACAATTAATAACTTCTATTCATCAAAAGATACCACTGATTGAAAAGATAAGCCACAGCATGGAAATTATATTTGTATCATACGTTATTGAAAAAAGACTTGTATCTAGAATGAAGAACTCTTACAAAACAATAAGAAAGCTGTGGACAACCCAATGTTCATTCATGAAGAATCCTGGAAAGTAACCATGACAGAGCCAGTTTCAAGCATTCACTAACCCTAGAGAAGGTAAAACCACCTTACAAAAACATTAGCAAGAACTTTCTTACCCCTCATCTGGCCTTCCTACCACCCCTGTCCTCACCTTCATCCTGGCTCCTTCTAGACTTGCTAACAAAGAGCTCATAGCTTACTGGTCAGAATGGAGGCAAGTGAGAGAAAGAACAGCAGTGCACACAGGTTTGCACCCACAGCAGGTACTTGTGGGGAGAAGACTGAATCATTGAATTAGGGCTGTTTTCACACAGTGTTTTGGTGATATTTCCACTGGGTATGTAATTCTACACTGGCAACTATTTACTTGAGCACATGAAAGCCATCATTCCTTAATATTTTGGCTTCCATTATTGATGCTGAGAATTCAGTAGTAGGTCTATTACTTCTTTGAAAGTGAAGCATCTTGCCCTGGCTGGTGTGGCTCAGTGGCTTGAGTGCCGGCCTGCAAACCGAGAGGCCACTGGTTTGTATTCCCAGTCAGGGCACATACCTGGGATGCCAGGTCCCTAGTTGGGGGCATATATGTGGCAACAACCGATTGATGTGTCTCTCGCACATCAATGTTTCTCTCCCTCTTTTTTCTCCCTCCCTTCCTCTCTCTCCGAAGATAAATAAATAAAATCTTTAGGGAAAAAAAGAAAAGAAAGTGAAGTGTCTTTTTGCCTCTGGCTGCTCTTAACAGTTTCCTTTGCCTTTGGTTTCCTTTGTTTCCTATGATGTGTCTCTGTGTGCCTTTCTTCTTATGCTTCTTGGGATTCATTTGGCTCCTTTAAGCTGTGAGTGGGCGTCTAAAGCTGAAAGCCACCCAGCTGCTATCTCACTAAGTGCTGCTTCTGTCCCATCCCCTTCTATTTACTTCAGATTCCAATGGAACATGTTACACATTTCCACTCTATTGTCTTTTTTCTTTTTCCATCCTTTTTTCTCTTTGTCCTTCATTTGGAATGGTTTCTTTGGACTTGTCCTCAGGTATGCTAATTCTTTCCTAACTGTGTCTAATTTGTTTTTAAATTCATGCGTCGATTTAATTTAGATTACTCTACTTTTTACTATTAACATTTCTGTTTGGTTCTTTTACAATTCTGCTGTGTTATTTTAAAAAATACTTTACAGTTCTCTGCTCAAATAGTCAAGCTTCACTTTTATCTACTTGAACAGGGTAAGCACAGCTGCTTTATAATTTATACCTGGAACCCTTGAGGGTCTGTTGACATTTTTCTTGCTCATGGTGTTTTACCATCTTGTATACCCGGTTGTGTTTTTTATTGTCTTCTGACAATTGCATTTTTTAAATTATTTGTAAGCTTCCTATCATGTTCTCTTTCCACAAAGAGAATTTCTATTGCTTCTCTCATGCGGTTGGAGGCACCCACCACCCAAGATTACCCTATGCCAGTTTCACGACCTGAGATTTTCTGGGCTACCCAGGTGATTCAAGGACGCGCTGCGGTGCAGGTAAGCGTTTGCTGCTCTCGTTCACCCTTGTTTGTAGCACCTGTTCTTTCCATCCCGGTGTGCAGGGCACTCACCCCTGGTGGGCCCTAGACGCCACCTTTGGTCCTCGGATCATTGAACATTGTCAGGACAAAATGGCACCGTGACCACGATCGTCTTGGTGGATTTTCATCTTTCCGGGACCTTAGCCTAGTACATTCTCACTACTTGTTAGTTTGTAATTTCTAGAAACATAATTTTATAGTTTGTTTAGCATCTTACTAGTTTTCAATGGGAGGATTTGCCAAAATTACTTAACTTGTCATTCCTAGAAGTAGAAGTCTAATCTCAAATTTTTCCCCTCCTCCTACTGACCATCCTGTAACGTTTCGAGGAAGCATGGACATGGTGGAAACAGCAGAAACAGTGGGCTTTTGGTATAACCCTCCCCATTAACTTGCTGTATGGCTTACAGCATGTTACCTAACTTTCAATTTTTTTGAAAACAAATGAAAATTAACCCCTCCATCTCTTTAAGGGAGTTAAAGAAAAATGTTGAAAAAAATACATCATTTAGTCTTGCACGAACTTTTGTACAATCTTCCAAAATAGCTTAGCCAGTGCCAATAAAGAGCAGTTTGACAACCTATCAACTAAACGAAACATATTTTTGGTTACCCAATTTTTTAGATTTAATCAAAATGTTAAATAAGATTAAATTCGACCATGTTTTGTGTTATTTATAGGTGTTATATTTTTCTTTTAGGCTCTCTTCTCAATCAAACATGAAAAAATAAGAATTCTCTTGCTGTCATTTTTTCTGATAATAGATACAAATATTAAGCCTTCGAATCAGTATAAATGTCAAATATAAATGATGCTTTAAGTAACTGTGGAAAATTTAAAACACGGCTAATGAAAGATAGCATTGTTAATGTGATAACCTAGGTTATGGTGCAGAAGTGAACAACAAAAACTTTTATTGGTTTAACCCATGAAAGTTCTCTGTCACTCACACGAACTTGGCTGTAGGCCCTGCGGCTCCTCCAGACGGCTCCCTTCCAGACGTGACTGACACCCATGTTTGCATCACACCATCTCGACATCTGGCCTCTGCTGTTGTGGTGGCAGGAGAAGACAGACGTCAAAAACCAACAAGTGCTCTTCTCTCTGTGCTCTGTCCCAGAAGTGACACACGCCACTTCTCCTCACAGCGCAGCTGTCAAACTCACACAGACCCACCTACCTGCGGGGAGCTGGGGAGTGAGCGGGACCACATGGATATCCAGTGGTAAGTGGATTGAAACAAATCACATCGCTTCAGATGTGATCGGCCTTAAAAAGAACTCCTTGAAATATTTCTAAGTAAGCGTTATTCCCCAAACAATAGGAAAACCGTGGTGCGGTTTCCAATACCTGAAGAAGCAGACCTTCGCCGTCTCCACACTACAGAGGTTAATTTTTAAGAGGCTCTGACAGCTTCTAAAACACAGCATGGAGCTTCATTTTTTCTTGGATCATTGCCTTATATTTAAGAGAAAGGAATTATCTCTAGAATAATCTTTAATGACACTTAAGAGTCCTTGAAAAGATTCTTTAACAACCAAAAACAGTTACTTATTTCAATGTGGGATGATATTTTCAAGATTCTAGTTTTCTAATCAAAATTTTAACTATGCATTAGAAGTTCCAGTTCCTTGGGGGAAAAAAGCATTTGAGAAGTGAACTGGAGATGCAGGTAAATCTCATGTCTCTGGTTTATGTCACACAGGATTTCTATCTAAGGACCTTCGTTACATATATGTTATACATATTATATGTATTTTATTATATATATTATTGTTTCTCAAGTACAGTTGTCTCCATTTTCTTGCCACCACTTTCCCCCGCCCCACCCACCCCTACCTCCCACCTTCAATCCTTCCCCCCTTTGGCTTTGTCCATGGGTCCTTTATACATGTTCCTTGACGACCCTTCCCCTTCTTTCCCCTGTTATCCCCCTCCCCGCTCCCCTCTGGTCACTGCCAGTTTGTTCCTTATTTCAATGTCTCTGATTATATTTTGCTTGCTTGTTTGTTTTGTTGATGAGGTTCCACTTATAGGTGAGATCATATGGTATTTGTCTTCACTGCCTGGCTTATTTCACTTAGCATAATGCTCCCCAGTTCCACTCACGCATTTTGTTAGGCAACATAAGTTTTAAAAAAAGGAAACACCACTCCTCGGGTGCAATGTTGAGGGGTGAGATCAGCTTATTCAAAAAGTAACGTGAGCTTACATCATTAAAGCTCTGCCCTGTATATACACGTACAACTCAGAGTTTCTGAGTTTTAGCAAGAGCATTCTTCAGTAAGAATTTTGCTGAGTTTGTTGAGAACACTTCCTGGGTTCTGTGTATCGGTAAACAACATTGAGAGGTTATTGGTAGTAGTCTCCAAACATGAGGCTGCAAACCGGACCATACAGGGTCTACACAGGCAGCGGAAGCAGGTGTGTGGGAGTTGGGGAGACAGCCAGACTACTTGGGGTTCCTTAGAAAACACCGCGTTATAACATTTTGAGGGAAAGGCATAATATCTTCTTTTTAAAATACCAATACGGCTGGAATTTGCCAGGTGAGCCAACTGGAGAGCTGGCAGGACGATGAAGTTGAGCTTCATGCAAGAGAACGGTCCTAAAGACGGGGTGGAACCTAAGCCGGAGCAGGATTAGCTCCATTGTTACACGAGTCACTGCTGGGATTAATTTTTATGGGTGTGACACAGGGGGGCATGTCTGCAGTTCTTCATTTTTTAGCTATACAACTAAAGCCATTGTTATTTGCATTGCGATGCTTTCACTTTTTGCGTTACTCCTCTGTCTAGCTTTAGGAATGACCTTACCCTCCGTGTGGCAGGAAAGCAAATGCATAAAGAACACTCCACTTGAGAAGCTGCTTTCGAATCATATTCTCCTCTGTCCTCCTCTGCAGTCTGTGGTTTGGACGCAAGCTTTTCTTCTCTAGCTCTGCTCGGCAGTACCCATAGGACCTTGTGTGTGGTCCCATTGTGATAAATTGATCATTTTCTTCAAATTCACTACCTAATAGTTTTTAACTTAGTTTGTATTTTAGTTTGTAGAGAGAGAGATTGAGATCTGGCTATTTTTTCAGTGAAGGAGGACGCTGTGGGGAAACACGCAGAAACACGCCATCCAGGGTTCCGTGTTGCTCTGCGGGCCCGTTCAAAAGTCTAACACAAAGGCTTGTCAACAGTTTCTAAAGGCGATTTACCTGATGAGTTCTGAGCTTGCCTTATCTTACCTTATTTTTGACTGCTTGTCAATCCTATTATATTTCACTATAAAAGGCAACTATTTCTGTCTTCATTGTTTTAAGGAAAAGCAGCCTGAGAGCTGCGCCTGATAGTCTCTGCGCTCTGGTGAGAGGGCGCTCGGGGTGAACCGCCAGGCAAGGGGAGGCCGGAGCCAGTGAGTGCGCTCGCGTGCAGACAGCTCCTGTCGGCCTCCACAGGGAGCTACTGCCAAGGCAAATGCCCTGGAAATTTGGGAGACAACCTGATTCTGCTGAATCCAGAGAACCTCCCTAAGACAGGGGGAGGTGATGTTAGCAACCATACTCGCGGGTGCTCTCTCTCTCTCTTTCTCTCTCTCTCTCTCTCTCTCTCTCTCTCTCTCTCTCTCACACACACACACACACACACACACACACACACACACACCTGCTCTGTCTGGTTCTCTAAGGGCCCTGGGCACCAGCGTCATCCCCTGGCCTCCCACTTCCTCCAGGGAAGCTTCTAAACACAATGGCTACCTTGGTTTTATCCCAGGCTAGACTAATACTAATTAAAGTGGCTTTTGAAATAAAGATAAAAATCAGCTATTCAGCTAAGTTCAAAAGGCACCCGCCTTTAAGTCCTGAAGCAGGCAAGGGAAAAGCCCTAAGAATGCTGGGTCCAAGAAAATTCCAGGAATTCCTGTTACCCGCGGGGAGTCTGGATCCCAATGCAGTGACTACAGGAAGTAAGTCATAGTCTGCAAACCCTGAGAACTACTGCGAACCGGGGAGGTGACAGGCTGGGGAGAAAACAAAGTAACAATCAGCGGGACCTACAAAGCTTTGTCTGTCAAAGAACAATCAGAAATAAAAATGAGAGTCGTATACCAAGTTGTATGCCAATGCAACATCAATATTCTCTGTGAAATAAATGACCTTTAAAGACAGATTATACCTTAGTACATTTAATAGAAATAAATTAATATGAAAATGTTAATCCCCTAAAAGCTGGAGTAGATATAATTATCCTCAGACAAAGTTGACTTTAAGGCAAAACCATTACTGAGGATAAAGAGGGAAACTTCATAATGATAAAAGATTTTATTCACCAGGGAGATATAACAATGTTTAATTTATATGCACTTTATAGCATAGCCTGGAAATACATGAAACAAAAATAGAACTAAAAAGAGAAGGAGACAAACCAAATATCATTGTGATGTATTTTGATGTACCTCTTCCATTAATTCTGGTAGATTATAGACTGAGCTGTGAAGGCAAAACTATAACACTCTTAGAAGACATGTTAGGATAGCAATTTCATGACCAATTTCATGAAGCAATTTTCTTTAAAAAGACACAAATATTCCCTACCCAGACACAGAAAGAACACACTGATCATAAAGAAGAAATTTGATAAATTTGACCAAATTAAAATTAAGAACTTTTGTTTATCAAAAGATACCATAAAAACCTGAGAGAGAAAAAAGCTATAAAATAGGAAAAGGTATTTACAATCTATAAAACTAACTAAAGGTTTATGGTGATAATTTATTTAAAAAGAAGAAAGAACTTCCATAAGCCAATAAGGAAAAGCCACGAATCCAATAGGAAAATTTTCAAACACTTGAAAGGCCTTTTCACAAACAGGAAATCTAAATGGTCAATAGACATATGAAAATATGTCAAGCTGTATTTGTAATCGGGGAAATGTAAATTAAAACCACCATGAGAAACCATTACACATCTACCAGATCGGCAAAAGTTTAAAATCTGACCGTACCAAATGTTGGTGAGGACATGGAACAAAAGGGGTGCTTAGGGCTTGGTATTTACCGTATTTTTTGGACTGTAATACACACTTCCCCTCCCCCAAATTTGGGAGGACTATGGGGGTGCGTCTTATAGTCAGAATGTAGCTTACCTGGCTCTCTGCGGGGGCAGGGAGCCAGCATCATGGAGTGGGGTCACAGGAGGCAGGAGCAGGGTAGCCACTGCAGGAAGCCTGCAGCTGCAGGAGTGGGCCGATGCTGTGGTCCCTGGGCTGGGAGGAGAGGGGGTCCCAGTGGTGCAAAGCAAGGGAGGCAGGAGCAGAGTCCCCACTGCAGCATACTATAGTGCTGGGGAGGAGGGTACAGGTGGTGCAGGCACATTAGGAGAAGAAAGCCTGTGGTGCCCGTAGGTGCCTCCATCACGTGACTGGTGTGTCCCCCCGTTAACATTAACATAGGCAAATTTTACTGCAGGGTCACCTGTCAATGTGACCCTGAAGCTGTTGCAAAACTACAACTCCCATCATGCTTGGACAGGTTGGGATGATGGGAGCTGTAATGTGGCAACAGCTGCAGAGACACACAGGTTGTGCAAAACTGCTGTCCCCATACAAGCATGTTGCACAACCTGTGGCCCTCCAGCAGCAGATCCCCCCACAACAGTGTCAGCAGCAGATTCCCCCATAGCAATGTCAGCAGCAGATCTCCCCATAATAGTGTCAGCAGCAGATCCCCCTATAACAGTGCATCATCCACTGATGTTCTTGGCTACAGTGTCCCCATCACTATGAAGGACACAGTGCTGATAGTTCTGTCATTACCGTATTTTGTCGTAGAAAGATTCGATTGTGTACCATAGACTCCTGCTGAATCTACTATAATTGTGGGAAGATGTCAAAGCAGAACAGGATTTCTGCTTTAAAGGATGTTATTAAATATTTTACATTTTTTGCTTCAAAATTTTTTTCCTATTTTCCTCCTCTGAAACCTAGGTGCGACTCATGGTCGGGAGCGTCTTATAGTCTGAACAACACGGTGTTTTGCCACATTGTGAGACACCTCCCCTAGGAGCCAGCAACGTCACTCCACATTACGCACCCTGGAGAAACTCGGGAGCATGTGCACCAAGACATGTGATCGAGGATGTCTATGGCAGCATCCCTTGTGACAACAGTGGGAATAGCCCAAATGTCCCTCAGTAGTTGAGTGGATAAATGAATTGTGGTGAATACAAAGGAACATTGCTCAGCAATTTAAGGAAATTACCCACAGCTACAACTAGGACATGGAGGAAACGCACAACCGTATGAGGGATGAAAGAAGCAAAAATATGTACTTTCTGCTTTCAATGGTGTAAAAACCAAAAGTAAGCAAAAATGGATTATGTTTTTTATGGATAAGTATGTAGATGGTTATGTAGAATAAAGAGGAGGAGTTCCAGCCACGATGGAGGAGTAGGTAGAAACCCTTCCCTTCCTTGCACAACCAAAAGGAGGATAACAACCAATCTAAAATCAATAAACAACCAGAAGTGCCAGAAAATCAAACTGCATGGAACTGTGACAACCAAGGAATTACAGACAGTCAACCAGACCAACCAGACCGGTAAGTTGGGTGGACGGAGAGAAATGGCAAGGCTGCGGAGCATTTGGGTGGGGCTGGCTGAACGGGAAACTGACACTCAGAGCTGACTGTAGACTAAGGCGGGGGTTTCCTTTGGGGGAGAAACTCCCAGGCTCACACGAGAGTTCGAGGGTTCATTGGAAAGTGGGCTAGAGACGATCAGTGGAGCTGCATGGTTCCCTCTCTAGCCCCTCCCCCACAGGCAACTTGGCAGCAGCAGCAAGGAGAGTTGCCCTGCCCTGGAGAATACCTAAGGCCCCGCCCCCTTACAATTTAACACGTGCACCGTGACAAAGAAATTTGGCCCAAGTGAAAGAACAGAGCAAAACTCCAGAAAGAGAGCTAGGTGATGAGGAGATAGCCATCCTATCTGATGGAGAGCTCAAAGTCCTGGTAATCAAAATGCTCACAGAATTGACTGAGCTTGGTTGCAAAAATGAAAGAGCAAATGAAAGATACCCCAAGTGAAATAAAGCAAATTATTCAGGGAACCAACAGTTTCAGGGAGGGAACCAGGATTCAAATCAATGATTTGGAACAAAAGGAAGAAATAAACATCCAACTGGAACAGAATGAAGAAACAAGAATTTTTAAAAAATGAAGAAAAGCTTAGGAACCTCTGGGACAACTTCAAATGCTCCAACATCCAAATCATAGGGGTGCCAGAAGGCAAAGAGGAAGAGCAAGAAATTGAAACTTATTTGAACAAATAATGAAGGAGAACTTCCCCAATCTGGCAAAGGAAATAAACTTCCAGGAAGTCCAGGGAGCTCAGAGAGTCCCAAAGAAGTTGGATCCAAGGAGGAACACACCAAGACACATCATCATTAAGTTACCCAGGATGAAAGATAAGGAGAGAATCTTAAAAGCAGCAAGAGGAAATGAGACAGTTACCTACAAAGGAGTTCCCATAAGGCTATCAGCTAATTTCTCAAAAGAGACCTAGCAGGCAAGAAGGGGCTGGAAAGAAGTATTCGAAGTCATGAAAGGCAAGCACCTATATCCAAGATTACTGTATCCAGCAAAGCTATCATTTACAATGGAAGGGCAGATAAAGTGCTTCCCAGATAAGGTCAAGTTAAAGGAATTCATCATCACCAAGTCATTATTATATGAAATGTTAAAGGGACTTATCTAAGAAATTGAAGAAGATCAAAAACTATGAACAGTGAAATAACAACAAACTCACAACTATCAACAAATGAACCTAAAAGAAAAAGAAAAAAAATGAAAACAAAAACTAAGCAAACAACTAGAACAGGAACAGAATAAAAGAAATGGACATCACATGGAGGGTTTTCAGAGGGGAGGGGTAGAGGAGGTATCGACGGAAAAAGGTACAGGGAATAAGAAGCATAATTGGTAGGCATAACTTAGACAGGGAAAGGCCAAAAATGATATAGGAAACAGAGACTTCAAATAACTCATATGTACAACCCATGGACACGAACTAAGGGGGGGAATGCTGGAGGGTTGGGGGGTGCAGGGTGGAGGGAGGATAAAAGGGGGAAAATTGGAACAACTGTAATAGCATAATGAATAAAATATACTTAAAATAAGAGCAGGGGACCGTTATCACCAGCTTGTTATGGTATTACCTGGGGGGGAAGAGAGAGGTTTGTGATTCGGGAAACACAGTGAAATTCTAGAGTGCTGGTGACGTGCCTTTTCTTGACTTTTGATGGCTGCCTGGGTGTTTGCTTTACAAATTATAAACTATACATATGCATTGTATGCACTTTCTGGATATGTTATATTTATAAAAGAAAAGAAGAAAGTCTGAAAATTAATGAGTTAAACATCTAACTTAAGATGTTAGAACTGCAGAACAAAAGCAAAGAGACTAGGAAAATAATAAAATAAGCAAAATATGATGTAATGTATTATATATGTGTATTATACATTATATCAATACACTTTACACACATGTATTAAATGCATTATATATTTATACATAAACTTTTATTTTATACATAAATTCCATATTTAATATATGAACTATATATTTATATATGTATTATATTTTTAATATAGTTCAATAGGAAATAGAGGGGCATCAAAGCCAAAAGTTTAGTCACTGGAAAGACAAACTCTTTAAAGACCAATCAAGGCAAGGAAAAAGAAGGCACAAATAGTACTAGAAATAAAAATTAACAGGAAATAACTACAGATGCTGAAGAGATTGAAAAGATAAAAAGATATTTTGAACAACTTTTAAAAAGAAATAGTTCTAACAACTTTTTACCAACAAATTTGTAAATAGAAAAATATATCTTACTCAACTGAAATCAGGAAAAAATAGAAAACTGGAAGGATTTTATAACAATTAAAGAAAACTGAATCAGCTTCAGCTATTCTCGCAAAGAAAACAATCGACCCAGATGATTTTAATAATGAGTTCTCCCAATAATTCAAGAAGCAAATAATCTCTGCCTTGTTACAAACCACTGTAGAGAGTAAAAAAATAAATGTACCCAACTCACTTTATGAGGCTAATTTTAGTTGGACATCAAAAACTTAATAAGCAGAGTACTTGATAGGAAAGTTTTAAATCACATTCATTCACACAGAGAAGCAAATGTCCTAAACCAAATGTTAGGGAAAGGATCCTAGCCACATACGGAACAATAATGTACAATGTCCAAACTGGGTATAAGTCAGAGTGTGTGACCGGTGTGTCAGTTACCTGTGCTGCATGGAAAACAAAACATGAAAACAAAACTGCAATATGCAAAATCCGCGGCTTGAAACAGTAATTTCCTATTTCTCAGAATGCTATGGGTCAGCTGGGTTGGTCTTGCCTGGGTCGCTTGTGCGGCTGCCATCCACTGGGAGCTCAGCTGGTGGGGGAGGGTGGCCTAAGATGACCTCACTTATATACCCAGGACCTCATTTGTGATGTCTGAAATGGCCGAAATTCTGGGCCTCTCCCTCCTTGAGGTCTAACACCCTGGGCTTTTCCACGTTTGGAGAAGCATTCTAAGAAGGAGAGAGCAAAGGAGCCAAGCCTCTTGAGGCCAAGGTTTAGAAATCAGTCAGTATTTCATCTGCCACATTCCCATAAAACAAAACACAAAGGCAGAGTTGATTCAAGGGGATGGAGGAATTACCCTATCCAATATTAAAACTTACTATAAAGCTCAGTACGAAATAATCAAGATAGCTACCAAGAGTTCAGTCTTGAGTTTTAATATAGAGATTTTTAATAAAAGGAAAAGTTTTCTTAAAGAAAATACTTTTATTATATATTTTCCCATTCCAAAAAAAAAAAGGATTCGAGTCATTAAAATAAATACAGTATTTACTGATTGAATGAATGAATGACAAATGGAAACATAAGGGTAAAACGAAGTCCAAAAATCACTTAGAAGTAATAGGCAAACATACAAACCGTAAGGTCCCCTCTCCGCCCTCCAGAATTACAAGCAGATGTAGCTCTCTAGCAGCCAGCCCAAAGGAAGAACAGTCTGTTGCACATCCGCAGCGTTCATAAGATAACAGATAAAAGCAGATGCTTAAGAGAAAACATTATTTCCTGATTCTGTGAATGAGAGGAATGTCTCCTGTTTAGGAGAACAACTGTGCGGGGGCAGTGAGGACGTCAAATGTCCCCAGCCCTGGAGGCGGCGGCCAGCGGCTTCAGCAGTGGCAAGAAGTAGCGTCGCTGGCTGGAACATCAACGGGCTGACACCAGGGATGGGCAGCCTAGGAGCAGAGGTCAGTGAGAGGCAGTGGCCGGCAGTGGTGTGGCCATCAGTTGACCTCTGAAGACAGAAGAGCAAAAACAGAAACTTCAAGGCAGCCTTGCTTTCAAGAGAACAAATCCACACGACATTTGTGCAACAAGATTCCAAGAACTCTTTAGGAGGAAACGGAGGAATTCCCAGAAGAGGTGGGGGAAAGAGAGAGAGAAATATTGCTGTGTGACCTCGGAGCACAAGTGCGCTATATCTTTCTTTTCATTTTTGTCAAATCAGTGCGTATATCTCTTTTAAAAAATTAAATAGAACTGTTGGCTTACAGTGAAAAAACAGCAGAATGCTGCCCCTTTGATTTTCATCCTCGAATTCCCACCACTTTTAAGGAACTTCTTTAAACTTTTGGTTGTTTCTTCTGGATTTATATCTGTGTATCTAAATTATGTGCTTATGTTGCCATTTCTTGATTTTTCACTTTAGCTGTTACATATTGATTTGCCACTCTGGGAAATGAAGATTTAGCTCTCTGAAATCCTCTCCCTGAAATGTAGTCACTCACATATATTCCCTCATTCCCATTTTCCAAAATTGATTACACTAGCTAATTTGTCTAAATAAATACTCATTATGTATATTATTACAATCAGCTCTATTATTCACAGCTGTGATAATGTATACTATAATAACATTTCCTTCCTGAACACTTACATTTTTTTCAGTATTAATAACTGCCTTGGTTTGTTTTGTTACTGTCAAAATCACTAATTCAACTCCAAACTATCCAATATAACTAAAAATTATTTCTGAATACATTCAGATACTTAGATAGCCTGTAAATATAGTTTTCTCTCTAGAAATATCTCATGGAGCCCTCTGCCGACGTCCCTGATCCATACCTGTTGTTTGCTAGGTCTGCTGCCTGGTCTCATCCTAAAGCTTCCCATCACCAAAACCCTGGGAATTCTTTCTGCCTTGCTTATGTGTTCAGTCCTCTGTTTCTCGGACCCAGTGTCTTTCTCCTTCTTGGCTTCCTCCTTCTTCACATCATTTAGTATTCCTGAGTAAAAGTGTCACTAGTTTACCCTCACATTTGAGCGATCATTTGCTTAGGTACAGAATTTTAGATGGGAAGTAATTTTATTTCCTGAAAAAATGCCGAATGATTGTACTTATATGAAATATCTAGAACAAGCCAATTCATGGAGACAGAATGTAAGTTAGAAATTACCGGAGACTGGGAGAATGGGGTGCATAAGAAGTTATTGCTCCACAATACAGAGTTTTTATTCAGGGTAATGAAAAAGTTTTGAGAAGAGTGGTGGTGATTGCGTGACATTGTGAATACAATTAATGCCACTGAATTATACAATGTAAATAGCTACAATGGCAAATTTTACGTTATGTATATTTTACCACAATAGAAACAGATTGTGGGAAATAGAATATGGCTCCTATGCTGTTTATTTTCCCAAGCCGACTGCCTTTCTCCAGATTAACATCACTTCCTTAGCACTGTAGTTTATAAGATTTATGTGGGACTTGTTTGTAACATATTCTAGCAATACCGTAATGTTCGAGAGACTCTGTGGAAGGCAGTGTTTCCTAAAACACGGTCCGGGGATCACCTGCATGAGAGTCACCGCCGCAGGGCGCTTGACAAAATGCAGATTCCTGACTCCAGCCAAGCTCCATCAAACCAGAAATGTTTAGGGGGAAGCCTATGAATTTGCCTTTTGAATGTGCTTCCACAGAGAAACCACGCTTAGATGTTAGGTGGTGGTATTTTACGTACCGGTGGTTAGGTTTTCCAAGTTTGGTGACAAGGGTCTGTCCCCGGAACTTTGGAAAGATGGAACACTTGAGCGACTCGGGCTGAATGGCCCGGACGCTGGACTAGCTGACGGAGTCAGTAGCGCCCCTCTGTCTCAACCAAACAGAGTAAGGTGTAAAGGGAGAAATACATATTTACACATTTATGTACAAAAAATATACACATTTGAGGATTTGATTCGGGGATTGAGTGAGGAAAGGGTGTTGCTGTGCTCCGTTTCCCAGATGAAAGACTGGCAGGCTGTTGTTACATTGTGCTCATCGGGTATGTAACCCTGTCTGATGAGTTTGATTTCAGCATCACACAGCATAATTTCCAATGAGACACAGAGTGAAGAAATGCCTTCGGAGCAGTGGACAGCAGGGGTTCTCACAACTTAATGTGCAAACGTGTTGCCTCAACCCTAGACATTCCAATTCAGAAGGTTCGGGGAAGGACCCAGAAATCTTCATTTTAAATAAACATATCCTAGGTACACAAAACACACTTGGAAAAACACTTGGGTTGCATTTGACGGAATGTCTTGACCTAGCTCTCTGGCTCCCTGGGTAGAACATCAAAGGAACTTGTAAAAAAAAAAGAGAAAAAAAGGGGAGTGGGGTCGGCTAAAAGACTCACTTCATGAGTCCCAAGTGGAGAGCCAGCAAGGTTGACGATTTAGCTGCATAAAGTGCACACAGGACATTTCTGATATTCTGCTAAGCTCCCTGGAGAGGGAAAACAACCCTGGGTTTCCTGACTTTAACAATAAACCAACAGCAATAACAAACCCTCTTACCATCCCCCCACCCCCACGCACAACTTGCCAGCCAGTAGTGTGTGCACACTGTAACCACTAGAGGGAGCCCAAGGATTTCCACACACAAAGTCCTTTTCCAAGGGGCAAGAAACCCGACGCCAGTGAAGGATGTTTCGGGGCTTTATTGCAAAGTGGGGAGCAAAGAATGGAAGGAACTAAAAGATTAAAAGCATTTGCTTACACATGGAATGTCCTTTCCTTCTGTCTCCTATTCAAGTCTTTGCATCTGAAAGAGTGGTTCTCTCAGATAACCTGGGCTTGGTATGCCAGGGTTATTAAAGAAAAATCTATTCTAAGAATACTGTATTGTATATTTCAAAGTTGCTAAGAGAGTAAACCTTAAACGTTCTCAGCACACCAATATGAGAAAACACTATGTGAGGTGATGGTGTGTTAACCAGCATTTTTGCATATGACTTGTACATGTATCAAGCCATCACTAGAATGATTCCATAGATTATGTATGGGCATAGAAAGATTTTTCACCATATGGTTTAATTTTTTAAGGCAAGGTACAAAACGGCATTAGGATGAGATTCTATATTTGTAAGAGTATATAGATATATAAATATATATGCATTTTATGCATAAAAATGTCTGAAAGGGTATATACCAAAATGTTAATGGTTTTCTTTAAGTAACAGAAACATGTTTGTTTTTTTCTTTTTATTTATATCTATTTTTTTCTTAAAAATGTGTATTGCCTGGGTATATTTTTTAAAGTGGTTTTTAAATCTCTGGTTGGTGATCATACACTTTTGAGTAATTATAAAATGAGATTGCAATTGTAAAATGGGCTTTAATGGTAAGGAGTGTCTAGTCCAAGCAACTGAGCACTGAGTTCCCACTGGGTGACCTGCTCTGGGCGGTAGCTGGGGACAGAGATGAACTGGCCACACTCTCTGCCCTCCAAGAATACAAAGGCCACAGTCCTTGGTAAGGTTCTTTGGCTCTTGGCCTTGCTGGCTCTGAAACCCCCTCTGTCAGCCCATTCAAGATAATCTCTCACTGTTAACCAAACTTACCGAGGCTGGTGAACGAACAAACTAGGATGATGTATTAATTTGTGCTGCGAATTGTCACAGTCGCATAGGCCAGAATAGTACTCCAAGCGTGACCAGCACATTTCATCCTCACCGGCTGACCTAGATAGGAAACCAAAGTATGATTAGAATGTTGCTTGCCAAGCCTGGCGTCATACCAGAGGCGGATAGTAAATTAAAGGTTTAATGGGACCTGGCTAAAATAGCAGGTAGTACCTTCTCCTCCACGGACACGGCCTTTGCCAATAGAACTGTAAACACCGCAAGTGTGAGATTTTCTCTTCCCAGGACAGCAGTAGCTGGGTGCACACTGCCAAAATTTGTCTCAGAGATTCCCCTTTTATAAAAGGCCCCCCCGGGCCAACAAGCCTTGACTCCCTTCAGAGCTCCCTTCCATCTGCGGGTGTGATTGGCTCAGACCTCGAGCCATTCCATTCCTTAAAGTAACTTTTGCCTACTTTTTCTTTGCAATTTTGTGTTTGGGTAATTCAACTCTGAAGAGTTCCTTAATTTAATAAGGTCTTATTTCCCTAATCCCCCTTCCTTAAAGGACGTCTTATTTATGCACTCATGTACAACAACTTTTAAATATTAAATGACTTTTTAAAAAAAACATGAGGACAAAATATTCCAAATTGGGGCGGGAGTGCGGGGGATAAAGGAAAGGGTACTCGGTGAAGAATTAGGAACCATCTCCAAGGCCTCTACAACTGCTCCCTTGCTCCTCCTCCATCAGGACTGCACTGGGGCAAAATTCTTCTGCTCAGATATGAAACGGAACCCCTGCCACACGACGAGGCAGAAGGCAGAGGCACAGCTCTCTCTCCCGAGGTGGTCATACAGGAGCTGCTGCTTGGTGTAGTTTCTTTGGCTACTAGCTTACCTACCCAAATTTTCTATAACTGGAGCCAAGGCCCACACAAGCTACTCAACATTCCAAATTCTGAAGAACGGCGTAAACCCACTGTGGATGATCAAAGGGGAAACTAAGCACATTCATAAGGTGGCAGCAAGGACACACTCTGAGCACACAGGTCTGCGTGCACGGGAGCGTGGGTGCGTGTGCACACGCAGGCACACAGCTATTTGGAAAATAATGTTTGAGAGTGTAAAAAAAAAACATGGACATACTCATCACGCAAAATTACGAAACATAGAACTGATTTGAATTTCTGATACTTTAAGGGTTAGGTGTTTTGTTTGTTTTTTAAATTTCACAACGGGTGCGTTGGTGTTAAGGGCCTTTAAACTCTTAGACCAACCTTGGCGATATTAATTCTAGTAGAAATGTGTTAGAACGTTTAACATTCAGACCACTGGCTGCTCGTGTTCCTCAGGCAATTACATTTATGCATTCTAAATTTCAATGTGTCTCAGCTGCCAGGTACATTCCTGACTCCTTCCAAGAAGCCGTGAAGAGTTTTTCACATCTCACTTTCATCATACACCAAAATAGCTCTTCAAGTTAATTATACTTAGAGTTAGGGTTCTGTGCCAAACACCCAATGTCTAAACATTAATTGTTATTTTCTAAGTATTAAGAGCGCAGTATAAGCTGTAAAGTACGTGTCAAAACCTGGTCCCTGCCCCAAGGCTTACCATGTAAATTACAAAAACCAAATCAATGCAGACTACATACTACATCAAATGAAAAGCAAAGCTAAACTTGAAAGGCACAAAGTTCAGGGACATTTTTGTAAATCCCCAAGAAATTACCCCTTGAGGTGAGCAAATATATGACCATGTTATTTGTTTTAACCAGAATTTGTTGGCTTGAGGGTTGAATTTTATATTTTTGTTTTAATCTAATAATGTCACTGTTCCAGGAGAGAACATTTAACTTAAGAAGAGAACACACTAGCATTGTGATACCGTTTTAGTTACTCTCTTTTGTTGTCCCAAATGAAAATACACAGCTACTTAAAACCCTTTGATATCTGCAAGATTCTCCTTAAGCATCTGAATGAACTAAAACACATCAAGTCATCATAACAGAATCTCCAAGATAGTAGCAAACTGCAAAGAGATTTTAATACTCATTTTTTCTTTCACTGAAAAATTGTGTTGTCTGTTCAAGTTCATATTGTTCGTCCTTTCTCCTTGACCTCCAGACACTGTAACTCCAAAATCACAGCAGTGCGATTGAGTCAGGCAACTTATTTATACAGCTTAAAATCCACGCCCTTGATTACAGTTGATTGGACCAGGAGTTGACACCTGACTCAAACTGGACCAATTGCAGTCTCATCTGAAGAAAAGTGGAATTAGAACTGAGGGATTCAACCTTTCTTTAGGTGGCTAGACCTAGAACGTGGTGGTGGAGGTGGGGTGGGGGCATCTGCTGCCTGCGAGGGGAAGAATAAGAAGCGTTTTACAAAGAGAAAGTGGAGCACAAGGGCGGAGATGAGGTAGACAGGGTGTCTATCAAAGGGCAGGTGCAGGCCCTGATTCTGTTAAACTACGTCCTTTTTTGCTGTTGAACCCCTTGAGTTGATTCCTGTTATTTCCAACCAAACATTTTCACTCAGCCTGCTCCCCCTGACATGGAGTTAGGAGTTCCACGTCTGTACAAAGACATAAGAAGAGCACGTGCCTACATTACTGAAATGGTGGGTGGGTCAAAGACTCTGAAACACATGGAAAAAATCTCACTATGGTGAACCTTTGGGAAAAGAAGCTTTGTTCAGTAGACTTCAATAAAGGAGCTATTCTTTGCAAGAGTTTGGTAAATATCCTTGCCCAGCCTAACTTTATTTTAATTTCTCAAAAGCCTTAGGAAACATTGAATTTAAAAGAGTAAAAACAAAGACTTTTATTATGTTTTAAGAGTTCTACTGCTTAGCGTATTATATATAAAAACAAACTAGGCCTCTCCTAGGATAGCTCCCTCGGCTTCTGTGCCAACAGGTCACACTAAGCAGAGCTGTTAGTACATACCTGTATAGCTTAGAAAACAAACTAGACAGAGCTTGGAAAAGATCCACCTGACTATTCCGATGAGGTCAGAGAATCTTAGAAATCGCCTAGCTCACCTTACAAAAATGTAGGTGATATTATCTCCTGTCATAATTTTTTCTAGCATCCAGTGACATTTATTGAACATCTAACACGGGCAGGCACCACGTTATTTTGTTTACTGCTACACCCTCTTCACTTTGCATTAGCGTGGGTGTCAAAGGCACACAGTAAAAACTCTACGTGAGCAAATAAGCATTAAAAAATGGATAAGAATCAATCCATGTTATCTGGGAAGTAGAAAATAAAATAATCTGTCCAATGACAGATGACTAAATGATAATTTTAAAACAACTCTCTTTTGTATATATTATAAATAGAATTTCACTGAATTGATAAAATAGGATTATCATAATGTATAAATGGACAGAAAATATAAATACTTCACAGAAGAAAAGGTAATTTTGTTGAAACTAATACAAATGTGGATCACCAGTAATGATCTAAGAAAAACAAGTAAAGTTGAAAAATTATTTTGCCTAACAACATTTTTTTAATGTAGTGAAATATAATTTTAGGAGGATGTAGTGGAACTGGTATACTCCTATGGTGCAATGACAGAAAAAATTAATATATTTTTATAGAAAATATCAATACTTATTTTCATCCAGTGGTTAAAGTTCTGAGAAATAATCCAAGGATGGACACCAAAAGAAGGAAAAATGATTTAGATGAAAATGTTTATCATGAAATGTTTTTTACATATGTTTAGGTGTTTAGAAAGGAAATATTATTTATAATAATAAAAAGTCAAAATCAGCCAATGACAGGAAAATCATTAAGTAAATTATGGTATCTTATTCAATAGATAGGATGAAGATGTTTAAGAAGATAAATATGGAAAATATAGAATACATACTATTATAAAAGTATGAATAACATTAATGGAAAATAAGCTGAAAATAAAATCATTTTACACTATGACTACAGTCAAATAATAAATATACATCCATATACACAATTCCTAGAGTAAAATGA
Organism: Desmodus rotundus; assembly: GCF_022682495.2. Classification (NCBI taxonomy): domain Eukaryota; kingdom Metazoa; phylum Chordata; class Mammalia; order Chiroptera; family Phyllostomidae; genus Desmodus; species Desmodus rotundus. Next base: position 154,420,726 of record NC_071391.1, read on the forward strand.
AAGTAGTTTGAGTTGTTGAAATGGTGCAGCTGTATTATTTAGAATCTATGTAATTGTAAGTTTATTTAGAATTATTGATATAATGTTTGAGCAATGAAAATAAAAATAAAACCAACTCCCTTTTTCTGAATAAAAAAGTGAATTTTAGGAAAAAGAACATGGAGAGTTTGGTCAACAACTTTCTTAAGTGCCAAAACAATCTTGACATTTTCCACAATATGTAGAATTGAAAATTCTTTGTATAACAATAGAAAGAACTTGAAATTATTTTTTGGAACATAGTGAAGGATTAACAGAGAGATGGATGTATAACATTTAAACAAAGGATGTCATTAAGTACTTTTTTAAAAATTACATTTTATTGATTATGCTATTATGGTTTCCTCAATTTATACTACTTTGCCCCCCCCCCCCCACACAGCACTCCACTCCCTCAGGCAGTCCCCACACCACTGTTCACGTCCACGTGTATAGGTTCTTGTGTATGGGTCGTGTGTATAGGTTCTTTGGCTGCTCCATTTCCTATACTGTACTTTACATCCCCGTGGCTATTCTGTGACTACCTATTTGTACTTCTTAATCCCCCTCACCTCTTCACTCGTTCCTCCATAAACCTCTCCCATCTGGCAACCATCAAAACATTCTCTGTATCCATGATTCTGTCTCTGTTCTTTGTTTGCATAACTTATTTTTTAGATTCAATTGTTGATAGATATGTATTTATTGACATTTTATTGTTCATAGCTTTGATCTTCTTTTCCCTAAATAAGTCTCTTTAACATTTCATATAATAATGGTTGAGTGATGATGAACTCCTTTAGTTTTTCTTGTCTGAGAAGCTCTTTATCTGTGCTTCAATTCTAAATGATAGCTTTGCTGGGTAGAGCAATCTTGACTACAAGTCCCTGCTTTTCATGACTTTGAATATTTCTTGCCAATCCCTTCTAGCCTGCAGAGTGAGAAATCTGCTGACAGTCTTATAGGAACCCTCCTGCAGGTAACTAACTTCCTTTCTCTTGCTGCTTTTATGATTCCCTCTTTATAATCTTTGGCATTTTACTTAAGATGTGTCTTGGGGTGGGCCTCTTTGCATCCATCTTGTTTGGGACTCTATGTGTTTCCTGGACTTGCATGTCTATTTCCTTCACCAGGTTAGGAAACTTTTCTTCCATTATTTTTCAAATGTATTTCCAATTTCTTGAATTTTCTCATCTCCTTCTGGCACCCCTGTGATGCGAATGTTAGAACACTTGATGTTGTCCCAGAGGCTGCTTACACTACCCTTGTTTTTTGGATTCTTTTTTTCTTGTTGTTCTGCATGGTTGTTTTTTGCTTCCTTATGTTCCAAATTATTAATTTGATTCTCAGCTTCATCTACTCTACTGTTGTTTCTCTGTAAATTGTGCTTTATTTCAATTAGTATTTCCTTTGTTTCTGACTGGATCTTTTTTACGCTGCTGAGGTCCTTATTAAGTTCCTTGAGCATCCTTATAACCAGTTTTGAACTCTGCATCTGATAGATTGCTTATCTCCATTTTGTTTAGCTCTTTTTCTGGAGTTTTAGTCTGTTTTGTCATTTGGGCCATTTTTCTTTGTCTACTAGTTTTGGCAGCCTCCCTGTGTTTGTTTCTATGTATTAGGTAAAGCTGCTTTAACTCCATGTCTTGGTAGTGTGGCCTAATGTAGTAGTTGTCCTGTAGGGTCCAGGGGAGGGCACAGCCTCCCCTATCACCCAAGCTGGGTACTCGAGGTATGCCCTTCATGTGGGCTGAGTATTCCCTCTTCTTGTAGTTGAGCCTTGGTTGCTGTTGGCAGATCAATGGGAGGGATTTACTCAGACCAGTCAGCTGCAAAGACTGGTTGAGACCACTGATAACCAACCTCCACCCTCCATGGAGGATCAGCTGTGCTTGGGCAGGGTGGAGGTGCTCCGATGTGGTCTGTAGCTGCCCACAGGGTGTGCAGGCTCTGGGGTTTCCCAGGTGGTGCAGGCCAAAGTCAGCCCCCACCTGTGTTATGCCTGGGGCCACCCTGCCTGAGCTATAAAGCAATCTGAGATGGCTGCTACTTGTGCTGGGCTTAGAGATTCCCAGGGGAAGCTAAATTGTCAATCTAGGCTGGCTGCTGCTAGTACCATGCCTGGGGCTCACTGAGGCCAGCTGCTGCTTGTTTGAGAGGATTTAGGAAGTTGTGAAACATAAGCCAAACCAGTCATTCATATGGAAAAGTCTCTGTTAACAGCCTGGGTAGGCCCATAAGTTGAGTTGGATGGAGTCTCTGGGGATCTCCAGGGTGGGGCAAACAGTGTTAGCCAGGTTGATGGAGTCTCGGATATGACACCAGCCTGTTGGCTCTGTGACTCTGTGGTTCCATGGGGGGAGGGTTCAGAAAAGGACATTAGCTTCTGCCTGCCTTTCTGTCTGAGAGAAAGCTGCTCCTAGCTCTCACCTTGATGCCAGACACTTCAGTTTCTCCTTGTATTCTCCCAGGGTGCTTTTCAAACTACCCTGGTGTTGGAGCACAGAGGAAGTGAGTCTGAGCAAGTCAATTTGTAGGTTCTTTAAGAGGAACTGCTTGGTATCCCAGAAGTTTCTTCCACTAACTCAATCCCCACTGGTTTTTGCAGACAGAAGTTATAAGGACTTATCTTCCTGGCACTGAACCCTGGGCTGAGACTCCTCACTCCTGAGATAACCCTCCTGAATTTTCATTCACCATATGTGGATGTGGGAGCAGCACATTCCACATCTCCACCCCTCCAACAAGTCTGGATGGATGTTGTTTCTCTGATTCCATAGTTGTCAGACTTCCATTCAATTCAGTATCTGAGTGATGGTTGTTCTATATCTTAGTTGCAATTTTGATGTGGTTGTGCGAGGAGGTGAGCCGTGTTTACCTATGCCTCCATCTTGACCAGAAGTCATCATTAAGTACTTTTTGATGAAAATGAGATAATAGAAAGGAATTTGATTAATTTTTTTAAATGTGTACTTTAATAAGCATAAGGTACATAAACAATTAGGTAAGCTTGTGGAGAAGCTGACCAGATATATAAATTATGAGATATAAGTGTCCATCTAAATTTTCTATATAGATTTTTTCTGTTTACAACACATTTATTAAAGTTGCTTAACATAAACAACTCAGTTGTCATTTTGGAAGTCCTTTATTGTAAAGAATATTCTTTTGTCTGATAATAACAGAAGCCATTGTCAGTGATTATTCTGGACCTCCATGTTGGATAAATTCAGTTTCTTCTTGAGACATAGGTTTCTTTCTATATTTCTGAGGTAATGTTTCTATTATTTCTGCAGTGTCGGGTGGACCTGATGCATCAGCCATTCTGGCGATTTATTTCCCTTAAAATGCTGTGAAATTGAGGAAGTGTGAGAGGGTAGTCCTGCTGACCTCAGAACTTCTGATACAATGGGTTTAGGGTGGTCTCTTCTGTTTGGGAGCCTTATTAATAGAGTATGTGGCCTGACTACCCGAATGACCCTGCTGGCAGGCGCCATCTTGCTGCCATCATGACCCCCGAGAAGGCGACAAGCAATCTTTTCCAAAAACTTAGTCTGGCCCTGGCCAGTGTGGCTCAGTTGGTTGAAGTGCCGTCCTGTAAACTGAAGGGTTCTGGGTTTGATCCCCGGTCAGGACACATACGTAGGTCGTGGGTTCGTACAGGAGGCAAACAAACAATGTTTTCCTCCCTCTCTCCCTACCTCTCTCTCTAAAAGCAAAGAAAAAATGTCTTCTGGTGAGAATTTAAAAAAAAGATTTAATGTGAAACCTTTTAAAATTTCTCCTCCCACAAATGAGTAAATTCTAGGAAGACTATTTCAAAATGTGATAAAAATTCCGTTGCTTCAAAATGGACTGTCTACAACATGGAGCAAAAGAAGCCAAGCACAGATGGGTATATGCTTCTACTTACATAAAATCTAGAAGCTGGCAAAGTTATGGTGTGTGTACTTTACCACCTGCAAATTATACTTCAGTGATGAAGAAAAAATGATCCGTAATCAGATAAGATCATTTCACAGAACTGAAAATCAGACACAGACATTAAGAAGATTTTATTTTCCTTAAATTGCCTATTTGGAATGTAGTGAAGCTTTTCTAAGTATTTCGAATAATCTGACCTTACCAAAATACCCTGGGTCAGTGTGGCTGGTCATGAATGGAAGGTGTTTATTTAACTTGTTATCATGGCTCACATTGGTCAGACTCAGTGTGCATCTTTACGGCCCTTGCTGCCATTCCTCTTCAAACAAGCACGTGGATTCTCTTCTCTCAAGAGTTACTTATTTATATGACAGACTCTTGAAGGAATCTAACGAGGCCGTGTAAGTGGCACCGTAGAAACCCACGGCCAGCGCAGAGAACAGGGGCGTGCACTGCGTGAGGAGGAGCAGTCGAAAGACCCAGGAGGATCACACAGTGTGTCTGACTAGGGAGTAGAACTTGACCTACTATTTTGCATCTTTATATATTGGGTAACTGTTCTTCCAAGATAAATTATTTTGGAAGCCTTTACTTATGCATATTTAATACAAAAACTAAGAAATTATTGATGCTGTAATATAGTGAGAGGAGTTAACTGTAGAACGAAAGAGCATGGACTAGATAGTCATAGAAATCAAGAGTCAAATTCTAGCCCTTCTACTTTCTAAATATGTGACTGTGGAAAAATGGTTTTTCTAAACTTCAGTTTCTTCATCTGTGAAATGAGGTTTGAATACCTGCCATACGCTGTTACCTTAAGGATAAGAGACTATACAGAGATGAGTGCTTGGAGTACTCAGCAAACCGTGGTGGTGGTGATGGGTTGGGAAGACTGGATACTAGCCATTCTCAGCACTTGCGGCTGAATGGCTTCGTTCAAGTCCTGTAGTTTTTTTATTTATGAAAAAAAGCCAAAACTATCTACCTGTTGAGGAACAGCTTCTGAGGTTAAATTAATTTGCAAGCAGTCTATTTTTGTTTTCTCTTGACCTTCTATGTGGTTCTACTGAATTAAGTACTTTTAAATTACGGGTACTAGAAAACAAAAACAGGTCTATTTATTGGATACACAACACAAAAGGGAAAAAAAAACAGAAATGGCAAATAGCACCAAGCACCCACCCCCAACCTCCAACTCAGTCCCAAGGCAGAAAATTCTCTTGGTCTGGTCGGTCATTCCAAAGGTAAATGAGGATGGCAAACAACTTGTGGTTGCTGACCCCATTTGGGCAGTGATTTCATTGCTCTAATTTTTAGATGTTCATCTTGTTCTTGGGAAGTCAAGACAGTTTCAAACATATAATCTAAACAAGCAAAATGTGGCCTCCCGCTTGCCCGGGTCTACCCTCTCCTAGTGCTCTGGCAGCAGAGCATAGAAGGCTACTCCATCTCTCTCTCCCAAGAGTCGGGGTAGAAGTGAGGGTAGGGGCAGTTATCCTTCTTACGATTTATTGGCTCAAGATATCTTACTTAGGGAGAAGAAACTTGCAATACTGGAAATAAAAATGTTTGTCCGGCTAGACCGGGCCAAGCTGTACAAAATGATCTGATTCACTGTATAGTTTAAACTAAAACATAGTTGCTATTTGAACCCAGAATAGTATGGCCTGTATTTCTCTATTAAAAGGGGAAAAGTAAATCAAAACAACTTGGCATGGGAAAATTCTCAGCACCAGGCTGACACCTTTTACCTCTTTTTCTTTGTACCAACCAAAATTTGATGATCACAAACAGAACTTTACCCTGCTTCCCAGGATTGTTGTGAGAATTAAATAACAAAATTAGTCTGTCAAGTGCAAAATGCCAAATAAATATTAGTTAGGTTATTACATACAACAAGGGAACCCGTATCACTCCAAGTTTGTGCTGGAGACAGCAATAAACTAAACAGACAGCTGAGCAAATCTGCCAGACAGGAAGCAGTCTGACTCTTGCATTCAGGCTGGATTCTCTCTCGCTGAGCTACACCTGCCAGACTGGAAGCCCCTGGTGCTTTAGTCATGAATGAGCATGTCCTGTTGTCCAGGGCCTTTGGCTCCACCCTGCAATGGTGGCCCAGGGCCAAGTCTGGGCTAACTTCCCCTCTAGCTTGCCTGCTACTGCCTTTCCGGTGTCTCAGGCCTTCAGCCAGAGTCTCAAGTTTTGCCTGCCACAAGTGGCCTAATAATGAGAACACTCCTTCCTCCATCTTAGGGAATTTCCCTTCCCTCCTCTTTCTTCTAAGTCACTCCTTTTTCCTCTCCTCTGTTTCTCATCTGCCCACGGTCTCCAAACAGGGTGTGCGAGTTCAATAAGCTGAGAAAAGAGCAGCGGAACATATTTACCCTGTTGGCCATATTTGGCTCTGAATTGAGTCTCACCTGCTTCCCACTAGTGATAATTCCTTGCTAACTCCTTATTTCCAGTAGCCGGAACATAATAGGCTCTTCATAACTACTTACTGAATGAAAACTAATATCAAATTATGAATCAGCAAACACATGTCAAATGAAGCCTCAAGCCTTTCCTGACCTCCCAACCCAGCCCGGGCCTGCTTTTGGTCTGCTCCTAAGGTCAAATACTAAGGCAGCCTAAGCTTGGTTTTCCACATTGACTTTGACTTTAGTTCTTTATGCACAGTTCTTTTCCACAGTTATTTTGTTATTTAGTTCTTCTATGTGAGTTTTGAGAAGAAAAAGAAACTGAAAAAGGGGAAAACCTCACTTTGCATCTATTTCTCAGAAGGGATGGCATCAGTGGGACAGTGTATGTGTGTGTGTGTGTGTGTGTGTGTGTGTGTTTACGGGTGGTATGGAGAGACTGTAAGTTTGTGTTATTGTCTACAGAATAGAAGAGATACTCTGTCTGGAAAGCACAGTTGCTGACAGTAGAGGCTGATTCACTCCTACAAAGTTGGAAGGTAAACGGGGCACAGCTTTGGATCCCCACCACTCGCTACTCCAGATGCCCTGAGGGCCAGGAGGGCCGGCTTTTTCGGGTGTTCAGTGATGGAGCACATACACTGGTAGAGCACATTTAACATAAACCCCGGATGATATCAAGCAGCTAAACATACATGTAAGGCCACCAGACATACGAAAAGACACTCAACATCACTACTCATCAGGGAAATCAAATTAAAACCTTAATGTGATATCTCCTCACACCTGTCAGAAAGATGATCATCAATAAATCAACAAATAAGAAAAGGAAACCCTCTTGCACTGTTAGCGGGATTATAAATTGATACAGGTACTTGGGAAAACAGTACGGAGGTTCCTCAAGAAAATTAAAACTAGAACTACCATGTGACCTATCAATTCCATTTCTGGGTATTTATCCAAAGAAAACCAAAACACTGACTTGAAAAGATATATACACCTCTGTGTTCACTGCAGCATTATTTACAATAGCAAGGGTATGGAAGTATCCTGTGTATTCATCAATAGACGAGTAGTGAAGAAATTGTGGCACATACCAAGTCTGGAAAAAGTCCAGCCATTGTTAACACAATGAGGACGGTTTGTGCGACATAATGTAACCTGGCAGCCAAGGAGAGTGGACTGGAATGCGCCTGTGTGAACAATGACGACTTCACTGTACTAGTCAGTGGGGGTGGTAGATGCCGTGGAGAGGGCAGGTGTGCTGTGTGGCTGTCACATCCAAAATGACTGAGCGAGTAGAGCAACAACTCTCCATCAAATTTTGCATTAAGCTCAAACATTCCTCCACGGAAACTATTCAGATAATTTAAAAGGCTGCAGCTGTGGGCAACTGGTGATTGGCAGCTTCATCATGACAACAGGCCCACTCATGAATCTGTCTCATGCAGAGTTTTTTGGTGAAACTTCAAATCACTCAGGTGACTCAGCCCCCCTACAGCCCAGAATTGGCACTCTGTGACTTCTGGCTTTTCCCCAAACTAAAATCACCTTTGAAAGGGAAGAGATTTCAGACCGTCGATGAGATTCAGGAAAATACGACGGGGCAACTGATGGCAATTGGGAGAACTGTGTGAGGTCCCAAGGTGCCTACTTTGAAGGGGACTGAGGTATCATTGTCCTATGTACAATGTTTCTTGTATCTTGTATCTTCTTCAATAAATGTCTCTATTTTTCATATTACATGGCTGGATACCTTCTGGATAGACCTTGTGTATAATGGAATATTACCAGGGCATAAAAAATAATGAAATCTTACCGTTTATGACAGCATGGATAGACCTAGAGGGTATTACTCTGAGTGAAAGAAGTCAGAGAATGATGAATATTGTATGATTTAACTTATATGTGGAATCTAAAAACCAAAATAAGCGAACAAACTCATTGTTTTCGAGAACAAATTGATGGTTGCAGGTGGGACAGGCGCTGGGGAAATGGGTGAAAAAAGTGAAAGGGATTAAGAAACACAAACCGCCAGTTATAAAAGGAGTCGTGGGGATGTAAAGTACAGCATAGGGAACACAGTCAATAGTCTCGTAATAACTATGCATGATTTCAGATGGGTACAAGTCTTACCAGATTGATCACTTTGTAAAGTATATAAATGTCTAATCACTATGTTTTTTTAAAATCACTATGTTGTACATCTGAAACTAATACAATATTGTATGTCAGCTGTAGTTAAAAATAAATTTTAAAAATAAATAAAAAATAAATTTAATAAATTTAGAAGCTAAAAAAAACTTACATTGTAATTGGAATGCCAGAGGAGATGAGAGAATGGGGCAGAAGTACTTTAAAAATAATGGCTAAGATTTTTCTTAATTTGAAGAAAGACAAATGTAGAGATACAAGATTGTAAATGAACACCAAACAGAATACAAAAAAGTCCATGCTGGCCCTGGCCAGGTAGCTCAGTTAATGAGAGTGTCAACCTGATAAGCCAAGGTTGCAGGTTTGATCCACGGTCAGGGCACATTCACAAACCAATCACTGAATGCATGAATAAGTGGAACAACCTAAAATTGATGTTTCTCCTTCTCTCTCCCTCTCTAAAAACCAATGTTTTAAAAAAAGTCCATGCTGATGTACATCATAATAGTCAAATTATTGAAAGCCAAAGATGAAGTGCAAATCTTGAAAGCGGCATGAGAAAACAACATATTACATAGAGGGCAGACTGCGTAGGAATTGGGTGAAGAAAACTAAGGGAGAATGGCAGAACAAAGGATATGTATGTCTGGGGACAGGGGATGGTCAGTGCAGGGAAGGAAAGCAGACTGCAATGAAATGCTCCCATGGCAAAGGCAGGTTACCAGCAGCAGGCCTATGAATCTCGCCCAAACTGTGGCAGGAATAGGGGAAGAGAAACGTAACATACCTAGACCCCTCACTGGCCTCTCAACCTCGTCATCCTACAGTAACTTCTAGTCTTCTTCAGACTTGATAGGTATGTCTACCTGTCTTAAGTAGGACTTGGTTCCCCCAGGTATCTCCAGTTGTGCCAGAGAACAGCAAGAAGTGGTGGACTTTGGGAAAAACTAAGAAGAGAGGTGAATTCCCAAGTCTTCCCTGTGAAAAGAGGAAGTCAAAGGACTAGGTTGGTGGATGTATCACCTATGTGAATCATAAATATTGAAAAGACAGGATGGACAAACTGGCCTTAAAGTTCTGAAAGAAACCCTGGACTATAGTTGCTTCGGTGCTTAGGATACCATAGCCTCCTAACTGTATACAGGACCCAGTTTCCATCACAGGTTGTTAGCTTTTGGGTTTATTTTAGAGAGTCTTTAAAATTTTCTTTCTTTCTTTTCTTTAAAGATTTTATTTATTTTTAGGGAGAGGGGAAGGAAGGGAGAAAGAAAGGGAAACATCAATGTGTGGTTGCCTCCTGCGCACCCCCTGCTGGAGACCTGGCCCACAACCCCGGCATGTGCCCGGACTGGGAATTGAACCAGCCACCCTTTAGTTTGCAGGCCCGGGCTCAGTCCCCTGAGCTACACCAGCCAGGGCTTTTTCTTTATTTCTTTATAAACATTCTTTGCCACAAACTTCATTTTTGTCCCACCAATGATTTGACACCTCCTTCAGAAAGAGGACTCAGAATGAACTGTACCAAGTCCAGAACCCAGACACACAAATGACATTGATCAAATGATGGGAGGGAAATGGAGACCGACTCTCTGCCTATCAGAAACAACAACAAAAAATTGGGTTCACCTAAAAGTCCAACTCTCTGGAGCACTATGTTGAGAAGAATTCGGAGGCTTAGACTCTTGAGTGTGGGCTGTAAGAGGAAGCACCACAATTAATTGCTGATGTCTGCTGCGAGCATGAGACCGTGTGCTCACAAGGGCTATCGCCAGCACTTCTGGCTTGTTTGCAGACTGGTCCCCGTAGACGAGGGACCTCCTAGACTAACACGAAGGAGTCAGGCTTCGCAGATCTGTCTGTCAGGTCTTGGTCAGGTCCTAATCGAAGAGTTAGGAAAAACGCTGCGTGTGAGAGCGGGGAAAGCCTGTGTATCGTCCTCGTCATCCACGTTGGCTAAGTTCCTCCCGTGAGCTGATTGGCCAGTTCCCAGAGGCCTGGACTTCGGGGCCATCCCTCCCCGGCCAGCGGCGCTCCCTACCCCTACCCCTACCCCAACAGGTTAAGGGATGGAAGAAGCCACAGGATCATGTGACCTGCACCCATGTCTCCTTTACCAACAGAAGCCACCAGAGTTGAGTTTTGAACACCGGGCCAGCCCCCACTCTGCCTGTAAAATCCAACAGAAATCGTGGGTCTTGGACCCCATTTGTTACGCCTGTAGGAACTCCTCCTGTAACCCCAATAACAGAAAGCCTTTCTCCTGAAGGAGCAAGGGCAAGCCCGCCATGTAGGGAGGTGACAGCAGTTGAAATGTGGTCTTTTGTGCGAGACCAGGGGCTGTCCGGCGGCCACGGGGTGGGGGAGGATGTGCAGCCACTGCAGGGCTGCAGGCAGTGGCCGTGGGGGGAGAGACGAAGGTGTTCCTACCGCCCAGTATGGGGTGGGGGGTTTGCTCTCCAGCGCGGACGGGGGTAGGGACGCCCCAACCTTGTGGGCCTTTTTCTGTGCGGCACGGAGGCAGGTGAGGAACGCTGGATGGATGGCATGGGGTACGGTGGGCCTTCCTGGGGTACCCGGGGAAGACCCGAAGACCTGTAGCGGACCCAGGAGCTAGGGTGGCATGGACCACCCCCGCCGCACTCCCCCGCGCCCAGGGACTCGGGCTCCCAGGTCGGCAAAGAAGCCTCGGCGAGTGAGAAGGCCCCACAGAGACCCGGCCGAGCGCAGCAGGGCCTGCGCCGGATGCTCGGCCCTTCCCCAAACCTCGGGGTCTCGCGGCAGGAAACGCACCACCCAACCTCGACGAGTCACCTCGGGGAGGTGGAGCCAGGTGGGTCGTCGCGGCAGCTCCGTGACGGGCTGCGAGTCCTGGCTTCCAGGGGAGAGGACCAGACCCACGGGGTCGCGGTGTCTGGGGGTGAGGAGCCTTGCCCCGCGCAACTGCGAGGCCGCGAGGGTGGGGAGTCGGTGCGGGGCCGCGGGCGGGCCGGCCGACAGTCAGCTGCCAGGCCTGTCGCCTACCTCCCCGCCCCCCGGCTTCCTGCGGAGGCCGCGGCCGCCATGTTGTTGTGGGGCTGAGGCGGCGCCGCGAGCGCGAGCGGCCGCGACCCGCTGCGCAACAGGTTCGCTGTCGGCGGCCCGGCGACGGACCCGGCGGCGGCCGAGCGTGGTCTCCCGACGTCCGCCCGCGGTGCCGAGGGGTGCGGGGCCGCGCTGCGACGTGCTGGAGGCGCGGCGGAGGCGCCAGGTGGGTGAAGCGGCTGCAGCCTGCGGCGGGGCGAGGGGCAGGTGCGGGCGCAGCCGCTGCAGCCGCGGAGGGCTCCTCGCGCCGGGCTGGCGCGGGCGGCGCGCCGCGAGCCGCGCGGACGCGACCTCGGGAGCTGGGGTGGCCCCCGAGCTAGGCCCCTGGCGGGTTTGGCGGCGCCGGGCGGAAACCTCCGGTCCCGGTTCCTGCCCCCAGATTCCTTCCCCCGCCCCGGGGCCAGGGGACGCCGTGGGGCCGGGGCCGGGCTGCCCCTCCTCGTCGCCGAGCCCGGGCCGCGGCCTCTGCCGGCAGGTGCGGGCCCGCCGGGGGCGGGGCACGGCCCCCTCGCTTTTGGGGTGACGGCGGGAGAGATCCGCACGGTTGCTCGGGGACCCATTTTTCTTTTCCCGGAATGAGTTTCCCTTCTTGGTACTGCTTGGTGCGGAGTCAGGTGAGCCGCATCCCGGCGCGTCAAAGTCGCCCGAGTCCGGAGAGGCCGGCGAGGGGGATGCTCGGCGTCCACCGCTCGCCTAAAACCAAAGTTGGGAAATGTTACAATTTGACGTCAGCGTTATTGACTTCCAGGGTAGACAGGAAGCACGGAGAGATGCAGCCTCTTAGACCACAGTAAAGTTTATTGCGAATTATTGTTTTTTAAAAGACACCTGCATGTGCGTGGTGAATGGGTAAACCGAGGCTGAAACTACAGATGGCTTTGCCTTCTGTAGAAAGGTGCTGTGCTTTGTCGTTAAATGATTGCTGATGGCATGTGCTTCATTTGAGGCTTGTATTCATTTTGGAATAGGAACATTTTTAATAGAGGTAGCCACCTTATGATAGGAATTAAGGTGAAGATAAAAAAGGATTGCTTTACTAAATGCTGTATTTCGTTACTAGTGTTTACTTGCTCACCCAGAAATAGGCGAGGTGCTTTTTTTAGTCAGCTTAGTTTAGGGAGCATAGGCTCTGTAGGTTAAGCTCCTTAAACCTCTTAAGAAAATTTCTTGCCTCTCTCCCCTGTGCAGGTTTCTTGTATTGTTAATCAGTGATAAAACCTAAACGCAATGTAGAAACATCACCTTTACATAAATTAATAATCATGGCCCTCAAAATTTAAAGATAGTAGCAACTCTGCACATCTTTAGGTTTTTTGGCTGTGCCTACGATTCCCTTGTAATTTCTTTCCCCCCTAGCTTTTTTGAGATACGATCGACATATAGCCGTTGTAATTTAAAAAGTGTACAAGGTGGAAGTTGTTGTTTAAAAGCTTCATTTAAGAACAAGCAGAATTTCATGCTTTTGAAGGATATGGAAAAAAATGTGCAACACTGCTGATTTAACATGTTAATGAGCAGCATTAATTACTCTTTAATGCGTGTAATTATTCCTTTTGCTCACCTTTATAATGAAAGGTGGAATTGTCTGAGAAAATTTGACCTGCACTGCATTATTGAGCAGGGAGGTACTATTGTTAGTTCAGCATATCTCAGGGCTATCGTCCTGAGCTCTCTTGAATCTGAGGAAATGTGTAAGGCATGCTCTGGGATTGGAATTATACTTTAAAATGTCACATCTTCACAAAAGTAGAATAGTATAAAGAACCACTGTACCCCCATCACCCAAACTCGGCAGCTTTCCAGATTTTCTTTGTGCCTCTTCTTTCCCTTCTTTCTCATCCTGATTGTTCGGTCATTTCACCCTCTATACTCAATATTGCTTTCTTTTAAAAAGTGGAAAATGTCTTACATAACCTTAGGATTTTTATTTATAATGTATCTTTAAAATAAAGTTTCACAAATTCCCATCTCTCCAGTAAGACAGAATATTCATTGGCCATCTCCTTTAACGACTTTCTTCAGCATTGCAATATATTTGCCGTGCCTGTCACTTATTTTACATATACTGTGTATGTATGTATTTGAGATCTATTTACCATGCTTGTCACTTACGGCATGGTAGGCCCTGTGCTGTTTTACAGTCATTTAAAGCTCACAAGGACGGGGACTAGTTATTTTCCTCCCATCAGATAGATAAGTGAAACGTTAACCTGCAGGGTAGCTGACTACTCCAGGTCTCTGAGCCAGGTTTCAAACCAAGATCCTTCCAACTTCAGCACCTGTGCAGTTTATCTGGCCCACTCATCTTAGTTCAGAAGGTTTTTTTAAAAGAACCTATTTGGGCATACAAGAAATATTTGTTGAATAAGTGAATGAAAGTACCTATGAGTCCATTAGGTAATTAGCATTTTTATATACCGTATTTACTTATAAAGCATTTATACTAACAAGTTTCAAAAATTATTCAGAATAATTCCATTACTAAAATGTGATATTCTTATTACCATCTAACAGTGCATTTGCTTGTTTATTTTTATTCTGATCTTTTTAATATTTAATACCTTATTTATGGAAAATTTTGTGGAATAACTGTTTTTGGAAAAAGGCTAAAAAAAAGGTAGACTCTTTCAGTGTACTAATTGTTGGAGGTAGGATTCCAAGTATGAAGTAGGAAGATGTTTAGAATTGTGTAAATGAATAGATCTAGAAATGAAGATGCGGGAGAAATGCTGTATTTTTTACTTGAGTTAGTTTGTGACTTGATACCGTCCTATAACCACAGAGCACTGTGACTGATGTTAGAGCCCTGTTGGTCGGAGTGCCTGTAGGTATTCTTGAGAAGGAGGAACTGAACTGGTCTCAAGGATCTGAAGGCAGAGAGGAAGTAGGGGAGGAGGGGAGGAAACAGAGCAAAAATAGGACAGTGAATGCATCAAAAAATAATGTATTTTTACAACACCAGGAGGACAACATATTTCATTTGCAAATGGGTAGTATTATTTTGAGAAATTCACTTCAAAGTAATTTCTCAGCTATATCAAGACTCTGAATGATTTATTTACTTGTGGAGGTATTCAGCAGTGGTTATGGTAGACGCGTAGGGATGTATTACCAGATGGTAGACATTTAACTTGTATCATTTAAGCAACTTTTATATTTTCTAGATCATTTTCTTCACTAATGCTTATTCATTTTAGAAAAGTATATGTGGTTTAATAAAAATTTTATCTTCATCGTTACTATAGTAGATAAGGGTACAGACTTTCAAGCTCCCAGATCCAACACCAAATGGTCATACAATCCTTATTTTAACTCTGTACGCTTGTTTCCTCATCCGTAAAGTGGAGATGATAGTAATAGTACTTAGGTCATAGTATCGTCATACGTAATATTAAGTGCTCAGCACAGTGACTACTGCTTAATATATTACTTAAGAAATAATACCTATTATTATTCCAACTTGCTTCAGTGACATATTTCAAATTAAACTAGCCTACTCCTTTTTTTCTGTCTTTTTTAACTTAGGAAAGGTAAAGAAATTAGTCTTTTTGCCCTTAAATTTTAATCTTAGCTTCAAAACAATCCATATATGAAGGTTGAAAAGAGTAGAAGAACTGACCCACAATCTTTTTTTTAAATTATATTTTATTGATTATGCTATTACAGTTGTCTTGATTTTTTCCCCATTCGGCCCCCTCCACCTGGCAACTACCTTCCCCTCAGGCAATCCCCATACCCTTGTTCATGTCCAAGAGTCATGTGTGTAATTTCTTTGACTACTCCCTTTCCTATACTGCACTTTACATCCCCATGGCTATTCTGTAACTACCTATTTGTACTTCTTACTCCCCTCTATTTTCACCCATTCCCCTACACCTCCCTCCCATCTCTTTTTGGCTTTTTAATTATGATGTGTCTTGGGGTGGGCCTCTTTGCATCCATCTTGCTTGGAACTCTCTGTGCTTCCTGGACTTGCATGTCTATTTCCTTCACCAAATTAGGAAACTTTTCTTGAATTATTTTTTCAAATAGATTTCCAGTTTCTTGATCTTCCTCTTCTCCTTCTGGCACCCCTATGAAGCGAATGTTGGATTGCTTAAAGTTGTTCCGCAGGTTGCTTACACTGTCCTCGTTTTTTGGGGTTCTCTTTTCTTCTTGGTCTGATTGGTGGTTTTTTTTTTGCTTCCTTATGTTCTAAATCATTGATTTGATTCTCAGCTTCATCCACTCTACTGTTGTCTCTCTATAAATTGTTACTTATTTCAATTAGTGTATCCTTCATTTCTGACTGGATCTTTTTTTATGCTATGCTGTTAAGGTCCTCACTAAGTTCCTTGAGCATCCTTATAAACAGTTTTGAACTCTGCATCTGATAGATTGCCTATCTCCATTTCATTTAGCCCTTTTTCTGGAGTTTTGATCTTTTCTTGCATTTGGGGCATGTTTCTTTGTTTCCTCATTTTGGCAGCCTCCCTGTGTTTGTTTCTATGTATTAGGCAGAGCTGCTATGACTCCATGTCTTAGAGGTCTTGGTAGTGTGGCCTAATGTCGTAGGTGTCCTGTATGGTCCAGTGGCACAGCCTCCCCTATCACCCAAGCTGTGTACTCGAGCTGCACCCTTTGTGTGGGCAGAGTACACCCTCCCCTTGTAGTTGAGCCTTGGTTGCTGTTGGCAGATCAGTGGGAGGGGTTTACCCAGGCCAATCAGCTGCAAGGATTGCCTGTGACCACTGACCACCAGCCTCCAACCTCTGCCCTCCATGGAGGATCAGCTGTGCTTGGGCAGGGTGGTAGTACTCCTACGTGGTCTGTAGCTGTCCACTGGGTACGCTGGCCCTGGAGTTTCCCAGGTGTTTCAGGCCAAGATCAGCTCCCACCTGTGTTTTGCCTGGTTTTGCCTTTGTAACCCTGCCTAGGTTACAAAGCAATCTGAGTTGGCTGCTACTTGTGCTGGGCTTGGAGATTCCCAGGGGAAGCTAAATTGTCAATCTAGGCTGGCTGCTGCTAGTACCATGCCTGGGGCTCACTGAGGCCAGCTGCTGCTTGTTTGAGAGGATTTAGGACCCTATGAGGCAGGAACCAGGACTCACCATTCATACTTAAAAGCAGCTTGGGTGGGCCCATAAATTCGGTGGGGTCTCTGGGGATTTCCAAGATGGGTCAAACACTGTTAGCCAGGTGGGTGGAGTCTCAGATATGGCACCAGTCTGAAGGCTCAGTGTGGATGGCAGTGGTTTCTTTAATTCCATAGTTCACAGACTTGCACTTAACTCAGTTTCTGTTGGTTCTGAGTGCTGGTGGTTCTGTATTTTAGTTGTAATTTTGTTGTGGTTGTGTGAGGCGAGCCATGTCTGCCTATGCCACCATCTTCACTGGAATTCCTTCTGACCCACAATATTATCTCTGAACAACAAATCTGCCTTTTAATCCCCCTAATTTGGGGGTGGAGGCACCAAAAACAGCCTAAAGAAGGAAGAGTTCTCTCAAGAACAAACAAACAAAAACACAAAACAAAACCTATGGTTTGGGATTATCTTTTCAAAGTCTTAGAATCTAGGTGCTTAAATAACTTCCACTTATTGGGGAGAGTACTTGCCTAGTGTGAGGTTGATAATGGGAAAAAATAGTCTGCTATGTCAAATTTCAGATCCTGCATAAGTAACGACCTAGCAGGATTAGCTCTGACACTGGATTAGCTCTAGTTTGGAGGACACTGATAATTGTTGCTTTATCATTTCTTTTTGGTTAAACAGGTTGACATAGTTATTTGGACCATTCTTACCACCCTGTTCCTCCTGCACACTTGACCGCATAAATATAAGAATTAAGTAGGTCAAGTTAATACATCTCACAACTTATGTAACATTTAGTGAGTATAAAATACTTCCGGTGAATATAAGTGAGAATTTCGAGATTAATGGAATTTGCCGAGAGTGATGCAGACTGGGAACGCACGTGCAGCATTCCGTCTCTGCCTGCAGGAAGTGCCGAAACCTAACGGGAGAAGGGGGCACTTTCCTCACACCGTTGGCACGTCCATCTCTTGCTTATTTCTAAGAATTCCTTACATGTTAAGAATAGTGACTCTTTGCCATATAGGTGTAAATTTTTTTCCAAGTTTGTTTTTTTAGTTTTGTTTATAGATTTTTATAGTACCTCCTATGTATAGCACTTTTAATTCATTATATTTATTAACTCATTTAATTTTTAAAAATCCTTATGAAATAGGTGCTTTTTTTAGCTCCATTTATGAAGTCCTTTGACATTGTGTTTTACATTCTCAAACAGCTTTTTCCTCTGTGTTTGCCCATTCCTGTTCCCAATTCTTGAAAATCTTTTTTCTCTTCCTAGCCCACTGTTTTATACATACCCATTGTTTAGTTCTTCATTACTCAGTTTAGGAGTCATTTCCTCTGGAATTTATCAGCTAACAACTGTCAAGTTGACTAAGGCAAAGTTAAGTGCCCATCTTCTGTCCTTTATACTTGTAGCACTTACGGAATTTTAAGCTTAGGTCTAACTTCTCTTCTGTATTTCCTGCTTTAATACATTTTAAAAAATATATTTGATTTATTTTTTAGAGAGAGGGGGAAAGGAGGGAGAAAGAGAGGGAGAGAAACATTGATGTGCGAGAGAAACATCAATCGATTGCCTTTTGCAGGCCCCCAACCAGGCACCTAGCCCTCAACCCAGGGATGTGCCCTGACTGGGGATTGAACCAGCGGCCCTTTGGTTCTCAGGCAGGCGCTCAATCCACTGAGCCACACCAGCCAGGGCAGATGTTACACATCTAATGACTCAGTACATATTTGTTGATTTGAATTAAAGGTGTGCATGGTGATATCAAGAAAATAATCAGTCTCCCAAGTATATAGTAAAACAGGGACACTTACACTGAGGAAGTAACATTGGAACTGGGCTTTGAAGGCCAGCGGGGAAGGAGGGACCAAGGGAGGGGGCCTAGAAACTAAAACTGAGTGAAAACAGACATGAAAATTTCTCATTCTGGGAACAGTATGTTATTTAGAGTGGTTTTGGGGATTGTTAATCTTGCCTCTGGGAAAATCCTGATGAAATAAATCCCTCTTTCTTCCCAGTGTACCTTTTCTAGTGTTCAGCAAAATCTTAATTTTCCTTCTAGATCTCTTCTTATGAAACAGGGCTCAATTTCTCATCTGACTTCCCCCTTTTCCAAAGTAATAGGGGAAGTTGGAGTGTCCTGATGTAATCTTGGTAAGATTCTAAAATGCCCAGGGAACTTTGGTGAACTGGAAGCCGTAGGGGAAAGAATAAACCCTGAAGCTTTTGTCTTTGGAGACTTCCAGCTCCATTCACACCTATCCCTGACTGTTATCCCTTTTGATTAGACCTCAACTACTTTTCTCTCCAGCCTTCATTATGTTTGCGTTCTTCTAGCTGTGATTAAAGACATCATTCTCATAATTTACTGGTTTAATTTTGAGGTATACTGATTGCTGGTCTTAAAGAAGAATGGGTAAGCCCTTTATATATTAACAGTACAATTTATTTGTCATTTAAAGTATTTTTCCAAGTTCTTTTCCTCTTTAACTTTATTTCTCATTATGTAACATAATTTTTTCATTATGACAATAATATATACTGATTGAAGAAACTTGGTAAAATAGGGGGGGAAAGGAGGAAAAAGTCATTCTAAGTCTAACAACCAAAGACATATGTTGGCATCTCCTACCCACCTGTCTTTTTGTTTTGTTATTACATATAAATTACTGTACATGTTTTCCAATACAACATTATAGCTACGAACATGGCTTTTGCTGTCCGATTAGGATTTTAGTTCCAGTTTAGCCTCATATTAGCTTTGTGAATATAACAATCTCACTAAGCTTCAGTTTTCTCTTCTTTAAAAACTAGAGATTTCATAGTAATGTTTATCCATAGGGTTGTTATGAGGATGAAGAGATAATTGACAATATGTCTAATGTGACCCTCTCATAATAAAGTCTCCGTAAACGTAACAATAATAATCAAGCTTTTCTTTTGGTTGGGTTATCGAGGGTGGCTGCTCTAGTGGCCCTGACCCACTGGCTCCCTCCACCCACAGTCAGAACATGGGTGGAGGGAGGGGGTGGAGGGAGGGGTTGGTCAGGGCCACTGTTACTTTCTTTTCTGAAATATTAAAATTCAGTTTCAAAAACCATTTCTTAACGTTCTCAAGGGGACTATGAAAATTTGTATACAAGTGCTTCTTTAAAATGTTATTTGTTTTGGGCCGGCCTCATAGTTGCTAAGGGGCCCTGGGCCATCCACCCTTCTAAAATGGCCCTGATAATGATGAAAACAATGATAACATGGAAGGGCCGGAGTGTAGGGCTTGGCATTTGGTAAGTATTCAGTAATTGTTGGCTGCTGCTTTTATTTTCATAATGGTAAGTACATATTTGTTTATATATATATTTTAAAGATTTTATTTATGTTTATTTTTAGAGGGAAACAGGAAAAAAGAGAGGGAGAGAAACACCAGTGTGTGGTTGCCTCTCATGCGCCCCACTGGGGACCTAGCCGGCAACCCAGGCATGTGCCCTGACTGGGAATCAAACCAGTGACCCTTTGGTTCGCAGGCCGGCACTCGACTGAATGTGGTTCATCGTGATGAGCCTCTCCAGCCTGGGCAGTACATATTTATATAAATCATACATTTTAAGTTATAAGAACATAACCAGTTTTCATTATTACATGGTCTAGCTGAACTTACTGTTTTAAAAAGGTTTATTGAAGTATAACTCACATATCACATATTTAAGTGGCAGCATAACACTTGGCTCAGTTCATTCTCCCGTTGTTGGACTCATCATTTCCATTTTTTGTAATAATAATAATTATAGCGAATATCTTTATAAATAAGGCATTTTGCACATTTGTTACTATTTCCCTGTGACACATTCCCAGAAATAAAATGATTGACTTACAGGATATGAATATCGGTAGGATTCTATACATTTTTGCCTTGCCTTCTGAAGAGCTGTGCTAATGTGCACTCCCCTGAGCTACGTCTGCAGCACGCACTTCTTCTCGCCTTTGCAGCCGAGGCTTGTTTTTTAAAAACATCAGTCTTTAAGGAGAAACAAAATAAAACTTCATTTGCATTTTCTTGATTATTAGTGATATTAATATTTATTAACCAGTTTTATCTCTTCTTTGGGAAAGTGTTTATTTGAGGTCTTAGTGTTTTTATTATCTATTTTAATACCTCTCTGTACATTAAAAATACTAACCATCATATTTGTTGTGATTTTCCCCCATTTGTTTACTTTTGAATTTTGTTTTCAACAGAAGTTTAAAATATTCTTATAGTTGAATCTGTTTATTTTTTTTTCGTTTGTGTTTTCTTGAATGGCTTCAGAACCTAGAAATTTGTCTTTGTTTAAAAGGGATATTTTACTTGAAGGTGAAGCATCTACAGTGGAACCTTGGTTCTTGACTTAATTCATTCCAAAAAACCGTTAGAGAAGTGATTTGTTTGCAAACCGAACCTCCTTTGTTTGTTGCCTGAGGGAATGTGTGACTGACCGCACAGGTATCAAAGGCTTGTTGGGTAGAGAATCGAGACCCGAAGTTTTGTTAGATGGCAGACATTTTTTTCTGAGAACTGAACTGTTTGAGAACCAAGATGTTCAAGAACTGAGGTTTGATTGTATATGAAATTCTTTACTTCTGTACTTCTTATTTGAGTTAAGTAAATAATTTTGCTTACTATTTAGTCTTGTCGTGAGACAGAAGAGAATAGGCTAAATAGCCGGCGCCCCCCACCCTTCCCTTACAGCAGTGCAGGCTGACTCACACGCTGTTCTTGGGCGTTCTTCCCCTTTTGTGTGGGTGAATTGTCTTGTTCAGAGTTGTTGGCTGATTCTTCTAAAATTGGTTTAATTTAAATCTTCAATATAATGGGAGTACTAACTGCCCTCTTGGTTTATTAGTTGATTATTTGTAAGCTAAACTTAATGTTTATGGAAGTCCAAACTTACAATTTATATTTAAACATCTTAAACTGAAGCTGCAAAGTTACAGAACTGGAAGAACTAAGTTTGGATAGAAGATTTATCTTCTTTAAAGCTTTTAAGCCTTCTCATGCTGTGTGAATTTGGGGCCTTAAGCCTCTAGGTAGAAATAATAGTAACCATTTTCACAAATATTGATTAAATAAAAATATGTTCTTTTTACTAGTAATTATACAACTATAGTTTGTTGTCCCAAAATCAGTGAAATCAAGTTAACTGTTTTAGTTGAAGATAATGTTGAAGTAACAGCAGTAATAGCCATCATATGAACATCTTCCAAGTACCAGATGCTTTGGGTTGGCCAAAAAGTCCATATGATTTTTTCCATAAAATAAAAGACACATTTTTCATTTTCATCTCTATTTGATCGTTATCAACATCAACTGGTCTACTGACCATGGACCATTGTCTGCGAAAAATCTCCAGCACGAAACTTTGCCAAAACACTTTTAACACGTTGATCAGTCATAGCACCTCCTCCATACACTGCACAAGTCTTTTCTGCATTTCAGTTGTGTTTCTTTGAAACATAACCTTTCTTGAAATAATAAAGCATAATATGCCAAAAATGTTGCATATTCCATCTTCAATATTAAAATAGCTACACAAAAATTCATCAGTTTTGATAAATTCTTTTAAATGCACACTGATATGTCAGCTGCCACAATACAGTCTAACAAAGTTGTTTTGAATGAAGTTAAAGACAACCAACCACTACTAGAGCCATCGTATGGAAAAAACCCAATGAGCTTTTAGGCCAACCCAGTACTAGTATGGGCTACTTAATGATAATATGAGTTACTAAGGATTACTGAAATTTAGTGTTCATTATTAGCAAATACTAACCTAAAATTAGCAAATTTCTAGAACTTATTGAAAGCTCTGATTTAGTTTCCTTTTAATAAATTTGTTGCTTCGGTAGATTTGAAAAATTCCTGCTCTGCATGCTCACACTCATTGGATACTATTTTCAGTGTTCTGTTGATGATCTTGTCTTGAGTTTGATATGGTTCCAGTTGCTGCTGTTCTTGAATTAATGTAATTTTAGAATTAATGTTAAATTTAATTTTGTCAATGATTTTGCTTTTGTGTAATTAGTGTTGCATTGCTATAATTCTTTATAATAGAGTTATTTTTCTACTGGAAAATAGTAGTGGGTAGGGGTAGGTTGGCCCTCTGGTCCCACTTTGGTGAGCCATGGTTAGACTAGTTTGAGAATGAATGGATTATATAACTGGAAAAGATTCTTTCCCAGTCCAGTATCTTATACATTTTTTAAAATGGGAGTTGTGTATACTAAACTTAAGGATTGTAAGTATAGAAGACACAAGTCCTCTGAAAGTCCGCAGATTAACTTTGAATGTCCGAAACCCTTGAAGTTGTATACCACGTTTTGTGCATTTGGATTTTTTCCAGAGAAAGCAAACCGTAGGTTTGCTAGATTTTTTTTTTTTTTAAAGAAGTCCACAACCCCTCAGAAATAAAGAATTCAGATTGGTGAAGAGAATTTGTGATTTGAAGTGTTTGGGGACTTCTCTTTGGTTAGGTGTTGTTGCGTAGTGATAGCTATTACCTGGGTACATTGTTGGTTTTGGTGTGACTAATTCCATGTTAGAATATCTCTCTTTATTCTTTCCTGGTAATTTTTCTCCCTGTCAGAACTTGGAGTTGGCTTTTAAAAATTCTTGTTCCACATTTATTATTTTACATTAACTTATTCAAATGCTTGGGATGTGCTACTTATGAGCATTGTTTTTTGCAGCAGTGAAAGTATGCTTTACTTCCAATAATTGAAATGTGTGTGTGTGTGTTTTTTTTTTTAAACAACTTTAAGTTGGCCTGATAGAATAGAAATGGATGAATGCTTTTCTGTTTATTGGCTATTAGTTTGATTTTCTTTCCTCTGCTCTCTTGTTCTGTTCGTGTTTTGGTTGGTTGAGACTGAAAATTACCAGTCACAGGCGGAAGCTCTGCAGGCCCTGCTGGGGTGTGACATCAGTTTGGAGGTCAGTCTGTTTAGGCCTCAGTGGTGGGGTGTACGTGGAGGAGTGTACTTTTCCTCTGTAGTTTTTTTTTTTTTAATATTTTATTTATTTATTTTAAGAGAACAGGGAAAGGAGGGAGAAAGAGGGAGAGAAACATCAGTGTGCCAGAGAAACACCAGTCAGTTGCCTCTCACACCCCCCCAAGGGGGGACTTGGCCCACAACCCAGGCATGTGCCCTGACCAGGAATCAAACCGGTGACCTTTCGGTTCGCAGCTAGAGCCCTCTGTAGTTTTTATTATTGGATATAGCATGGCTGGATTTAAGATGAGATTGGTAATTTCAGTTTACTGTTTTTGGTAAAATAGACTTCTTATTTAATATTGTTCATAATAGACTAAAAAATTGACAAGGGCAAGGCTCTGGGTGATACTGGCTTTTGGGTTAAAAGAGTCTGTTTTCAGCCCTGCTCTTTGGACTGTTGTTTGGGCCCAAGGAAAAGAGAGAAAGCAGGGTTGCAAAGAAAAGGTGTACTTTCTCAACTCCTTTTTCTTCTGCTTCCAAAAGTATCTATATCGTTACTCATCCTACTGCCTTTCCTGTTGTGTATTTCCAGAGCCAGAAATGTCTGTCCCTTTGCACTCTAGAACTGTCTACTTGACTTTCTCTGGACCCTAACTTTCATTAGGTAATCTTTCCTTTTGCCTTTTGGAAATTAAATCTCTTCCTTTTCTTCTAAAAATAGCCTTATAACATTGCCTCTTTTCTGAGGCCTCTAGTCTCTCCTCTAACCCTTTCTTCCCCTTCCCCTTAACAACATACTTCCAGAACCACCTATACTTCATCTTCTACTTACTGCTTTACCTATTTCCATTAGACTTATCTAGCCAGTTCAGTGTACTGGAGCGATATTCACAACAGATTGCAAAAACTAATGGGCTTACTCTCGACTTCTGTGACATGTGGCAATGATGACCATTATCTTCTTAAGACATTTTTCTTACCTCTAGATCCTGATGTCTCTCCTTTTCCTCATCCTATGTTCTGGTTGTTCTCTTTGTGTTTCCTGCACATGCTTTCTGTGGCTACTGGCATTCACTGACATGGTCACAACTATTCCCAATCCCTGGTGACTACCTGATTTGGGTCTCTAGCTTGAATGGAATTGATACCATCTTTTGAAGGTATCCACTTGGATTTTTTTTTAAGTACATCAGATTAGATATGCTCAAAAGTGAACATTTTATTGCTTACCGTCCCAAAACTAATATCCAAATCCCTACTTTCTTAGAGCATCTGTCTTAGACCTTTCTATAGTAACTCAAGATAGAAACTGTGATGCTCTTCTTTTATCTTCTGCATTTAGCTGATCAGAAAGTCGTGTCTATTTTAACTCCGAAATGCCTGTATTCTTTATTGCCCAAGTTCAAATTCTCACCACCTGGATTATTCCAGTTACTTCATAACTGGTGTCCCTGTCTCACAACACTGAAACCCAGTTTACTTCCTATACTGCCTGTCAGAATTCTCTTCCTCTGCCTTTCAAAGACCAGGTTCTTCTTTTTGTTTCTTACATATGCATTTCCTGGATACTGTCATTCTTTAACACGATGACAGCTATTCCCAATCTCTGGTGACTAGCAAATCTGGATCTCCAGCTCCAGCATACACTGTGCCTTAAACACTGGCTCTCCAGGATTTGTACAGTGAAGTTCAGAATCAATACCGTGACATACTTTGTTTCTTACATTGTGTGATTTTGGCAAGTTACTTCATTACTTTGGTTCCCCTTTAATTGTTTCTAACATAGAGATGGAATTCAGTATGTTGTTTAACTTTGTTAAGTCATTAGATGAAATTATTATAAAGAAGCCTCAATATGTAAAACACAAAAACAGAGCTACTTTCATTAAAGTGGCTACCCCCTCTCAAACCTACATTCCTCTTCCCTACTCCGCTACTCTTGTATCTCCTTAGAATTTCTAGAACTCCAAGGAGTGTTAAGTTCTCTTTTAACACTTAAGAGTAAGTGAGTTCTTTGAAATCACGTCACTCTCAAATCACACTGTCTTTGAATAGGAAAGGCTCTGCTGTTACATGGACGGTCATACATTTCTTCTTTTTACCTTAGGTTCAGGTGCTTTTCCTTCCTTTGTGTCAGTGCCTACCCACACCCCTCTATAATGTCCTTCACTCCAAGGACACATAGAATCCACTTATTTTGCCACTGACCTAATTTTAGATAAATCTTACACAGATGTTACCTCCTATGTGATAGGTATTGTACTTTGGTTTATCTGCCAGTAGTGTTCTGTCTTTGGGGTTCTTGTAGCATTCTTCAGATACTTATAATCACAATTCATGTATGATGAATAAATAGGTGAATGAAAGAAAGAATAGATGGGAAACAGATAAGGAGGGTATGTGTATTCTGTGAATTTGATCTTACTGTAGAAACTATAAAGAAGTAGGCAATTTTGCTCCAATCATCCTCTTATAGCACTGACCTTGATCTCCTTGGGAATCAGATGAGGAGGGAACATTTTCCCAACTAATCAAGTTTGGAGAGTCGATCTGTGAATGTAGCATGTAGAGTGGAGGAGGGACTGGGGAAAGTTTTAAAAGACATGCCCTCAGGATCTTGATTATCTTGCTTTTGAATGTCAGACCTTCAGTTGAGTTTATTTAAACTTAATCAGCATTTAACCAACATGACTAGAAGTGTAATTAAAAAACCCAGTTCTTCCTTCCCCTCCCACTATAAACCTGTCATAATTCAATGGGAAATAAACCATAAACCTTTATCTCTAAAAGTATACTGCAAAGGAAAAGAAAAACAACAAATTACAGAAGGGCCATGTTGCAAAGGACAATTTGGTCTAAAATCCATGGCTCTGATGCCTTCAGAGTTTCAAGGAAGAAGTTTGGAGCCTGCTTTGTTTTCTTAACATTTCTTGGTTTGTTTTTGTTTTGTTTTGTTTTTCAATTTTTTATGCTATTACAGTTATTCCTGCCTTTTTGCTCCCTTTTCCCACCTCCCCCCAGCCCCGCTTTCTTCTCTCCCTCAGTTAACCTCCTGGTCGTTGTCCATGTCCGTGCATACATACATGCACGGGACACGCATGTATGTTCTTCGGTTAATCCCTTCACCATTTGACATCCATTACCCACCCTCCCCTCGGGCAACTGTCAGTCTGTTCCACGTATCTATGCTTCCATTTCTGTTGATACTTTCTTTGTTACTTTATTGTGTTCATTGGATTCCACATATAAGCGAGATCATGTGGTATTTGTTTTTCCCTGACTTTGCTTATGGTATTTCACTTAGCACAGTATATGCCAGGTCCATCCTTGCTGTCAAATGAAGACCACAGTGAGGTAACTCTTCATACCTGTCAGAGTGGCTACCATCAATAAATCAACAGACAACCAGTTTCTTTTTTATATATTCAGTTCAACATTGCCTCTCTCCATGCTTCCCTTGCTTTGTTCGCTGGGTGGTTTTCTTTTGTAACATCCCAACCATGTCATTCGTTTACCAAATTCATTTGTTCAGCAAATATTTGTTGAGCATTTTCTCTGGGAGATCTGGTTTAGGCACTAGGCCTACAGGGGTAAATAAAAATGGTTTCTGCCCAGTACAAGTAAACAGGCAAACATGCGAAATGCGAAATTGAAGTGCACTATGATAAAGGAAGTTACTATGGGATGAATACGTGTACGGACATAGGTAGGAGACAGTAACTAACTACCTGGGAGGACAGAAGCCTTTCAAAGGAGAGGTGACGTTTGAATTGGGAGTTGAAGACTGGTAAGAAAGTGGTGATGTGAGGGACAGGGCGTGAAAAGAGTATCACTGTTTCAAAGGTTGGTGTACTTAAGACACCTGAACCAAGGGGAGGTGTCTAGACAGGAATGGGGTAGATTGGGGTGAGGTTCTGAAGGGTGCCGTATTTCATACTAAGAAGTGTGGGCTGTAACTTGTGATCAGTTGAGGAAT
The DNA here is from genome assembly GCF_022682495.2 of Desmodus rotundus. Lineage (NCBI taxonomy): Eukaryota > Metazoa > Chordata > Mammalia > Chiroptera > Phyllostomidae > Desmodus > Desmodus rotundus. The sequence continues at coordinate 154,448,344 of NC_071391.1, forward strand.
TTAAGTAGAAAAGGGACATTAGTGGGTGTTTTGGAAGAAAAAACTAATAACTCTATGCAAGGGTCTGTTAATCAAAAAATAAAAGACCAAATTAAAGTTGAAACATTATTTGAGTATTTATTTGAGCTCAAAGAATAGCTTGTTCAGGAAGGATTGATGCAGATAGAAGCCCAAATAATATTTGGATTAGGAGACAAAGGCAAAAGGTATTTATGAGGAAGCGTAGGGGACCATTACATCAGTAGAAGGACGGTATTTCTGTTGGTATAGATAAGCTAACATAGTGATGCTAATTCCAAACAATGTTTTTTAATTTTCGGGCCCCGAGTCATCAGTCCAGTAGTGAGAATATCTGCTTTCTTACCTTGTTTTTTTAAATTAGATTTTCCAATTACTATCGACATACAATATGGTGTTAGTTTCAGGTCTATAAGATAGTGATAAGATAGGTAGCTTATGAAGGGATCATCCCACTAAATTTATACCCATCTGACACCATACATAGTCATTACAGTATTATCGACTATATTTGCAAGCAGTTGTTTGGGGCACAGTGTTGCTTGAGGCTCCCCCAGTCCAAAGGTTATTCTGCCCTGTTTTAATCTTCCATAGGTTTGGGGCGTATTCCTGCAAGGCAGTTCTTCTGGCTCCATTTTAAAGTGACTCTTTGTATTATTGTTTCACAGGTCTCAAAGCAGGAAGAACATTTAAGGAGGTACATGCCCTAATTCACATAATGGTCTTCTGAGTCACAATCTTCTAGTGAGATTAAAGCCTCAAAATCTGTAGAATTAGTACATGTCCCGGGTTATATGATCAGGGAAGTTGGGGAACTTTGGAAAACAGGGCACTGGACATAGAGATACGGTTTCTAGGACCAGTTTTGCTATGACTGTGTGAGCTCACACAAATATCTTCGTTTTTACATCTTGAAAATTGAGGGCTTTTGATTAAATAATTACTGTAATTCTTCTATAACTCTGTGCTTCTATACAAACAAAAAATCCAACCTTAATTAAGCTACTTTTTACCTATAGTAGCTACATTTTTACCTATAGTCGCTACATTTTTTATTTTTCTGGGTCTTACCTTTTGAAGAGGAAGGATTTCCTACTCCTGTTAAAGCATTTCTGCTTTTCTCTGCCTTATTATGATTGTATTTCCCGCATTCTCCAAATTGCATTTGATTTACATTAAATCAGAGCAGTCTTCTTTGCATTGTGCCTGCTTTCTACCATACATATCTTCTTGGTTTCTAAAAAGGTAGCAATGCCAGTTCTCCATTCATTTACAATGCGCAGAAAAATCTTCACATAAATATTATACAACCGTAAGTAATTAACATAGTGATTAAATGATATGATAGCTGCAAGCTGCTGAGATTACCCATCTTTGCATGTTACCCCTCCAAGGAGTGGAGAGGTATTTATTGGATACTGACTTCAATTACATGTGCCTAAAACAGGAATCAGGCATGTAATTCAGGATATGCTTACCCTTTTCCCCCCAAAAAGTTATACCTAGAGGTAAGAAATAATTAGCACTTCCTAATTTATGTATGTGATTGATGTAGACTCAAGGACTTGTTTTTCTTTACGCCTACAAATGTACCAACATTAGGTTGACCTGCTGCTTGCAGGAACCTGTGACCCACTCATCATTAATTATTATCTGCATGTAAGTGAGGATGAGGCAGATAAAGCCCATGACTTTAGAATTAGACAGATTTGGGATTGCATGCTGGCTCCATCACTTACTGAAGTTAGGCAAGTAATTTAACCTTTCAGTTCTTCAACTGTGAAGTGAGTCCTGTATCATCTGCCTTACTGGGATATGGCGAGGATTATTAATATTATCAAAGGGATCTAGCAGTATCTGGTACCTGGTAGATTATAGTCTGCAAGGTCCTGTGTGTGTGAAGCTCTTTCTGTAAAACCTAGAACATAATGGAGATGGAGATGGTTCTGGCCAAGATGGAGGAGTAGTCAGAAACACTTCATTTCCTCACACAACCAAGAGAAGAATAACAACCAATTTAAAAACAAAGAACAAACAGAACTCCCAGAAAATCATTTGCATGGAAGTCCAACAGACAAGGAGTTAAAGAAACATTCATCCAGACTGGTAGGAGGGGCTGAAACGGGCAGCCAGAACAGGGAGAATGCACGGCAAGGTGGTGGGCCACGTGGGCGATCTCACATAATTGTACTCAGATAAGCGGGGAGCAACAAGGGGGAGTGAGACAGACCGCAAAACCCAGGGTTTCAGCACTGGAAACTGAAGGCCCCAAACCCCTGGCTGTAAAAAATCTGTGGGGGTTGCGGTGGCAAGGGAAACTCCCAGTCTTCCACGAGAGTCGTTTGGAGAGGTCCACAGGGTCCTAAAACATATACAAACCCACCCACCTGCAAGTCAGCACCCGAAAGGGCACAATCCAGTGGTGGGAAGCGAGGGAAGTGACAGAAAGTGGGATGAGAGCGGAGCAAGTGGCCTTGTTCCCTCTCTGACCCATCCCCCACATGCAGTGCCACAGCATAGCAAAGAGGATTGCCCCACCCAGGTAAGTACCTAAGGTTCCACCCCTTACCGCATACACATGCACCGAGACAAAGAAATACGGCCCAAATGAAAGAACAGATCAAAACTCCAGAAAAAGAACTAAGTGACAAGGAGACAGACAACCTATCTGATGCAGAGTTCAAAACACTGGTAATCAAGATGCTCACAGAATTGACTGAGCTCAGTCACAAAATAAAGGAAGAAATGAAAGCTACACAAAGTGAAATAAAGGAAAATATATAAGAAACCAACAGTGAGAGGAAGGATACTAGGACTCAAATCAACAATTTGGAACAGAAGGAAGAAATAAACATCCAACTGGAACAGAATGAAGAAACAAGAATTTAAAAAAATGGGGAGAGGCTTAGGAATCTCTGGGACAACTTCAAATACTCCAACATCCAAATCATAGGGGTGCCAGAAGGAGAATAGGAAGAGCAAGAAATTGAAAATTTATTTGAAAAAATAATGAAGGAGAACTTTCCCAATCTGGCAAAGGAAATAGACTTCCAGGAAGTCCAGGAAGCTCAGAGAGTCCCAAAGAAGTTGGACCCAAGGAGGAACACACCAAGACACAACATCATTAAATTACCCAAGATGAAAGATAAGGAGAGAATCTTAAAAGCAGCAAGAGAAAAGGAGACAGTTACCTACAAAGGAGTTCCCATAAGGCTATCAGCTGATTTCTCAAAAAAAAAACCTTGTAGGCAAGAAGGGGCTGGAAAGGACTATTCAAAGTCATGAAAGGCAAGGACCTACATTCAAGAATACTGTATCCATCAAAGCTGTCATTTAGAATGGAAGGACAGATAAAGTGCTTCCCAGATAAGGAAAAGTTAAAGGAGTTTATCATCACCAAGCCCTTAATATAGGAAATGTTAAAGGGACTTATCTAAGAAACAGAAGATCAAAAACTATGAACAGTGAAATGACAACAAACTCAACAATTATCAACAACTGAACCTAAAAAACAAAAACTAAGCAAAAAACTAGAACAGGAACAGAATCACAGAAATGGAGATTGGATATCAGTGGGGAACAGGAGGGGGAGAATTGGGGGAAAACATACAGAGAATAAGAAGCATAATTGGTAGACATAAAATAGACAGGGGGAGGTTAAGAATAGTATAGGAAATGGAGAGGCCAAAGACCTTACATGTACAACCCAAGGACATGAACTAGGGGGGGCGGGGGGGCGGGGAGCAGGGAAGGCTGATGGGTGGGGATGGTGCAGGGAGGAAGGGGAGAAAGGGGAGAAAAAAATGGGACAACTGTAATAGCATAACCAATAAAGTATAAAATTTTTTTTAAAAACCTGGAATGTAATGGACTTCCTGTGAATATTTAGCATGACACATAGTAAGTAAGGACTTAATAAATGGTAAATTGTTATGATTACTTAAAGTAAAATAGTTTTACTTTTTAAAAAAGTGAAATGTACTTGTTGCATTTTTCATAATTTCAGTTGTTGTTATTTCTCTGCAAGTAGATCAGTAGAATTGTTAAACATGAGGTATTCTTCAACAGGCCAGAGAGTTGATGTAAACATAACAGGTATGAAATGGTATGCTTTAAAAGCTTATTGGTTCCAACAAATTACGTTACCATGGCCAGATGTTATACCCATTCCTCCATGTGTCCCTGTTATAACAGGGTACCTGCATGTTATGGTACACAGGTGACTGAATCCCATGTAGCAGGTGAATAAGGTTCTGTAATACTAGTATCCTGGCTTCACCGAAGGGATTTGCCTTCTCTGCCCATTGTTTTATTTGATTCATTCTTTGATTTTATTTCAGGATTGCACCTGTGATTATTAAGCATCTGTTAAGTAGCATTCTGCTGTGTTCACAGAACACACGATGCCTAGCCAGAGGTCCTAGGTAGATATCTAAGACTTGTGACTGTGGGATCCTGTTTCTTCTTCTGTTTTGAATCTTCACCTGAGGACATTTTTAAATTGCTTTTTAGAGGGAGTGGAAAAGCGTGGGGAGGGAGGGAGGGCTGGAGAAGGAGAGGGCTGGGGGGGGAGGCCGGGAGAGAGAGGGAGAGAGAGAACACTGGGGATCCAGCCTGCAACATTTCAGTGTACAGGACAACACTCCAGCCAACTGAGCCACACGGCCAGGTTAGGATCCTATTTTTTATTTGTCTGCTTTTTTTCCAGGGGGTCTTTGGTATTTAACACGCTTTTATGCAGTTATAAAATGCATTGTAGATAGAGGATTTTCTCCCACATTTTAAAGTTATCTCTCTCTTACAGAGACCTAATAAAATAGGAGCCCTTACTGCTGCATCTTCATAAGTAAATAGTTTTTTTTTTGCAGCATATAGCTTATTTTGGTTTAACGTTACTTATGATAATTTAAAATTGGGGAAGTAAAAGTGTTACACTTGTTTGTAGAATTTCTGTACTTGAGGAAGTTGTAGTCATAACTTGATTTATAAGGCTTCCTGCTGTGTTCGCTATCTTTTTTATTTTTTTAAGTTGGCAAGTCACAATTCACCCAGTCTCACAAACTACGATTCTGGGAGCCATCTCTGATTCCTTTTACTCCATAATGCCTCGATCTAAACAGTCCCTGAGTTCTACCTGTTTTAAGCCATTCATTGTTTCTCCAGTTCAACCCATCTTCTCTGTTTCTGCTGCCACTGTTCTGGAATAAGTGCCAGACACTGTTCTCAGCTCTCCCCTAACTGATCGCCCTGCTTCAGGCTTGCCCCTTTCTACACAGTGATTCTTTAGTGAAATCTGACTTGTCAACCACAGATTCAGGTCCATGGATTCTTAACATTAAATCTGTGTCAACCACAGATTCTTAACATTACAGTTAGAGCTCATTCTTACCCTTTAAATCTCAACACAATACCTCCTCAAGGAGTTCCTGACCATCCTACCATGGTTTATATTACCTTTGAGAAAAAAGTGAAGAAAACCATCTTGCACACGGGTGAAATTTCCTACTTCAGAAGAGTATAGTGACAGATGAAGTCAAAGTGTGGAAACATTTAAAGTGCCATTGCAGTAAAGGTTACTAACATCTGAAGAACGAATGTGCACTTTTTTTAAAACTATAGTTTGTTCTTAAGATGTTATTTATTTATTTATTTATTTTTAGAAAGAAGGGAAGGGAGGAGAGAAAAAAGTGGAACTTTGATGTGTGAGAGATACATCAGTCAGTTGCCTCTCACATGCCCCCAACTGGGGACCTGGCCCACAATCCAGCCATGTGCCCTGGTGGGGAATAGACCTGGCGACTTTTCCATTCACAGGCTGGCACTTAATCCACCAAGCCACACCCGCCAGGGCAAGAAGGTATACTTTGAGAGGAGGATGATATATAGTGGTAACATACAGAAAAGCTGGGAGTCATAAAAAAATTGGGAGTGCCAGCGCAGCATTGGAGGTTTGTTCATCCCTGTTGCCCAGTCCTTGCTTATCCCTGCTGTGTAGATAAATGTGTCAGATTTAAACTTTCTGATAAACCTCCTTTCATCAGAAAAAGAAAGTTAAAGCTTACCCTTAAACTTTCTAATCACAATTAAGTCCCGTTGCTCAATTTAGTATATGATTGTTGGCTTTGTAGGAAGAAAAGCTGCTGTTTGTTCTCTTGGGTTAAATTTCTCGTAGATTAATGTACTTTGGATTTATATACCAGAGGGTTTTTTGTTGGTTTGTGTGACTCACTTTTGGTAGTTATACTGGTACGTTCATATTTCTTCTTGAGCACACTGAATTCACGAAGGTACGTTACCTTGTAAACACTTCTTGACAGCTAATCAGCCACCTGCTCTGGTAACACCGTCCACCAGGATGTGCAACTCTCTGTGTCCCCTTTGATCAAATAGCTGGTGCAAACATTTTTCGTTAAGCTTCTAAAAATATTAATACTTAAATGATTTGGGTAAATGGATGAGCTACTGAGTAGTTTTTTAATATAGTAGTGTTTTCCTACAATATTATAATCCATGGTTTTAATTACTAAGTACATTACTGTAGGTTTGCTAGGTCTTCACACTCCCTAATTTATCGTACCCTTGAGTTTCAAGGAAAACGTTCTGACTTTACTCATAGTAAATTAATGAGTTAGGGTTCAGAATTACATTGTTCTCTTCCTTCCTGGACACCCAGAAAGCCATTTACCAAAACCCCACTATGTGTCAGGCATTGTACTGGATTATGTTTAATACTTTAAAAAATACTCTTGGAAAGTATTTTTACAGATGACTATGAGACTCAAAAAAGATTAAGTAACTCTTTGATGGTTACAGCTAGGAAACTAGCATGGTTGGGATTTGAACCCAGAGCTGTTAAATTTCTAAATTTCCTTCTCTTCAAGTGCAGAGCACTTGCCCAGCACATTCGATTATATTTAAATAAAACTTATGTTTTAATAATTACTTCTAGACTGTTTTTATAAACTTGTGGAACTTGACTAAGTACTTATGCTACATTTATTTTGGATGTTTTTCTTGTTTGGGGGATTTTTTTTTTAAAAAAGAAGAGTATTAAAGATTTAATTGTTATCTACATTGAACTTACAAAGTTAATTTCCCTGAAATAAATCCTTGCCGAGTTGTAATAACTTTCCTCTTTCCCAAATTAATTTCTACAAAATTGGTTCATGCCAAGGGTTTCTTTATTCAATATTCGCTATTAAATGTGACTGTTTTTCTTTTAAATGGTTCATTTTAAAGGCAGAACCATTAGCCAACTAAATCTCCTACCCTTCCCCAAATGTAAATTCTGCCAGTTCAGCAGCAGCAGCAGAAGCTCTGCATTGTTTTCTGTTGGAAGTGTGAGCTGAAGGGACAGACATTCCCACTACTTGGCGGGTGCACTAAGCTGTGATCTGCCCTTGTTGTATTATTAATGGCACAATGTTTTTATGTTGCAGATGGCTGAGAGCTAGCAAGGAAAATTCGGGACCATGATGGCTCAGTTTCCCACAGCTATGAATGGTAAGCAGCTTTGTGCTTGTGGGAAGATAGAGAGGTTATGGGATTTTTTGGGGGGGGAGTGTAGAGGTAATAAAATATTCTTTTGTGATATTTTTCTTTCAGCTTATAAATGCAAAACTTAAAGTATTCTTGTTGAAAATATTTGGGCAGTTTATTTCAAAACATTGCATATAGCTTCTGTTAGAATATGCAGTGAATCCTGCAAGTCAGTGTTGGCGTGTTCTGCAATATCATCTGAAATGTGTGCTTGCCTTTGAGAGTTAAGAATAACTTAAAGCCACATTGTGTTCAGTGTATAAAAGTGGAGGACAAAAAGCAGAGTGCTATGAGGTAAAAATATTAAGTGTTTTTAATAGCGTGGGGTGATTGTAAACTGATTGAGCCAATAAAGATTCATTTAGTAGTATATGTAAAAAAGTAGTTTGTTTTTCTTTTACATAGATTATATATGTCAATACACACAATTGTTTAATAGGAATAATTTTAAAAGAAAATATTTAATTTCAATAATAAAATGTTTTTAAAGCTTTTTTATGATTCTAGTTTTAATTTACTTCTCAAATACAAATTAACCACCTTAGTAAGTATTAAGTTACTGTGTATGTCATTTAGAATTGAGAATATGTATTATATTCTTAAATCACTAAATTAGTCTTAAGATGCTGACTTGTTAATTTTGAGGTAAATTTCATTAGCTAATTATAACTATAAGGAAATAGTGAGTCCAGATGATAATTCTTTAACGTTAACATTGAAAATATTAGAGAACATGAGAAAAAAAGAGGGAAGAATCACCAATGACTCTACCATCTTGAGAAAGCAGTTCTGTTTTTATAATCTTCATCCGAGGATATATTTGTTAAGTTTTAGAGAGAGAGGGAGAGAGAGAGAAACATCAGTTAATTGGCTCTGGTATGCTCCCGGACCAGGGGTGGAATCCACAACCTAGGAATGTGCCCTGACCGGGGGTTCAACCCCACAGCGTTCCGGTGCACAGGGTGACGCTCCAACCAACTGAGCCACCTGGCCAGGGCAGTAATTCTGTTTTAATGTCACCATGCATTTAATCAGTTACATCTTGTTTCAAACGTGTTCTCGGTCACTATGAAAATACATATTGTATATCTAAAGTTTTAAGACTAGATTGACTATGAGATTTATAAGATTTTTGGAAAAATGAGTAACTTGCATAAAAATAAATTCTGATGTGTGGTAGGATTCTGTCATTTAAAGATGAACTCAAGATAAGGGTTTTGTTTGTTTACTTTTTTGCCTTTTCAGAACTCTTATTTAAGGGTTAATGTGAGCATTGCTCCTATTGTGGAAATAGTGTGGAATTATAAAGATGAGCAGTTTTTAAAAAATTAAATAATATTTCTTCTATAATGAGTGATAAACATAGATTTAGAATCAGGATAATAATTGTAGTAGTGATGTGTTCTACCTAAATTTGAGAATTTCTATGTCCCATACAAAGTAATTTGCATTAAATACAGTTTAGTTATAAACTCCAACCAATATGTTAAGCAGGTTTATAAATAAAATGAACATAAAAGAAAGCAGTACAACAGATCCTCAAATAATGTTCTTTTGTTCAACCTTACAGTGTTGATGAGAAAATTAAAATTGGCTCTGACTGGTGTGGCTCAGCGGGTTGGGTATCATCCCACAAACCGAAAAGTCTCCAGTTCCATTCCCGGTCAGGGCGCATGCCTGGGTTGTGGGCCAGGCCCCCAGTTGGGGGCGTGCAAGAGGCAACCAGTCCATGACTCTCATGTCATCTATGTTTCTCTCCATCTCTTTTCCCTCCCTTCCCCTTTCTCTATGACATATCTTTTTTTAAAAAAGAAAATTGATTCCTACCTAACACCACTCTTTATGTGGAGTTTACATGTTCTCCCCATGTTTGCCTGGGTTTTCTCCGGGGACTCTGGTTTCCTCCCACACCCCAAAGACGTGCATGTGGGTGAACTGGCGTGTCTAAATTGTCTTGAGTGTGGGTGTGTGTGCGTGGCCCAGTGCTGGAGTGACTCCTGTCCAGGGTGGGTCCTGCCTTGTGCCCTCAGCTGCCAGGAGAGGCTCCAGCTACCCAGGCCCATGAACAGGAATAAGTGAGTTAGAAAAGAATTCTCCTACTTGTTTTTATTCATCTTCTTAAATGTACATATAGCTCCCATTTATTTCAGTGTTGCAATATGAGAAGTGTTGTGGGTCTGTATTTAGAAATTTGGTGATATTTTTGTGACCAGAAATATGCCATGGCAAATTAACTCTTGTTTATATCAATGAGTCTACGGTAACACTGGTTCCAGTATATGCCTCATTTTACTTGAAGCACAGTTTCCAGGAACCTGCCCGCCATATTGAGTGCGCACAACTGCACACGCTGAGCGCTGTACATGCTCGTCTTTATTTTGTTTCTTGCATTTCCTAAACACTCATGTATCACTTTGTACCTCGTTGCATTATATATACAAGAATAACATTGGAAACAAATAAAATGTTCAGTAACCAGAAGTGATTATTTGAAAAATTGTACCAAATGTTGGATGATTAATTTAAGAGTAGTGTATAGGAATAGAGGTAGAAATTTTTTAAAACTTCTGAAGAATTGATAGCAAATGTAGACTGTGGCAACCTCCTACTTAATTTATAAAATAGCTAAAGATTAAACGTAATTTTGTACATATCTAATTTAAGTTCAATTTAGAGTTTAACATTTTATTGAAAGAAGCATCCGTGTATAGCACAAAACCTTCAAAAGCAGCGTTTGCTCCTCTACTAAATCTTCAGTTACAGATTATGTAAACTTTTTAATGCCCAAAACTTTTGGAACTTGCTTCTGAGTGCCATAGACCAAGCTGTTCATCAAAATGCTTCTGACATATTCCTCAGATTTTGTCATTTCTGCTTTGTCATCCCCAAACTAACCAGACTTTTTTAGACTTCGGTTTTTACAGAGACGCATTGTCCAATATAGTAGCCACTAGCTACATGTGGCTATTTCAGTTTCATTTAAATAAAATTTAAAGTTCAGTTCCTTAGTCACATAGCACAATTTTTAGCTTTATTTTTATTGTTGACACCATTACAGATGTCCCCCTTTTCTCCCACTTTGCCCACCTCCACCCAGCCCCCACCTCCCTTCCTTACTTCTGGCCATCACTATGCTGTTGTCCAAGTCTGTGGGTTATGTATGTGCGGCCTTTTGGCTAGTCCCTTCGCCTCCTTTCATCCAGCCCCCTCCTCCACTGTGCCCTCTGACAGCTCTCAGTCTGTTCCATGTATCCATGCTTCTGTTTCTATGTTGTTCGTCAGTTTATTTTGTTCATTAGATGCCACACATAAGTGAGGTCATACGGTATTTGCCTTTTTCTGACTGGCTCATTTCAAGTGCTCAGAGCCACACGTGGCCAGTGACTGCTGTATCGGATGGTGCAGGCACAGAACCCGCCGTGGGTTTTTCTTTCCTCCTCTGTGAAATGAGGATAGTAGTGGTACCTAATTTATAAAGTAGTGGTGGGAGTCAGTGAGTTACCACATATAAAGTACCTGAAGGATTGTCGGGGCTCAGGAAAGGTGAGCTGCTTCCATCTTTGTCATCCTTTGTCGTCGTCGTCACGTTCGATCGTCAGGATTTTTCCAAAGTCGTGTAGTAGTAAACCAGTCTATGGCCACACTACTTGCCTTCCTAGTCACAGGAATCGTGACAGGTCTATTGATTTATTTTATAATAAACTGATAAACCAAGTAGGTTTGGTACTATGAATGTGGTATTTCTTTATTTAGAAAGGGTATAGGTTTAGCTATTTTAGTTCTTAGTTCTTTAGTACCTCTGTTTCTTTCCTTTTAAATCTAATCTTAAAACTTGTCTTTAAGAGAGGATGTTTACAGATTTTTTAAAAGTCCAGTTATCTAGGGCTAATATGTGTGTGTATGTGTGTGTGTGTATTTATATAATGTAGGCAGCAAATGTCTATGAGCTTAGACACCTAAACACATTTGGTTTCTTACTGACAGAAGGCGAGTCGACTTGAAAAGGTCAGCAGTGAAGTGTAGGTGGTCATTAGCCACGTTGAATCTATAGTGCTCTAAAGACCTCCTCAGAGGCCTGGTCTAACCACATGTGAACCACGGAAAGATTTGTGAGTGACGTTTGTGTCCCCCAAGTCCCGATCTTGCTTCTCATCTTGTTTTCTACTCCTTCTTTTATTCACTCACATGTTGATGCCTCAGTCACTTTTAAGTGTTTGTTCGGTGCTGCGTACTCTGCTGGTTCTGGGGATGGAAAGATAAACGCAAAGCTCCTGCTCCAAGGGCTCTAGTCTGGCAGAACAGATGGACACAAAACAATCACAGCACCTTTCTAAGTGCTCTGTGGAAGCATGGAGTAGCCTCTTGAGAATCTAGAGGAGAAAGCAATTAATTTGACCTGCAGGTGTTAGTGACCTCCTAGAGGAAGTGACATCTGCCCTGGACCTTGAAAGGTAAATTTGAAAGAGAAGAGGGGATGATGTGAATGCCAGTCCAAGTGAAGGGAACAAGAGTCACAGGATGTGAAAGAGGATGTTATGTTTATGGGATTTGGAAGGATTTATGTGTCTGGGATGGAGGTGTATTACCAGCATTCCTTTTATCCTAGGTTTTTGTTTTGTATTGTTTTTTCTTTTTAAGTATTAAATAAATTTATATTAGAGGTAGTGTCATAGTTAACATTTTCTCACCTATTTGGTATATAATCCGTGTTCCGAATTTTTTAAAGGTATGTTATTCCAAAGGAAAATTTGGTTGCTTTGACATGTAAAAGAGACCTATTTTTATATTTAAATATCAGTTTAGATGCATCTCCTTTACATTTTGTTACTTATTTTCAAATGACAAAAATAATATCAAAGTAATCAGGGAAATAATGTGGGGCAGTAATTAAGAGCATGAATTTTGAAGTTATATTCTAAAGTACAAGAAAGTTCTAGCTACGAATTAGCTGCATGGTATTAAGCAAGTTACTTAACCAGCCTACACTTCAGTTTTTCCATCTGTAATACATGTAAAACCTAGTCCATGGGAGTTGTGAAAATTAAATGTGGTAATATTAATATACTTAGTGTGGGTGCTGGCACAAAGTACTGTATTTTGCCGTGTATAATACGTACTTTTTTGCCCAAATTTTTGAGGGAAAAATACGGATGTGCATTATACACGGGCAGTACCCAAAATACCTTGTATTGGTTCTTGTGTTTTGTAATTATTTGTTACATAAAACTTTTTGTACCATAATATATTAAAAAATAAATGCTAAAATTCCTTTATAATACAAAAAAACAAGTATCTAAATATAAATAAATAAATAAATTGAATTAAATAATTAAAACAAAAGAATTTTTTCCTGAAAGTTTGGGCCACAAACGTTGGTGCATATTATATATGGCAAAATACGGTAATGCTCAGTAGTTGGGCCACAACCATGGGTGCATATTATATACGGCAAAATACGGTAATGCTCAGTAGATAGAAGTTGCTGCTTCTACTAAGTACTACTATTGCTCTGCTAATGTTAGACTTTAAAAGTCAATGATAGAGAGGGAAGGTTGTTCATCTGAGATAGCCATTCAAGAGTTGAGAGAGCAGTAGGTAAAGGGGGTTAAAAAAAAAAAAGATCTATGTTTCTGTTTGAGAAAAAGTGAGTTAGGTGAGATTAACTCACTGTAACAGGATAGAGTTGAGTGATATATGTATCACCCTTAAGGGAAAGAGAGTTTGCCAGGTACTGGACCATATAATTCACTTTGACAGCACCAGGTGTTGCCTTTGGACAGCACTGTTGGCTCGCTGTCCAGAGATAGCCGGGAGGTAAAGGTGGAGCAGAATATTCTTAGGAGGGATAGAGAGAAGAGGGGGCAGTGTGCAACCCTGGCTTGTAGAGAACCGTGGTTTTCAACCCTGCCTGCACAAAAAAATCACCTGGAGAGCTTTTTAAAAATTAGGAAGTTTGTGCTTCATCCCCCAGAAATTCTGACTTACTTAGTCTGCTGGAATAGCTTTTCCCCGCTGAAGATCCCCAGGTGATTCAGTTGGGGGCGGGGAAGCGTTGAACACCTCTGGTGTAGAACATTGGCTAGTCAAGTATTGCCTGGGACTGCGTACCCTGTTCTTACTAGATAAGGACTGAAGGATGAAAAGGGCTACAGACCTGCCTAAGTCACCAGCCTGGGTAGCACACAGACGGGAGCAGAACCGTCACTGTTTCTTTATGCTCCAGCGCTGTTAACTACCAAAGGACGAGGGCAGAGGTGCATTTGGAGGTAGTAGGAAGTTGAGAGACTGGTCTCAGTTTTAGAGCAAATGGAAAGGATCGTTAAAATCATTGTTTGCTTCTTTTTCATAGTTTGAGAGAACCTCAGAAATAAATGCTCAGGCTTAAGAAGCCATCCTCCGTTTTAACACCTCTGCTAACAAGAAGAATACCTTCAAGGCAGTTAATTCCTCTTCGATACAGCCCTAACTTTCTGACGTGGCTGTCTTGTTCCTAATTCCTGTAAGGATAGCAAGTAACTGTATTCTCCATACCTTAAAAAATACTTAAAGTTGCTACCATATCTTCTTTAATCTTTGATTCCTCTGGCTTAATACTTCAGATTTTAACTGCCTCATAGAAAACTATTTCTAGACCCCTAACTCTCTGGACCACCTTTTTTTTTTGGAGCTGCTTTGTCGTTGCTGTTATGTTCACTCATGACAACACTAAGTCTTGTTTTAAGGTAGTGATTTAAATGCTTATTTTCTCTTTTTCCGGATCCCAGTTAAGTTACCAGAGAAAACATTTGTCTTCCATCTGAGGTAGCTTTAGGAAATAGAAAAGGCACTATCAGTGTGCCAGAAACTTTGAAGAGTTTCCAGAAATTGGGGAGCAGAGTAAATTGGATTCAGTGTAGGCATAGGGGGTTCGCGTCTGGACTGACTCTCTAGAGTCAAGGAGACCGGACTTCAGAGTGGACCGTGGGACAGATGGCAAAGCAAAGGATTTCCTTATGCCACCAATGCAGTTGGAACAGTTTTCCACAGAACTCAGTCTCAGACTTTGTGGATGCAGAGCTCTAAATAAAGTGGGGGGGATTTACAGAATGTGAAATGTGTAAAATGATGTTACAGAAATCAGTTAAAATTCTACTGAATACCAAACAGCAAGTGAGAGCTAGCATGCCAGTCTGGAATGACTGTGAGCCACAGATACAAGGGGAGTTTATACTTAACTTCAAGCTGTTTCCTGGGGGCATCCACTGAGTTCTCGCCTGAAGGGCTGGGGACTGCACAAGAGACCAGAACAGGCCCCCACCTCAGTGTTGCAGGCGGCTGTAGGGGGACAGGCACAAAATGCCATGCATTCTTCTGTATCCTTTTCTTCTATTAAGCAAAAGTCTTAAGCTACTGGGGGTCACTAGGAGGACATTAGCAAGGATCCCAAGGACACAGGCTGAGACACATTGCTACTGGGTGGGGTATAAGGGGAGAAGAAAAAGCTCTCTACCACTGAGGAGGGGAAGGGACCTTCTTGGGCCTAAGATTCAATACTGATACCACACAGAGGTGCTGCTCCTGCTGCTGCTTGGGGGAGTAGCTGCTTGGGGGATGGGCCTTCCCAAGACCAAGGAGGAGTTTGGGTGCCACAGAATGGGGGGCAGGAACACAGAGAAACCCACACCCCGGGGTCCCAGGTGCACAGGGCCTGCCTAAGACTGAGTGTGGATCAGGATCAAATGGAAGTCAAAGCCATGTGGTAAGGGAGGGCAGGCTCAGCAGCCAGTTAAATGGAAGGTGCTACCAGCAGTTTAGGAGAAGTGCACCAGGACATTTTCCTTGGGGGGAAAAGACCCCAGGGCCAGTTCTGAAAGAGTACAGGTCATTAAGGCCTCTTCCACTCACACCTCTTCATGACTAAGGTCTTTTCCCCCCAGACCTTCGTGACTAAGGTCTTTTCCCCCACCACAACATCTACTTGTCCCATTTGGCTGGAGCCTTACTGTGACACAGAAGGGTTAGATGCAAGAGGGTCAAGGATCGTTTTGTACACCAAAGCAGAGTTAACTTTGAATCCTCTAGGGCCCATTTTAGCTAAGCTGCCTGGAACTGGAGGATGTTCCAACCAGGCCTCCCTACACTTATTAGGAGAAAGAAAGATGTGTCATGTCCAAGAATGGTCAAGGTGGAATCCTGAATTTTCACGACAGGTCTGTATGTCCCCTATTGTCCCACCACCACCACCCTTTTAGTCTTCATTAGCCTGGAAACCCCTACGAGGCAATGATTTTCCCTTTCTGTGGATAGCACGTTCAGTGGCCCAACTGTCTTACTTTAAGAAGTGTGGACCAGGAGGAGGTGATGGAAGCAGAGTCAGACATCAGTGCATTGTTGAGCAGCTTTTGTGACAAATGATACAATCAACATCTTAGTGCACATGGTTCAGAAAGCTGAAAACAAAGCACAGGGTAGTTTTAAGGGCCACGGTAATGTAGGCATCATTGACTGACTGGTAACCTGAAAAAGTGTCAAAGTATTTGAGGCACCACCAGTAGCCTGAGAGAGGGTCAAAGATGCGATGTCAATCTGCCAAGAGCCAAAGGGGGCAATGCCCTGTGCAATGAGACCTCCCAAACCTCCCGCCCCTCCCCATACACATCCACACTCAGACAGGAATCACAAGTGGTATCCTCTGCATCCCATAGAGGAGGATTTAATCAGCAGCTTGATTTCGGTCTAAATCAGAGAATGGGCCCTTACCGCGGGGAGCTGCATTAGTGACTCAGACCATTCAATTAGCAATTACAATTTGTTTTCAGTTGGCAGCCCCAAAGAGGGTGTCTTTAATCTGTCAGTTACAGTTTTCCACGTGGCAAACCAAACAAATGGGCCATTGGCCACAGCCCAAAAGTTTGAGTCTGCCCACTGAACAGAATGACCGTGTCACCTTTTGGTCCTGCATAGCTTGGAGGCTGAGCAATCACGACAGCCTGGTGGACACTGTGGGCTTCAGCTTCTCTGAACCGTGAGGGAACTAGCCCCAGGCATTTCGGGGCACCTCACTGATTCAGTAGCGTTGTTTCCGACAGTGGAGTAGGAATAGTTTCTCCTCAGAGAGCTAGCTGCCCCACCTTTTTAAAATGTAAAGCCCAGATGCCCTTGGGGCCAGGCTGTCTGTATTCTTAATTAGATCATTTCTATTTGACAAGCTGGGCTTTTGGATTCTTCTCATCTTTTTAGTTGTGAAATTCAAGTTCACCTACTCCAAAATGGGACTTTGAAGTGGGAGAGTCACTAGGTCTCCATGAGTCAAGCATTGAGGCCCCAAAGGGCAGCTTCAGGTGGAGGCTGCTTCTCTTGCACAAAGTCTGTGATCGGCAGAATCCTCAGTGACAGACATTGTCCTGTCTTCAGTACCCAGAGTCAGTTTTGTTGGGGTCCACCAGCTAGTCCTGCTGATGGGGTTTTTAGTTCAGCAGGGTTAATTTACTTGTTTCGACAAAAGTACCATGGTTATGGAAATTGTTAACACAGAGGAAATAGGGTGACGGGTACATAGGGACTCCCTACTATCTTTGCAACTTTTCTGTAAATTATTCCAAATCTAAAATTATTCCAAATTTAGAAGGTTATTTTAAATAGTACTAGATGGGTCTCCATAACTTACAGGGTAAAAGTCAGACTCTTGGGAATGGCATTTAAGACTCTTTACAGTTAATCCCTCCCACCTGTGTCTTACCTCACACGTGGTGCTGGAGCTGCCAGTCTGCTCAGTGTACTTCCTTGACTTCTCATGCTGTGCCCTATTGTGTGAAATGCCCCATCCCATCTCTTCACCTGACAGTTCAGACGAAGCTTCAGGGCTCCGCCTCAGTCTGTCTTCTACTGTCTCACTCTTGATGCTCCTCACTCAGTGTTAGCACAGCTTTTATTTATGGGGTGGGCAAAAGTAGGTTTACAGTTGTGAGTATGCAAAACGGTTTATTCCTGTATCATCTTTTTTTAATCACTGAATTATTTATTTGTATTACAACTGTAAACCTACATTAGCCATCCCCTGTGTATTTCTGCCTAGGATGCTTCACAGTTTAACATCTAAGTAAGAGTTCCTTGAGGATGGGAATAATATTTTATTCATCTCTTTATTTCCGGCGAGTAGTGTTCAGTAACTGTTCAGTAGATGTTAATTGGAAGAATGAGTGAAAAGCCTTAGGGGTATGCTGTATAGTTCATGATAGAGCTTTACTCTTTGTAGTCACTCAGGTATTAAGTACTGTCATTTAAACAGATATTTGTGACTCATATTTACCTTTTAGAATGTTATATTTTAAGCATTCTCATACATACAGTATAATTTCTTTGTCTTCCATTTATGTTTTAGGAGGGCCAAACATGTGGGCTATTACCTCTGAAGAACGGACTAAGCATGACAAGCAATTTGATAACCTCAAGCCCGCAGGAGGTTATATAACAGGTGTGTGTTTGTATTTTATTTGTGAATTATACTTTAATTTGGTTGCCATCATATTTGTATTATTAAATGATAGATTCATATCAAATGAAACATTGTCATTTGCAACAACATGGATGGATCTTGAGAGTATTATGCCATGTGAATTAAGTCAGTCAGAAAAGGACAAGAACCATATGAGATCACTTATGTGTGAGTTCTAAAACAGAAGCACCAAACTGTGAGTAGTGACACAGCAGACAGCATGAGCATTGCCACGTTTCTGTCAGCCTCCCTTGTCCCGAGTCACACAGGGACCATGCAGAGATCCCAGAAGGATGCTACACATGCAGCAGCTGTGTTGCAAGAAAGGAACGCTGAGCTAGAGGGCACCTACCATGTTTTAGCATGCAGTAAGCCAGCTTGTTCCTTGTCCCAGAGGGAAAACCTTACCCCGTCCCTCAAGCTAGCTCACGGCAAGCCCGGTTCTGAGAAATGCCCAGGTAGAGAGCAATTAGTATCTTGCATTCTTGGCGCACACAGCTGGATATGTAGGATTGTGAGACACCCGTGGATGGCTGTCCCTCTCAACATCTGGTATTTTTTATTTAGCACTTTTCTAGGGAGTAGTGTTTTTAACTCTAAATTTTGTTAAGTAGAAATATTATCAATTAAGACTTCAATTATTGTGGAAAATAAGATGAAGAATGAAATCTTTTATCACTGATTAATTGTATAACCAGTTGTGACTTCGTTTAAAACATCTAAGTCTTATTAATGAAATGTAAATAATTTTATATGTGTATTTCTGTTTAATTTTTTAATGATCGAAATTAAAGTTATAATAAATCAGTAACATGATTATTAGTGCCTATTATTATTCACAGGCACTGGAGTAATTCCTTCTACTAATATCCTGCTTGATTTTTGTTTTTATTGCTTTCAGGTGATCAAGCACGTACATTTTTCTTACAGTCAGGCCTGCCAGCTCCTGTTTTAGCTGAAATATGGTAATATTGTTTTGTAGATGATCTTAAATTATTATATATCTGGTTTTATTTGGTTTTTAATGCAGTTTAACGTAAAATTGTTTTTACTTGCAGATTCAAATTTTTGTTATTTTGTAGTTTTATTTATTTCATCATCTATAAACCCAAAATTATTCCTTCTTTCTTCTGTTCCTACCTTAAATAAATTGTTTCTTATAATATTTATAGTAACATTTGTTTTTTTAATGTATGTATGGTAAATATCAATACCCACTCCATTTTCTGTCTACTTGGAATATTCCCATGCTTGGTCAAGTGCCAGGCACATAGCAAGCATTCAATAAATATTTGAACAAATGAATAAGTTTAGAAGAATTATACTCTTAAATAATTTTTTTTTTTTCCATTAACACTGGTGGAATTTATCCCAGAGGTCTCTAGATTCTATGTAGAATGGCAGTATTTTATTAGATGTTTCTCTGGTCAATATTTCTTAATGTATAGGTTTCAGCTTTTTGAGATATACACATACATTTTTAAATGATGATCGACATGTGAATGCTACATCATTGTTTTTATTTTATCATCATCCTCAAGAGTAATGTTGACCCTACATACAGTCTGCCCACCTCACTGTCCCTTTAGGGCTTTATCAGACCTCAACAAGGATGGGAAGATGGATCAGCAGGAGTTCTCCATAGCTATGAAACTCATCAAACTGAAGCTGCAGGGCCAGCAGTTGCCTGTGGTTCTCCCTCCTATTATGAAACAACCTCCTATGTTCTCTCCATTGATTTCTGCTCGTTTTGGTATGTATTTATGGATTTAATTAGTAGCCTCTGACGGTTATTTAGTGATCAAAAAAAGATATGTTGGCATAAAA
The DNA here is from genome assembly GCF_022682495.2 of Desmodus rotundus. Lineage (NCBI taxonomy): Eukaryota > Metazoa > Chordata > Mammalia > Chiroptera > Phyllostomidae > Desmodus > Desmodus rotundus. The sequence goes on from NC_071391.1 coordinate 154,468,202, forward strand.
TGACAATTCCCAGACTCCAAGTTAATTTTCATGTCTGAAATAAGAAATATTAAATTTGCTGTCACAGCTAGGGTGTCTGTGTGTCCTAGTTTCCAGGGGCAGTTCTCATGTCTTTTGTCTTGGAATCTAGTCTGGTTAGTGTGCCCTTTTCTTTCCCAGTTGGGTGATAAATTGTATTATCTCCTTTGTGTAGCTGGTCCTAAATACTAGTCTTAATTAGTTTCCTCTATACTTTGTATGAGTAACAGAAAAAATGTGAACAATTTTAAACTCACTTGAAATAGTGTAATTTGGGGATAATTTGAAATTATACATAAGTATAATTATTTTTATAAAGAAATTTCTTTAAAGGTTAATTAGCCAGCTAAGTTTAGGGCTAAAAGTTGAAGACTTTGTGCTGATTAATTTACATATTCATCAGAGGTAACCAGTTTTTCATTAATTTTCACTAGCCAATTTCTTATTAATTGTACGTGAGAAGCACTCATTGGAGTGGAGTGTTCAATGAAATCTCTCTGTGTATCTGAAACATGTCCCTATACCCCAGATGATACTGACTTCTTTCACTCTCACAGTAAACTCTAGAGATAAACTGAAAATCACTGTGTGATTTGTTTATATAATGTACCCAGTTTTCAGCAATTTACTTAGTAAATGAATAAGAGTCATCACTTTGCTCCTTTGAGTGAGGGTCGTTTGGCTCTGTGTGTGTGTATTGATTCAATAGCACTGTATAATCTTCACGCAAAATCCCACATTTGATCAAGTACTACATTCTCTCTTTGAGGATTCTAATACTTAATTGGAAAAGGCTGCTTGATTTTGTTCATGGTGCTGGAAGAGACTTGTTAACTCCTTAGTAGGCATTCCTTTAGTTCAGATAGGTCACAATATTGATATTAAAAGCAGTAGTTTACCTCCCTCACTGCTGGGTCAAAGCTGCTTTTGTGAAATTTTTAAGGCTAGTTTGCCCATAGTGTTCCTATATATAAATATAGGGCCTGCTCACTGTACTATAAACTTGTTTTCTGGCATGTGTCTTATGATTGATTTACTAGCACTGGGAAATGTGTTCTATTTTGTCTTTAGGAATGGGAAGCATGCCCAATCTATCCATTCCTCAGCCATTGCCTCCAGTCGCACCTATAGCAACAGCCTTGTCCCCTGCGACTTCAGGGACCACCCTTCCTCCTTTAATGATGCCTGCTCCCCTCGTGCCTTCTGTTAGCACTTCATCATTACCAAATGGAACTGCCAGTCTCATCCAGCCTTTATCCATTCCTTACTCTTCTTCAAGTAAGTACTGTATGTCTAATGAGTCAATATTTCGTATGAAGAAAGAAATCGTTATGTTCACACTCTAATAGAGGCACGTTTCCTTCATAATTTGTGATCATTGTTTAGTGTGAACCTTTTTCATTTTTCTTTTCTTTTTCTCTTTTTTTAGCATTGCCTCATACGTCATCTTACAGTATGATGATGGGAGGATTTGGTGGTGCTAGTATACAGAAAGCCCAGTCTCTGATTGATTTAGGGTCCAGTAGGTATGAATACTTAAACTTCCAACTTGTTGTGCTTTTATAAGGAGTATTTAACAAATGGCTATTGGTTTAAAGCTCTGAACTTATCCAAGTTTTACTTTATAATGATCTGATGTAAATTTACTATTCATAAATTATATAAAATATTTTTTTTATTTTTAGAACTATTAAATGCCTGTGGTATTTTACTTTTGAAAAATGTTCCATGTATGCCCTGACTGGTGTGGTTCAGTGGATTGGGCATCGTCCTGCAAACTGAAAGGTCGCTGGTTCCATTTCTGGTCAGGACACATGCCTGGGTTGTGGGCCAGGTCCTTAGCTGGGGGTGGTGCGCTAGAGGCAACCAATGGGTGTTTCTCTCACACTTAGATGATTCTCTCTCGCGCTCTCTTTCTCCCTTCCCCTTTTTCTAAAAATAAATAAAATCTTTTTAAAAATGTTTCATGTAAACTAAAAGTATTTTGCTATATTTTTAATCAGTTAATTTTTTTTTGCTCAGAGCTACATGTTTTTCCTTTAAATAATATGTTTCTTAAAACATCTTATAATCGTTGCACATTATTAATTTCTTTCTTTCTTGAGCAAATTCTGCTGATTGAGTATCCTTTAATTTCAGAAAACATCAATGTTTACTTACCACCCCTTGTATAAATTACAATAATACTCTTTTTATAAATTAAAAAAAAATTTCCAGTTACAGGTGACATTCAATGTTAGTTTCAGGTGTACAGTATAGTGGCCAGACATTGACACAGCTTATGACCTGATCCTCCTGACAAGTCCAGCAGCCCCTGCCACCTGCATAGTTACTGCAGTATTACTGTATCCCTTATGCTGTACTTTGTATCCCTTTGAACAGTTTCTAACTGCCAATTTGTACTTCTTAACCTCTTCACCTTTTTTACCCAGCCCCAAAACCCACCTCCCACCTGGCAACCATCAGTTTGTTCTCTGTATAATGAATTTCTTTCTTTTTTGTTTGTTTCTTTATTCATTTTTTAGATTCCACATATAAGTGAAATCATATGGTATTTGTCTTATTTCACTTAGCATAATACCCTCTAAGTCCATCCATATTGTTGCAAATGGTAAGATTTCATTCTTTTTTATGAAATCTTAAAAAAGATACAGTGATATCCCATTGTTTACAGGTACCACATCTTCTTAATCCAGTTGTCTCACAGTAATGCTCTTTAAAGCACTGACCCAGAAGAATCTTTGTATCCTAGCTTAATCACGCGCTGTGTGACCTTTTTGCCCCTCAACATCACTAAGCCATAGTTTGCCCGTATAAAAACTGGGCCAGTAATACCTTTTAAGTTTGTCAGGAGGATTAGAGGTAATTTTGTGAAGGCCCCAGCATAATAGGTTCTTGATACATGGTAGTTCTATACTTCATATGGTATTTGCTTTCCTAAGAATAAGGATAATTGCTTGAATTTTTTCAATATCAAATACAGCAGCAGTTACTATTGTATTATAGAAGGTGTGATTCTTTATTTGTCTTACAAAGTTTAACTAAATGTATTTTATTTAGTAACATAAAAATTTTAAATAAATTTTGTTATAGCTCAACTTCCTCAACTGCTTCACTCTCAGGGAACTCGCCCAAGACTGGGACCTCAGAGTGGGCAGTTCCTCAGCCTTCAAGATTAAAGTATCGGCAAAAATTCAATAGTCTTGACAAAAGCATGAGTGGGTACCTCTCAGGTGAGTGGCATACAGAGCTTAAGAATGTGAGAGAATTGAAGTTTTTTATGTGGGCTTTTGCGTACTTTGTAGCTCATCTAAAATTTAAACATCAAAAAAATTTGACGGGCATTGGATAAATACAAATGTAAGTTGTGTAAGAGTTCAAAGATGGATATAACATTGGTTTCTTCAAAGCTCTGGCGATACAGTTGAGCACACAGATACACACCCAAAAGACCTCGCCCTTGAGAAGATCAAACCTTGTCCTCCAGTGTCGGGAGTGAATGGAGAACCTCACCTGGCAAGAGGCACTGTGTGGGGCTTAGCCTCAGCTCAGTTCCCTGAGAATTCCTCTCCTCATTGGGTCTTCTCTGTTTGCTCTTCCTAAAACCTCACGTGAGCATCGCTCATCCTTTAATACTGGAACCAAAATGTACCCATAAAACTTGACCTTAGATCCCCGTAGAGTATTTGAGTCCATGCTAGAACAGACATTCAAACTTTACTAATTGAGGATAGTGAAGGGCACGTAAAGAGAGGATAATAGGCAAGTAGAATTCCTGCCTTCTGACTTTCCCCCCTCTTTACTCAGCAATGAATTACAATTTAGACCAAGTAAATAAATGTTCAAAAGTAATAAGAGCTTTAAAATGCTAGGGAACATAGGATGGAATATATTAATACTAATGAGATCAGATAAAACAGCTTATAGGAGGGGAACATTTAAGCTCTATCATGAAAGAATTGAAGATGAGGGCATTTGAGGGTGACAGAAGAATCCTTACAAGCAAAAAGTACATGGCATGTTTAGAGAATGAAAAGAAGTCTATAAAATAGGAGCATAAGATCTCTAGTTGTGCGGTGGGGCAAGGAAGCAATAAGGTTTTAGGAATTGTTGGACAGGCAAAAACATGCAGCATTTTCTTCAAAGATATATACCTATGTGATGAAACCTTTTTTTTAAGCAAGGGAATATACACACAAAAATCAGGGGAACACAGCCTCAAGGCATTTAGTAATGATCTAGTTTTTAAGTCGGGTGTTAGGTTCATGGGTGACTTTTATTATTATACTTTCTAACTTACAAATACACTACATTTTACATGTATCAAATATTAATAGCTAAAATTTTCTGTAATTTTATGAAATTGTGTGAAGTAAGGTATACTATATTTTTAAATAACCCTTTAAAAAAACAAAACAAACCATTTTAACCTCTCTGAAATTAGAAGGTTCCCATCAGTGGTGTGTTAACACTGTGTCATGGTTTTATTGCCAGTGTTTTTTTCTTTCTTAGTGTTACAGAAAATAATGGTGTATCTTATAATTGATGGCATCTTAGATTATGTGAAATATGGTATTCAGACATACTTGAGATTAATATAAGGTTGTGATTCTCATTCTTTGAAAAAATGAACTTGCTTGGGCCCTATTTGGCATTAAAGAAGTTTCTTTATTCAAATTAACAAAAGTAGACTAAAGTAACATGTATAAAAAATGTTCATGGCAGCTTTATTAAAAATATCCAAAAAAGAGCCCTAGCTGGTGTGGCTCAGTGGATTGAGCACTGACCTGCGAGCTGGAAGGTCGCTGGTTCGATTCCCAGTCAGGGCACATGCCTGGGTTGCAGGCCAGGTCCCCAGTTTGGGGTGTGCAGTAGGCAACCAGTCGATGTTATCTCTAACACATTGACATTTCTCTCCCTCTCTTTCTCCCTCCCTTCCCATCTTTCTAAAAATAAATAAATAAAATCGTTTTTAAGGTATCCAGAAAAGAAACATTCTAAGTGTCCATCAACATGAGAATGATAAATAAATTGTGGTGTATTTTTATAACACTACAGCAATAAAAATGAATGAACTTCTGATACTTGCAACAACATGGGTGCATTTCACAGATACTGTATTGAATGAAGGAAGCCTGGTGCACAAAATCCACACTGTTTAATTCATTTATGGGAGGCTGGAGAACAGAAAGCCTAGTTGGTGGTGATAGAAATCAGAGTGGGGTAGTTACTCTGTTGGGAAGGGGCCCTGCCCAAACCTCCTGGGGTGCAGGAGACATTCCGTATCTTGATGCAGGTGTTGGTTGCATGTGTGCATACCATGTAGAAACTCATCCCGAAATACACTTAAGATTAGAGCTCTGTATGTGTGTGCTTCAGACATACGTGTAAATGAAGGTGGATTTATGTTGGAACATGAAGAAAATATCTCCCAATGTTACTTTATTTGTGTATGCCACACTGTGTAAAGGTTGTGCACTGTTTTGTTTTTAGTGAATGTTACTGTTCTTAGATCTATTAGAGTAAAGCTGTGTATCCATAGTTAAGGGAAGGATTGGGTTTTTTTGAAAAGAGAAGTTGCTTCCGGTGTGCCCAGGTATATGAGGATGGGGCCGACTTAGCCTCACACATTGTTTTATGCAGTGAATGTTGGTGGTCTAATTTTTCCCTTTTATTGTTCGTCTTCTCTTTCTCCTAAATCTTAATCATGATCTATTTAAATTAATTCATTGACTCAAATATTTCTTGAGTCTCATATCTCCCAGACACTCTGTGAGGTACTAGACTGCAGAGAGAAAGAAGACATGGCCCATATCTTTGAAGAGCCCATAGCAGTAGGTTGCATAATCACAGAATTTGATTAGTGGCTTAAAGGTGCTATCATTAATATAGATGAGAAAGTAACTAGCTCCAAGGATATAAAAGAGAGTTCCATGGAAGAGATGACAGTTGAGCTGGATCTTAGAGGATAAATAGACTGCCAGGTAGAGAATGGAGAATGGAGAATGGCATCATAGGCACAGGAAATAGGATATCCAAAGGGTTGGCAGACCAACAGTGTACTTGTTCAGGTGAGCTTTTCTTAAGAAAGCACTCTCTGGCCCCTGTAGCGCTTTGTATTGTTCAGACTTTGCCTGCACACATTGAAGCCTCCCACCAGTGTGCTTTTAACCATTTACATTCCTTCCCTTCTTCCTCTTGTTTGCTCTGTCACCTAATGCTAAGGGATCAGCTCTGCTGTCTTTGTCCAAGAGCTGAAACCTTAGTGACTGAACCCTTTTTCATGCTTGAAACAGCCTTCCATTTCTCTGTATTGGAGGAATCCTCCTCTTAATACAAAAATGTCCTCAAAGCTCACTGAGGAATAGTTACTTGGGTGAGGCTCTGAGCCGTCTCCAGTGTTTTTTCCTTATGTGATTTCTATTAAATGGCCAGATTTTTTTAAAAGAAGAGTGAAAGTTTTTAAGTGATATACCATAAACATTCACTTGCACAGTACATGGTATATATTTGTGTCTGTTCCATAGAGTGTATGTAGCTTTGATTAAGCAGACCTGTGTTCAAAGCTCAGTGAAATGCTGGGTTTAGTGGCATTTGTGCTACTTTTGTAGTGGGAGCTGGTGCTGAGGAAGAGTTGGCACAAGCACTGCTTGCTCTCTTCTGTGCAGAGGTGTTTGGACCAGCCTCCACTCAGGCTGGACCCAGAGTAGGGCCTGACTCCGCTGGTGCTCACGGCTCAGTCAGCTGAGGGTGAGAGTTGCAGCAGCTGCTGCACTGACTAGAGAGACCTTCTCCAGAGAAGCCACATGATTTCATCCGTAACCAGAAAACCTCAGATTAGCGCCCCGGGAGTGAATGCTCCTCTTGTGCAGATGGGGATTTTCTGTTCTGGAGTATTTCCATTGAAGATTAGGAAGCCTGTAACAGAAACATGTTTTTGTTTTCTCACTGATGGAGAGAAAATTGGACAGTTTACATAGTAAACATCAAGTGAATGTTAATATTATACTATTGCATGCTATCACATAGGTCCCCACTACACCTTAGATGAACAATTTGGATTAAACTTTATTCATTACTTTAGCAACTATTCATTGAGCATCTATGTACCAAGCATGGGGCATACATTAGTGAATAAAGCAGTCACAGTTTTTGTCTTTATAGAACTTAGCATAATAGGGGAAACAAAAGTAGGTAAATGAGCAAATAAATGTTACATTACAGACTGTGATATGAGATATGAAGAAAATGAAAAGGAAATGATAGGGTGGACAGAGAAGGCCTTCTGAGAATGTAACCTTAAATTGCGACTTAATGGGCGAGAAGGGCCCAGATGCACAGTGACTGAGAATTGTAAGACTTTGGGGTGGATGTACAGGAGAGGGAGGCTCCAAGATGACTCTTTGATTCGTGGCTTGATCCACTGAATGGACAGTGATGCCATAGAGAAGGGAAGACAGGGAGAATGGTTTGGGTGAAGATAAGGAAGAGGAGTATGGATAGGGTTTGAGAGAGTAGTTTTATACATATTTGGTTTGAGGTCCTTTGGTAAGTAGATTTTTCAGTTGCATGTAGAAGTCTAAACTTAGAGGAGAGATTTGGTCTGGGGATGTATATTTAGGAATCACCAGCCTCTAGGTGCTATTTAAAGTCATAGGAATGGGTATGAGTAGACAGAAAAGAATGTCCAGGACAGGTCGTTGGGGATGCCAGCATTTTCCGATTGAGAGGAAGAGAAAGGAATGACCAGAGAGTTAAGAGAAGATCTGAAAATGCTGAGGAAGCTGTGCTTCCCGTTGCAGTGGGTGCACAAGGAGTCTCCAGAACGTGGCCTCTCAGTACTTTCTGAACTGGTAGCTCAATCCTTCATGTCACTTCATGTCACTTACCTTCTGAAAGGACAGAAGATCATTTGGCCCCACTAGTTCTAGATTTTAAGTTGCTTGGGGGCAGAGAATGTGTTTGTTTTGATTACGACTTTGATGTTAAAGTTCCCAGGATAGCAGCGGTATTGTTTTATAGGTATGGTTATTGAGTATTTTGCATGACTTTAAAGGGGCTAAAGAATTTTCCTTTTTTAAAAATGTTTTTCCCACTCAATCAGGTTTTCAAGCTAGAAATGCCCTTCTTCAGTCAAATCTTTCTCAAACTCAGCTAGCTACTATTTGGTGAGTTTGCCTATTAATTATGTTTTTTAACTATTTATCCTCTATTATAAGAAAGGTATTGTTTCTGTAAAAGTTTGTGTCTCAAAGATGTTCCATAAAAGTAGCTAATTGAAAGTTAACGCAACTTTGGAAGCAAATATAATTGTGCAAAATGTTACTATTCTTGAGAATTTGGCATTTAATTATCTTACAAGTAAAACTAGTTTAATTTTATATAATGCCTTCTGTGGATAATTAGAGCCTATCTCATCTTTAATGTAGAATTAAATGTGACTTAATAGTTGAATTAACCATGAAAAAAGACATTCCACCTTTTCAGAAGGAATAGTTTTCTTTTAAAAGTTTCTTTCCTCTCTTTTGTGATATGAAATGAAGGATAAACGTTAGCTCACCTCTCTGTATCCCTATACACTTCACTAAACTAGGTTATGGTAACTATTTTACTGTCATTGTTTTTGGTTTTAAAATTAAAAAATTGAATTCTTTTGAAACTATTTTACTCCAAATTGAGATTTTCTTTCTCAGCTGTGAATTTTCCCATTTTCTTTAGGACTCTGGCTGACATTGATGGTGATGGACAGCTAAAAGCTGAAGAGTTCATCCTCGCGATGCACCTCACTGACATGGCCAAAGCTGGACAGCCTTTGCCCCTGACTTTGCCTCCTGAGCTGGTCCCTCCGTCTTTCCGGTGAGTGCCTCTGGGGAGGGAGGGGATGGCCTTGATCACTTAGCAGACATTAGTATTACTTTGAGATTTCCAGTGGTTTAGAGAGTTAAACATTTACATTGATACTTGATTTTAGAATGTAATGAATTATGCCAAGTAGGAATAGGTATTAGAAGTAGGTGTGTTTTCACTGTGTTATTGATAAGAAAACTGATGACCGAAGAGACTTAGAATAAATTTACTCAAAAACAGCAATTGGCTGAACCGTGATTTGAATCCAGATCTTTCTGGTTTGACAGTCCATATGCTGCTGTTCACTGTAATTATGTATGGACCATACTGTGTTTTAGATATCTTTAATATTGATAAAATATTCTGAATATTAACCTTCTCTGGTCATTGGAAGTCTATATAGTCTAAAAATTCTCAGACTGTGTGTTGCTAAATTTGTTTGTTACTTGCTTTTCTTAGAGGAGGAAAGCAAATTGATTCTATTAATGGAACTCTGCCTTCATATCAGAAAATACAAGAAGAAGAACCTCAGAAAAAATTACCAGGTAACATTGAGTGTCTAAGTTGTATATTTATAGTGAGTTGTCTTAAGTTTTACTTTGAAATGTAAATGAATATTTAGAATTTTTACATTTTAAATATTTTATATGCTATAAGAGAAACTATGTCATGAATGGGATGGATTTTGACATCGATAAAATGGAAAGTATGCAAGAAGAGACAGTGTGTATATATGGCAAGAATATGTGTATTAGACATCCTAGTTAAAGTGTTTCTTCCACTTTAGGGGAAAATATTGGAGCAAGCTTTGTAATGAAATATTTAGCTTAAAAAAAAAGTTTAAATATTGGTTGAAAAAATACATGTGTAGATATTTTAAAATATTAAAAAGTCAATGGGACATATCAAATAAAACAAATACACAGCCAGCCAGCTTTGGTTGTCCTTAAAGAAAATGCTGAGAGAAAAGTTGAGAAGTATTTTTATTGGCAGGAATAGTTAAAATTATTTCTCTCTTGGGTGGATTCAAACTTACAAATTTTTTTTCTAAAAATGAATATTCTCAGAACAGAAATATTTTACTATTTACATTTGAGTTAAAATTCTTAGGAGAAGTATGCAAAGAGTAATAGCAGTCACATGATCACAAGACATGAGGATGTTGAAAATGGGATCTGTGGGATCTGTAGGCTCTTCATGTGTAAGGACACTTATAATGTACATTATGTAGTTACATTTGAGGACAAGCGGAAAGCCAACTATGAGCGGGGAAACATGGAACTGGAGAAGCGACGCCAAGCCCTGATGGAGCAGCAGCAGAGGGAGGCAGAACGTAAAGCCCAGAAAGAAAAGGAAGAGTGGGAACGAAAACAGAGAGAATTACAAGAGCAAGAATGGAAGAAACAACTTGAGTTAGAAAAACGCTTGGAGAAGCAGAGGGAATTGGAGCGACAACGGGAGGAAGAACGGAGAAAAGAGATAGAAAGACGAGAGGTTATCTTTAAGTTATTTTATTTCCTAAGAAAATCATTACATTTAATAAGTGGCTGTGTTTCTTTCAATTAAAAAAATGATTGGTTTTGTTGTGGCTTTTCCTCTGCCTCATACATTCTTGCTTGTCTTACACAAATCTGAATCTTGGCCGTGAGGGGTTTTCAGGTGACATCCCAAAGGAGAATGGATGGCAGAGCAGAGAGAGGAGCTAGGGTTGGTAAGCCAGAGGAGGGAGTCAGTTTGATCAGAGCAGTACATGAACATAAACTTAGGATCCAGAGTTAAGTGAACAAGGAATGGGGGAGAGAGAGAGAGAGAGAGAGAGAGAGAGAGATGAGTCAAAGGTCTGGTGAGGAATCAAGAGGCTGGGCTTGCGCAGGTCCTTGGGATAAATAGTGTTGTGAGGGTTCCTAGGAGGGCTGGCTATGTTTAAAGGGCTGGGAGTGGAGTGCTGTGAATTCCAGTGACACTGAAATATATGAATGGAAGTTGTTTTCTTCCCTGGTAACCAGAATAAAGGTATAGGTTTTCCTATTAACATATTTTTTAGGAAATCATCCTTTTGTTTATTAAGATAAAAGTAACTACAACAAGATGAGGGTCCTGTGAATCAATCAATAAGTCTAAAGGAAGTCACTTTTGTGGAAGTTCTTCAACTTAGGCCGGTTGATGAAACTAGGTCTGCCCAGTGACCCATAGGCAATCAAATCCTACCTCACTTTTATTTTGTCAGCCCATCAGTGTTTGAATGATGCATAATTGTTCATTTAGAAATTAACTTTAATTCATTATTTCAGGCAGCAAAACAGGAACTTGAAAGACAACGTCGTTTAGAGTGGGAGAGAATTCGTAGACAGGAGCTTCTCAATCAAAGGAATAGAGAACAGGAAGAAATTGTCAGGTTAAACTCTAAAAAGAAGAGTCTTCATCTCGAGTTGGAAGCACTGGTATGGCTAAAGTTTAATAACTGAAATTGATCTGAATGATGCTGGAATTACCTGTTGAAAAATGTCATTGTTTTTTAAATCTACCTCAAGAACACATTATGTTTTAATATAATCAAGCAGTTATGTTTTCATACGTGCTTTTTAACTGGTCAGTGTAGTTTATTAGGAAAGGATAAAGTGACTCAAAATGCTGAGCATTGTGTGGTCTCAGTTCAGATGCTGATAAACCATGCCTCTTGGGCAAGGCACTTCCCTTCTCTGTGCCTCACTTTGCCCATCTATGCAATAAAAAGTGCTCTCTCAGCAATTTTCTGTTTTCACACTGGCCTCTGGAAGGTGGCCTGCAGGGGGATGAGCTGAAGGTGGGAGCAGGAAGCCATGAAGCCAGGGCAGTGCTTGCCTTCCCTGCACTTCTGCACTTCCTTGCCAGCTCTTCTGCACTTGGCAGCAGGAAGGCACCGCATCCATCTGCTTTACTTTTTACTGGCCTTTTATCTGAGATTTGCTTGGAAGAAAGGATTCTACTGCTAAAAAGAAAAAATGATTTAAAACTGCCATCATAAAAAGTCTATTACGATTCCTTCCAGTTCTGTAGGACTGTAGTTAAGCTAATATTGGCCATTATACTTACTAATTTTTACACACCAGACATCAGAGGGTCAGGTTATTAAAAGACTTTGAAATGCAAGGTGAGAAGCTCTAAAGAGTCTGGGTAAGACATACTATTCTACTACGATCCTATAATCCCATAAGATAAATGGTCTGGGTAAGGAGTGCTATTTTACTGTGACCCTACATTCCATAAGATACGAAGGGTCTGGATAAGGCATGCTATTCTACTATGACCCTAAACTCCCATAAGTCTCATCTGATAGCATAGTAAGATTTTGCAGAAATGCACGTGCGGCCATGTGGTAGAGCCAAATTTAGGTCTGTCTTAATTATTTGGTGGATGATTTGAATTACGTTTTTTAAATTATAACAATATTTTTAGTTACAAAGGTACTATTTTATGCCTTCAAATGGATAGCAAAGCATGCCACAAGTATTAATCATGCCACAGTACTACAAAATAGGCCTAAAAAACTTGAACGTCTTTGTGTAGCTAATTGAGTATAGACAAAGTATCATGTTGTCTATATATTTTTCCTTAAAAATATAATGGGAAGAGACCTTAAGATGGATGACTTTTCCCTCAAGAACGGGGGGAATGCACCAGGCAGTAGTGTGGACTGTCGTGCAGGGTCTGAAAAGGCCCAGGGCCTGCACTCACACCTGCTGGAGAAGATAACGTGAGCTCTAGGATGGACACAGCATGTTCCCTTTAGATCGTATTCTCAAGTGAAATTTTGATTATCAGTGCTTTTAAATCAGGGGTCTCATTTCTCTTCACCCCATGGTAATAGTTTGCTAGGGCTGCCATAACAAAATACCACAGAAGTGGCTTAAACAACAGATAGTTATTTTCTCAAAGTCCAAGATCAAGGTGTTAGCAAGATCAAGGCTTGGTTCCCTTTGAGGCCTCTCTGCTTGCAGATGGCCGCCTTCCTGCTATGTCCTCACCTGGTCTTTCCTCTGCCTCTGCATCTCTGTTATCTCTTTTGTATCCAAATTTTCTCTTATAAGGACACCAATCAGATTGGAATAGCGCCCACTCATATGACCTCATTTAACCCTTAATTGCTTTTTTAAAGGCCCTGTCTCCCAATACAGTCACATTGTAAGGCACTGGGGGTTAGGATATAACATGAATTTGGGGGAGGCACAATTCACCCCATAACACCTCACCCTTCTTCTTAGCCTCCACTGAGAATCTCTGATCTCAATTTCCCCCCTACTTCTCAGAAATAAGGGGGAAAGGAATGTTATCATAGGAAAAGAGAATTGTAGCTGAAAACCCTCCTGGACATTGTCTCATTAGAGGAAATTAGATTAACAGCATTGAGGGTAGAAATAGAAGCTCGAAGAAGGTATGCTATATGCCACATGCAAAATTTATTCCTCAGTATTCTTTGAGATTGTCTCTATTTTAATGTTACGAATTAATGCCTCCATGCTGAACTCAAAAAAAACTTTGTGTGTTGTATTTGTGCTCTCATCCTAATATATGGGTTCTTGTGCTCTGAAAATGGTGCATTTCTGCTAACAATTCTCTTGAGTCAAAAGATACAACTCAAAAAACATGCTCCACTTGGTTTTAAGTAAATATCTTATTTTCCTGATAACATTTTTGTTAGCATTTTATCTTGCCATATATTTATGTGCTCTTCCTATAGAACGGCAAGCATCAGCAGATCTCAGGCAGGCTCCAAGATGTCCGACTCAGAAAACAAACGCAAAAGACTGAGCTGGAAGTTCTGGATAAGCAGTGTGACCTGGAAATTATGGAAATCCGGCAACTCCAGCAAGAACTTCAAGTAGGTCCCTTGCTTCTGAATTATCCTTAAACATGAACAGTTATTAATAATTCTTCCTAATAGAGTGGTTTTGGTTTTGGGATCAAGAACCCCTTTGCGTCTCTAATATGAATGTGCACAATCTTGTACACGATACCAGGAAGCTCGTAGACCCTTAAAACTCTGGTAGGCATCCGGTTAATACTCGTTCATAAATGGATGTTTATCACTTTGTGTTTTAGGTTTTAAGTAAATACATATATATACACACATATTAAAATAAGGTTATTGCTACTACTCTTAGGACATTTTTTTGCTTTTCTTTCTTTTCAATATTTTGTTGAGGATTTTAGGATCTATGTTCATCAGTGATATTGGCCTGTAGTTTTCTTTCTTGGTTGAGTCTGTCTGGTTTTGGGATACTCTCAGGAAATTTTGAAATAGCATTATTCTTTTCAGAATTACGGTGAGAATGTTGAATATGTCCCTCAGGGGCCCGGTAGTTCTTTCCTTTACTTGTGCGTAGGATCTAGTTCATGTACTGGAGTTTGGAGAATGGGGGCCCTGGAGGCATTCTGTGTCTCTAGAGTCCTCTTACCAAATTTTCTCTGCATATGGACTGGTAGTTAATCAGCTGCTTTTTCACTTTCTCACAGCAGATACAGACAAAGGCCAAATAACATTTCCCATCCAACTTACACCTGCTTCCTCAGTCATCCCTGAGTTTTTAGTCCCTCTTTGATTTGTACTGTTGATTCTGGAGCATCATGGCCTGCTTACACGTGCCCTGCTTACACGTGCCCTGCAGCACAGACACCAGAGGCGCCTCTTAGCCTGGCCCCCCGCTGTCCATTAGTGTACTGAAAATTGTAAGGCTTCCAGGTGTGCCCCATTAACAGAGGCTTTCTTCACCACCTTTTAGTTTTAGCCAGTCACTTATAAATGGGTTTATGTTTAAATATTTGTATTTCAATCATGTATACTTCCGTTCTAGTTTATTCATAAGTTGTGAGCAGTTTACAACTACATATCATTCCTATGCTAAGTTTCAAGAGTGATTAAATCATGTTTTGAAGTTTGCAAAAAATGTATAGACATTATAGAGTTTTAATTAAGCACTACGTTTTCTTTCTATAAGGAATATCAAAATAAGCTTATCTATTTGGTACCTGAGAAGCAATTACTAAACGAAAGAATTAAAAACATGCAGCTCAGTAATACACCTGGTAAGTCTCTAAGGTTTGTTTTGCCTTTTATTAAGATAGCATAATTCTGTTATAAATAATGTTTTTTGTCTTTTGTTGAAAATTTCAAATTAATGTGAAAAATATCACAGCTTTTAGAGCAATATGTTAATAAAATTAAATAAAAATAAGAATTGCGGTATGTCTATCTTGATAAGATTTTTATTCATATATTTCAAGTGTCAATCAAATAAAATGTTAGATTACAATTAAACAAGATCTAGGTTTGACTTTAGCACAAGACTGTATGTGCATTTTGGCCAAATCCTGCACAAATTACAAAGAACTGTTTGGGAGTAGACATTGCTGTGTGGCTAAATCTGTGGGATTCTAGGGTGATAGTGTATAGCAGTGGTAGACTTAAGCAGAATGGTATGCCCTTCCCAGACCTCTTATATCATCTAACTCTGAATCACATAAAGAATTTTACCAGCCTGACCCTCTGATACCTGTGGAACAAAATATGCTAATTTGTGGGAATGTAACATTTTTCTTGATTCAAGTCCCAACCAGAAATGATTTCTTAAAAATCTACATTGAATAGAATTGCCAATAACAATGTAGCAGAAAGATTTATTTAAAGGAAAGTTAATCTGGGATGGGGAGGAAATATAGACAACTGTAATCAAATAACAAAAAATTTTTTTTTAATTTAAAAAAATACTTTAGTAAAAAAAAAAGGAAAAAAAAAGTCAATCTGCAAATGTTGTGTTAGAACTAGCTACAGTATCCTAAGTATCTCCCATTGGATATCTGATTGAGTATCTGTCAGTCTTTCCCCACAAGGGTCCTTTATTACATTTTTGGCTGTTCAGACGTTCCAGTTAATAGCATCCCTCTTTTTGCCCAAGTTCTTAACAAACTGAGAAATAAGGCAAAGGAACAAGACATATGAGAGGCCAAAATATCACCTCATTATTGATAAAGCTGATACTGGACAGCATGGCTTATCTGTGAGTGGAACCACTGCACCCGTAAAACACTGGATGCATGAACACCGTGGAATGCAGGTTTCCCGTGGGCAGTTCAATCTCAAGAAGGCAACAGATACACTGTGTATGGCCAGTTCCCTATCTTGAGTTCATCAGCTAATGAAGCAGGTGGGAAGAAGCTGGGAATAGTGTGTTAGTGAAGGGTCCTTTACTGCATGAAAGAAACACCAGGAATAGAGAAGTTCACTCTTGTGAACTACCCTTTACGGTGTCTCCCACCTTCCAGTGCTGTGGTCTGTCCATGACTCTTCTCCGACATGTCCCTTCTCCATACCCCTTCTTGCATGTGATTCTTTTCTTGATTGTTCAAAGTGTATCAGCTCCCACCTCACCCTCCACCCCTCCACGGGCATTCCAGAGGCAGGGTGAGCCAGCCCTCCACATCTGTGCAGTGACAGAAAGTATGTCAGCATCCTCATCATTATTGTTAGTATTTGGATTATGAATGGGTTATAGAAGATGTCTTCTCGGGGACCTGATAGAGCTACTCTTTCTGTGTATAATGTGATCTAGTTCAGCTTTTTTTTTTATCTACCTATATCTATCCATCCTCTATCTATCTATCTTTCTGTCTTTCTCTCTCTCTCTCTCTCTCTATATATATATATATATATATCTCTATTATTCCTGTAGTTCAGTTCAAAATGCTAAGCTTTTGTTTGGAATTTGTAGAGTCCCGGTATCTCTTAGATTCCTCTCCATACAGTTACTATTTAAGATTACCAACCATCTGCCAAGCACCAAAATAGGCATTTTTTTCATACATTATTTTCTTTCATCTTTACAACAGCCCTTTGAGGTGGTTGTGATTCCCATTGTGCAGCTTGGGAACACTGAGGCTCAGATTACATAGGTGCCCAAGAGGGTGCAGTAGTAGCCCTCAAATTCTCATCTGTCTGACTCTGAAGCCCACTGTGCTAGCACGTTGTCTCTCTCTCTTCCAGTTACCTAACACAGTGCTCATAGACACACACAGTATTCAGATTCAGTATTGGGATGTCTCTTATTAGTGGTGTTCATTTTGAGAAGTATTAAGAATGTATAAACTGTTATTTTTCACATGGCTTATCTCTCAACTTAACCAGACTCTGAACTACTTGAGAGGATCCATGCAGTAGCCTTCTCTTCTTTCACCTGCCGTTGAACATAGTGCGGTGCCTTGCGCATAGTAGAAGTGCAGTTTAATGACTAAATGTTTGTTGAATTACTGGAAAGCTACTAGAGCTATAAGAGAATTTGACAAGGTGCCTGGATAAAAGAATTCAGCATATGAAATTCAATAACTTTATATGTCAAAAGTATTTAATTAGAAAGTATAGTGAAAAAGGTCTTATTTATATTAGCATTTTCATTGTGATGAATAAAGAAGAAATGTGTAGTTCTAAACATTTACTTAGAAAAGATTCCTGAATAAGTAGGTACATATTATGTTCCTGAATGAACCTGTTCAGAATTATAAAGATGTCAGTTCTCTACTAATTCACCCATGTATTCAGTTCTACTCAGATTTCTTTAAATGAAGCTTTCAAATAATTCACAAATTCACGTAGAAGAGAAAACATGCAAGATTAGGCAAGACTTGAAACATATTGGTGGGTGGAAGAGACTAACTATCAGATATCAAAACATGTTATGAAAGCTATAGCACCAAAAATAATGTGTTATTGTTCAGAAACACAAACATATAACAGTGAAACTGAATAGAGAACCTAGAAACAGGGTTGTGTATAGGCAATTTAGGGTAACATAAACTTCGCATTTAACATCAGTGGGAAAAGGATGGCCTTTCGATAATTACTATCATTTCAGTAAGCGAGTTGGGGGACAGTTGGTTATGTGAAGGGGGTGGGAAGCTCTTTACCTCACTCTACGTTCAGAAATAAATCCTGAGTAATAAATAAATGTTATTCGACTTCAATAGTTATCAAGAAAGGACAAATTAAAGTGATACTTATTTTGCTGCCAATTAGCAAAAATGAAAAGAGATTGATAATACCCACTGTTGATGAAGGTATGCAGAAACAGGCACTTTGGCGTTCATTATATATGGGTACAGCTTTTTGGAAGGGCAGCGGAGCAGTTTTTCAAATTTTTTAAAGTGTTCATATTCTTTAACATGGCAGTTCTTTCATATCCTAGCCTTATAAAATGCTTTCACATATGCATTAAGATATATATACACAAATATTCATTGTAGCATTTTTATGTAACAGTAGAAAATTAGAAATGACCTGAATGCCAGTCAAAAAGGGAATAGTTGCGTAAATTATAGAATAGCCATAATGTGGATTACCATCTAACAGTGTTAAAGAATGAGCTAGATTTATATGTCTCTCTTTGTAAGATGTGTTATTAAATTTAAAACAAATTGCTGAGCAATGTAAGCAATATGATCCCATTAAAATCCCATGGAAATAAATGTTGATTATGCACATATCTACATGTAAATGCCTAAGAGAGGAAGTAGCTGGGCATTGAGATGAAGGGGACTTTTCCACTTTTTATTGTATGTGTTTCATTTTATTTTATGTTAGCTTTTTAAAATATTTTTATAGGTTTATCCTAGATTTCTTTACTTTTAAAAATATAATAAAGTTTAAATATGTACTTAGTATGATTGCTGTTTTGGTTTATTGTAATGTAATCTGCATTTAATATTTCCATCTAGTTTCTGCATCCCTGCCTATGTAAGAAAGGGTTATACAAAATGAAGCTCTCTGTTCTTACCTCCTAAAATAATATTACTAAATAATCCAGTTAGTAATATTAATATTGAGTCCTTGCAGTGAATATTCTCATATTCTTGGAAGCACTACGAATAAATAAAAAGCTACTTTAATAGCAGTTGCTATTAACTGAGTATTTACGGTCGACTAGACTGTGTACTAATGGCTTCGTAGCTATCACCTCATAAATACAGGGTCTGGCACAAATAATGCCCCTGTTTTTTATTACAAAATCATAAGCATGTAATTCTGTAACATAACAATATCACACCCAAGCACACCATGTGACATTTTAGGTGAAATGTTCAAATTAAAACTATAAATTTTTACCCCCATATTATTACCCTCCCGACCACACTCAAGCAGGTGTGATTTCTGCCGATGCTGTAGGTGATGTGATGCCCACTGTGTAGAGACAGAGCTTGAGGATCAGGTTGGTGAAGTGCCTCGCCCCAAGTGGAGCATCACTTCAAGTCCTGGTACTTTTTGAGTACTGAACCAATTTACACATCTCTATATGAAGGTCTTCCCAGGATCTGATTTGTAAAGGGCAAATGACTGTTGAGTTTTTTCTCTTTAATGTGGATCAAAAGTTGATCCACATTTTGCATGTATACCCTTTGTCTTTCCCTGGTTACACCAGACAGTAGATGTCAATTGCTTGTGAAGACATAAGAATTTCTACTATATATAAACTGTTTGATGTCTGTGTTTCAGATTTAGGGATCAATCTACTTCATAAAAAATCATTAGAAAAGGAAGAATTATGCCAAAGACTTAAAGAACAGTTAGATGCACTTGAAAAAGAAACTGCATCTAAGCTATCAGAAATGGATTCATTTAACAATCAGCTAAAGGTATTTATCTTCTATTATATTCATTTTTAGTTAGCTGCCTTCTTACATTCCTTATTTTGATTTAATAGGATGAATAACTGAAGCTGTTATTTTTATAAGTAGTGCATTTTCATAATTTATTTACTAATTTGAGCTATACTAGAATTGCAAGGCTATTTTTAATGTTCTCTGTAGATGCAAATATTGCATTGTGTAACTAAACATATCATTTACCATAGTTTTCAGCTTTTGATGACTGCTTTTATTGGCATTTATACATTTTAAGAACAATTGCCTTTGTTAGTACTAGAGAACTGATCTCAGTCAGCATGATCTTAGGCAAAATTCTATAATGGGGAATGTGGAAAATTTATAATAGTCCCGGTAGCAGAAGCTCTTCTAACACACTAAATTCTTTTTTCTTCTTTGTTACAATTTAATTTAATTAGCCTTTGTGAAATAATGCAATAATCAGTGAAATCTAAAACATATTCTGGCACTATAAGCTTTGCATGAAAAGTAAGACTATGATTCATTATTTGCTGCAATGCAGAGCAGAAATCCAAAATATATGCTGTATGCTTATCATTCTGTGCAGAATTAGTTATATACTGAAGCCATATCTATGACAGAAGATATTAAAAGATAAAACCAGATTGATGGCATATCATTCAAATTTGGGAGTAATCTTGTTATTCCCATTCTAACAGCGTAAAGTTTTCAGAGCAGAAAGTATTACATAACTTTTCAGGCAGCTATATTTGATTTTTCTCTTGCTGGCTTTTTTAGAATAACATTATACAAACTAGAATAAACAAAGAAAAGAGACATGGGTTCAGTTAAGGAAGAGAAATTTGAGGTGCATAAGGTTAATAATATGTTTCACATAAGTATATATATTAGGCAGAAAAAAATTTTTTAACCAAGTAATTTGTCATTGGTGGACAGACAAACCAGCCAAGTTAACTTCCCTACATTATTTTTTTTTTTAATTTGTGCATAGTTTAATTGGCTTTTTATCTGCCTTATCTTACAGTGTGGGAATATGGATGACTCTGTTCTTCAGTGCCTTTTGTCTCTGCTAAGCTGTCTCAACAACCTCTTCCTCTTACTTAAGGTTATTTTCTAATATCTAGCTGTTTTTCTTTGAGTTACTTTACTGTTTTCTTTTTTTTAAAAAAAAAACTAGACTATTCTTTGCATTTATCTGAGTATCTTTGTTTGAAATAACATACAATGAAGACCTTTTTTTATTTTCTGCTTGTTTGAGTATCCGTCTGCTGTCTAACTGCCTGTTTGAGTCTCATGCCAGAAATCAGAATGGTTGCCCAACATAACGTTTCTCATGGAGAGCCCAATACACTTAGAAATATCACCTGGTTCCCTTACATTATCTCCATGAGTTGAGTTAACTGATTAAATGATTACTGATTGAATTAAAAGGAAAGCTAAGAGAATATGAGATAAAATCATTTAGCCATATCACTAAAAATCATTGTTTAAAATAAAACTTTCATTTGCTGAAATCTAGGGCAAAGTTACATCATGTATATACCAGCTTGCTTCCTAACACTGCTGTATGGGGGAATCCTAGCCAGTACCGCACGGGCAGCTTTAGTTCCATCAGGTTACCAGGCTTCTTGCTTAGACATGTTTGTACTTCAGGTAAAACTGTTTAAATCACACGTATAAATAAATAGTTCCACTTTATCACATATAGCATACAGAGTATTTAAAACACTCAATGAATTCCTGTTTTAATATATAGCATGGCCTCAAATAATGGTTTATTAAGGGTCATTTTGTGGTAACATTGATGAGAAACTTAACTCTTGTTTATAACAATTAGCCTATGGTAAAATTGGCTTTCTTATACGTTGTTTCAATTAAAAGTCAAAGAACCTATTGACGATGTTAAGCGACGACTTACTGTAGTTTAAAGAAAGGTACTTTAAATTTACCACTTGCTGACCGTGGTAAATTTTGACTGCATCCACCTTGGGACTAAAGTGGATGGCAGTAGGCGGTAGCATACGTACGCACAGCAAAGACAGGAATGTGACCCGTAGCGCTCACTTGTTAGAGAAGCAAAGTTAAGGCAAATTGGAAAGATAGTATCAACTTCTGCTTTATTGTTTTAGCACGAATGACCAGATTATCTGATTTTAGAACTTTTGCTATAGATTGCACAAAAATTTAAACCTAAGTTTCTTCATCTGTAAAATAGGATTCGATGATGATTTGTGGAGTATACTCAAACACATAAATCTGATTCTTTCACTTAGCATTGATTCTCCACAGGCCAGCAGATTATTCTTAACCGCTTGTTTTACTTTTTGCCTTCTGCTTCCTGCCTTGCAGCCTTTCCGTGCTTATTGATACTTTCATCAGGGACAACTAGGAAACTAAAAGGTGATGAGACGCCTATACTGTCAGAGTGGTCAGGATAATTGCTCTGGTGTCACTGGATGTGGTGTCACGGAGAGCAAGAATAGTCTGTAATCATCATGGTAAAGTGATACCGAGCAGTCAGTTCACGTAACAATGAAAAATATCCGTTGAACTGTCAACAAGCAGACCTTTGAAGACCTTGCTGAAAGTGCCATTTCAGTGGAGTGATGAGCAGAAGCTGGGCTGCAGCAGATCAGGGTCAGATAGGAAGAGTTAAGGGTGTGAACAACTCTTTAGGAGGAGAGTGAAGACAGCACGAGGTCAAAGGAAAACTTTTGTTTTGGGAAGAAAGACTTGAAGGACAAAGGATACAAAGTCCAGTTATGCAAGAAGAATAAGTCCTGGGGTCTAGTGTGCAGCATGGTGACCATAATTAGCATATTGTATGCCTGAAGTTTTCTAAGAGGATAGATCTTAAAGTTATTACCACTAAGAGAGAGAGAGGTACCTATGTGAGGAGATTGCTGTTTTAATTAGATTGATTGTGGTGATCATTTCACAGTGAATATGTGTATTGAAACATCAAGTTATACACCTTAAATATATGAGGTCTCTCCAGAAAGTATCCAGACATCTTATATGAAAAATAGAGACATTTATTGACAAGAAATATTGTACATAGGACAATGACACCTCAGTCCCCTTCGAAGTAGACACCTTGGGACCTCACACAGTTCTCCCAGCATCTCTTCCACTGTTCAAAACACTCTGCAAAATCCTTTGTTGGAATTGCCATCAGCTGCCCTGTTGTATTTTCCTGAATTGCATCGATGGTCTGAAATCTCTTCCCTTTCAAAGATGATTTTAGTTTTGGGAAAAGCCAGAAGTTACAGGGCACCTAACCTGAGTGTAGGGGGGCTGAGTCACCTGGGTGATTTGATGTTTCGCCAAAAACTACACCAGGCGTGATGCATGAGTGGGCGGGTTGTTGTGACGAAGCTGCCAGTCACCAGTTACCCATAGCTGTGGCTGTTTTTGTCATATTGCATCTCTCAACCAACAAAGAACATTGAGACCGTACTTCTTATTAATTGTTTGACCTGGAGGGGCATACTCATGATGGACAACACCTTCCCAACCAAATCCACAGTTACATAAGCTGGAAATGCAAAGGCCACCCAGTGTATATGCTCATTCAACAGCATCTACCGCCTCTACTGACTAGTACAGGGAAGCTGTCATTTTGTTCACGCATGTGCATTCCAGTCCACTCTCGGCTGCCAGGTTACATCAATGTCATGTAAACCATTCTCGTTATATTAACAATGGCTGGACTTTCCGGACAGGCCTCATATACAATTTATATTTGTCAGTTCTACTTCGATAAAGTTGGAAGTAGGGAAGCAAAACTGGGATCAGCCTTGGAGGTGCTATCGGCTTTCTGTGAGGCATATGACTGCATGGTGAAGAGACCAGTTCTGTTAGGACAGAAGAATGGAAGGGGATGGTTAGGCAGCCCTATCCAACTCATTGTCTTGATGATGATTGCCCGACTCAAGCCAAATAATTCACTGCCGAATTACCAGCACCTAGTGCATGGAGCATGGTGGGTGGCAGTAAATACATGTTGAATAAATGAATGGTTTTGAATGTTCTCAGTCAGAAAATACGCAGCACTTAGGGTTACTGTGTAAAGTTCATGAGACAAAAACAGAACTAGTCAAAAAACAGCAGAGAACCATGTATTTCAGATTTTAGAAACACTTCTGACTCCATGTAATTTATTCTCTTTCAGTGAAGGCTGTTTTTTAAATGCAAAGGAAGGGAGGAAGGAAGGCAGATTTGAGGAAACGATGAGGGAAGGAGTAGGAAAGTGACAGTGAGATTGAGTATAAGATGGTGGTTGATAGAGCAGAGTCCCTAGGGAGCAGATGAAGATAATCCAGAGCATAGGTCGAAGGGTTAGATAAAAAGAATATTTCCAGCCTAACACATTGGGAAAGGCGGCTGTGAATGCAGCTAAATTTGTTGGTGGGCAGTGGGAAGTTGACAGCTTCAAGACCTAATCAGAAGCAGGTTGAACCATTACAGGAATCTTTCTTATGGAGTAACTCAAACTAGACTGGAAGAAGATGGGTGCCGATGCAAGAAGTTTTATTGATTTTGAGATGGAAAGACGGAGTTCTAGTTTCATGGTTTAATGAGGCACAGTTCCTAGCTGGTAATGCGGAGAATGAATGGAAGATTAGGAAATTTGGGGGGAGAGAAGTAGACATTTCTGTGGGGGTGGAGGGTGCAAGCTTGGTACAGGAGGTGTGCTGAGCATTATTATTGTAAAATAATAACTATGGTCCTTTAAAAAAAGATGAGACATTTGATAGCATTATTCTATTAAGGAAATTCAAGCAATATTGTATCTTTAGCAGTGAGGAACAATGAAAAAAGTACTGGCCTAGGAATCTTAAAAAAAGGTGTTCTGGTCTTATTCATTCCATTTGCGGGTTGTGTAACTATTCATCATTTAACCTCCAAACTTTGCTTTCTTCATCTACAAACGTAAGCTGACAATGTCTGCTCTTCCTTCTTTGCAGAGTCTAGTGGTGGCTCAATGAGAGCATAAATATGGAAGTGCTTTGTGAACCAGTATGTGCTGTACACATATGTTGTTGTTCTTATCAGGGAAGGGATTATCGTGAATCTCTCAGATATCTTCAGTGTGTTGATTTTGGATGATTGGGGAGGTACTTTTCCCTAGAGGCAAAGTAGAATCTGTCAACACCGAAGCTGTGGCTTCCTTCCATCTCCTTTGGGAACCTCGATTCTCCAAGGTGGGATAAAATAGTAGGAGGTGTGGACCTGAAGAGCTGTTGGGCGACATTGGTAATAATGTTTGTTTCTAAAACAGAGATTCTTTTTGTGCCTTGGACTCTTCAACAGTTTGGTAAACTCTCTGGACTCCTCAGAATGGTGTTTTAAATGTATAAAATGAAATACATGAGATTATAAAGAAAATTAATTGTAAGAGTCTCAAAATATTTTTAAAACAAATTTATGCCCTGGCCAGTGTGGCTCAGCGGGTTGAGCGCTGGACTGCTAAGGTCACTGGTTTGATTCCCAATCAGGGCACGTACCTGGGTTGTGGGCCAGTTCCCAGGTTGGGGGGTGTTCAAGAGGCAGGCAACTGATCAATGTTCCTCTTACACATTGATGTTTCTTTCCCTCTCTTTTTCCCTCCCTTCCCCTCTCTCTAAAAAATAAATAAAAATCTTTGAAAACAAATTTGTGAAATAGTAATTATGTGCTTCTCTATTAATGAACTAAATAACAAGATCTGGTGACAGACATAATAATGTAATTTTGAACTCAAGATGTATTATAATATGAAAATATCTGTGATTTCTGTTGGTGAAAAATATCACCAGTACAGCTAATATTACCATGGTTTGTTGCTTATATTTAGAGTTGAAGAAAATGCTGTATTTCAGATAGAGGTTAGTGAAAGTAAAGATTAGTTTTGTTACTGGACCCCTGAATTCTATTAAACAACCACTCTGAATTGCCTGTGGCCCTCCCTCCTGTGAAGAGTGCGGACAAGGTGATTGGACTCGCCGATGTCCACATCCGCTTGTTCTGTCAGTGACAGAGATGAGTATGAGAAAAGCCTCCACTGTGATTTTGGATTTGTCTTTTCCTCTTCTATTTTTGTTAGATTGTTTCATTTTTAAATAAATTTTGAAGCTGTGTTATTAGGTGCAACAAGTGCCCAAGGTCACACAACTAGTAAGTGAAAAAGCAGAAATTCAACCCAGATAAGTCAGGATTTGACATTGAATGGTTATATTAAGAGAATGAAACTGAAAATTTATGAGTGTTCACTGTAAGAAGCTATAAAAGACTAACATAATCAAGCAAAAAAAGTAGAAGGAAATTAATGAAACAGAGGACAAACATTTAATACAGAGAATCAAAAAAGCCAGAATTTGACTCTCTTAAAGACTAATAAAATTAATAAACCTTTTGTAAGACTGATTTTAAAAAGAAAGAGAGCAGAAATGAAGAAAATTGGAAGTGAAAAGGAAATATGACAAGTATGTTGCAAACATTAGAAAACAAGAGGATGTTGTGACAGATTTTTGCACATCAATGTAAAAATGTAGATAAAATGAACAAATTGCAGTTTGCCAAAAATGACTCAGAACTGACTCCCCCAAACAGAATCCAGACCCTGAGTTTTTACTGAAGGAACAGGTACCTCCAGTCTCACACAGCTGTTCCACAATATAAAGAAGAGAATAGTGTCAACTTACCGTATGTTACCATATCATTAACATACCAAGATCTAATAAGAGCCATAGGAAAAAGGATAACTATAGGTTAGTTTAACAGATGCAAAAATAAAAAACAAAATTAAAAAGTTGAATGCAAAAATTTATAGAAAGGATAATCCCTTAAGACCATTGACCAAGTTGGATTTATCTTAATTAGCTATGCAAAGATGATTTGATGTATAAAAATCTTTATTGTAATTTGCCATTGAAACAGAATAAGGAGGGAAATGGTATGCTCATCTCAGATGCAGAAGATGTATTTAATAAAATTTAACTTCTGTTTATGATTTTAAAAAAGTTATTAGCATATTCGGAATAGAAGAGAACTTCCTTAACTTGAAAAAGATCTGTCAGTCTATTAAGACAGAACAGTTCTGTTCGTGAGTGCCGGTTGGTTTACTTGTTCTCAGTTAACTGATAGAGTTAACCAGGACCTCCTAGAAGCAGTGACTTAATAACCCAGAGGAGTGAGTCCAATGGAATGAGAGGAAATGTTTTCAGCAAGCCTTGTGGTGCTCTTCAGATCTTATTACTATGCATAGACTATTGTTTATGCACTACTATTTATCCAATAAATACTAACTAAATGTCTCCACTGTACCAGACCCTGACCTGGGAGGGGCCACCTTGATGAAAGACAGTCCTGTTGTCAAGAAACTCACTTCAGTGGAGGAGGGAATGGTAGATGTTTGGCTATGATTGAGGAATGCACAGAATGCCTTGTGGAGCGCAAGGAAGCCCATCAACTCAGACACTGAAGGAATGGGGCTGAAAAGGAAGACTTGGAGCAGTATTTTAAAGGATACGTTGGAGGGCTAACCTTGCAGCCATGTTAAAATCAGATATTAAGTTGGCTCCTCCTGACTCTCCTTTTAATCTTACAATTCTCCTCGTTTATGATTTCAGCCAGTAATAAGCTTATGTGCCCAGCACCATCGTGAGCACTTTGCCTGTACTGACCCATTCAATTCTCACAATACTAGGAGGCGTGTCCTGTAGTCAGCCCCATTTTACAGATGAGAAGACTGTGACGTAACTGTCCTGGGTTTACTCAGCTAGTCCCTGACAGCCTCACTCAGACTCAGCAGTCCTGTTCCAGACCCATGCTCCCAGAGTCCTTGTCACTAAACCACACCACTTCGCTGTAGCTTTTACACGTTGCATTCGTATTGTTAACAGAATTTAGAGGAAGGCGCAACAGAACTGTGGAGGCTGAGGTGTGCGGGAACTTTGCTATGAACGCAGTATTTGCTGGCTGGCTTAAGCTGCAAGTGTTGATCTCAGACATTTTGGACATACTCTCGGGATACCACGCTGTTAGATCAGCTCTGCCATTTCAATTAAGTTAAGAGGGCTCGCCTATAAAACATTTGGTTTCCGAAAAGAAACAGAGTTTGGGGTTTGGTGGGGCTTATTTTTTAATTTTGTTTTGTTGTTGTTGTTGTTGCTGTTGATTGGTTGGTTATTGTGTACAGGTAGATGCCCAACATTTTTTACTAAAACATTCTATCTAAATACTAAGTTCCCACCTTTGCCATGAAACTTCTTTTGATAACTTTCGGGTTTCGTGGGGATTTTATTTTTGTTTTCTTCCCCTCTTTTTGACTACAGCCCTTTTCTACTCTCTTGTTCAGGATTCTGTAGATTCCAAGTGAAAACCACTCAGTTCAACATAGTTAAGCTAATGAGAGGTTATTTAAAGAGCGCTGGACCACTCACCAAGACAATAGCAGTGCTGCTGGGCTGCGTAGTTCCTAGACACTGAGGACTGAGATTGGAGATTCGGTCCCTCCAGGACTCCCTCTTTCTGCACCTCTGTTCCCAGTCTTTGCTTCTCCCTTTCCTGTGTTGATTTCATTCCTGTCCCTGATGGCACCACTGGGTAGTGGCAGCTCCAGCTTTATCTTAATCTCAGTTTAATGAGTTTAGAGAGAAAGATTCCTTTCTCTCCTCTTCACTAATGTGAATCCCAGGAGAGGATTTGGGCTCTTCTTGGATCATGTGCCCATCCTTTGGACCAATCATTCTGCCAGAGAGGTGCAGTGCTGTGATTGGAGCACTGAATTTGACATATTTGATGAATTTGAATTCATCAAAGCCACATTCAAGGGAGAATCGGTTTCCCAAACAGGAAGGATGTTGTTAAAAGAAGAGGGGGAAAAGTGCTGAACAGATCATCACAAATTTCTGCTAAAGCACTTACCTGGATGCCACATTTTGGCACTTTTCTCAACTTTGAGATTGAGAAGTCTTTAAAAGCAAAAACGGTATCTGGGAGTTAGATGGCCTTGGATTGGATTCCTTGCGAATCTTTATAGCACTTTGCGTTGAATTAGATGCTCATAAGCACTTGTTCATTTCAGTTCCTGTTTTGAATATTTTTCATTATTTTGACTCATTCTAGTCATGGTTTTAGGTAGACATTACCTTTACTATTTTTAAGTCTTAAAATTATTTACTAATTGCTTCTGTGTTTGGTTCAAGATCTTGTTGGATTAAAGTTACGGGTACTTGATTAAACTACATAAATGTCAAAAATATGACTGAACAAAATTCCTCTTAAAATGGTATAGCAAGCAAATTGTTTTCCCACAGTTTTAATACATTGTTTTATATTGAAAATGAAGTACCAATTCAGAGAATTGGCTTGTAAAGATTCTGAGTTCCTTACAAATGAATTAGTACAAAAGTAGATGATTTTAACAGGTATTGGTCCTCAGTGGCTATGTGAGTTAAAAAATATATATTGTATTCCATTATTTTTTAATAATTTAGATATTTTTAAAACTTAACATTTTTACTCTAGTTTAACTTGCTTTAAGATTTTTGTCTTTTGATGCAAATGACCCATCATGTCAGAAAAATATTTAAATCACTGGCATAATTGACTTATTTTTATTTTCTCCTTAGGAACTGAGAAAAAGCTACAATACACAGCAGTTAGCCCTTGAACAACTTCATAAGATCAAACATAACAAATTGAAAGAAATTGAAAGAAAAAGGTCAGAGCTAATACAGAAAAAGAAACTAGAAGATGAGGCTATAAGGTAATGTAACTGATAAATTTATTATACTGTGTTGCTATTAGAATTCTAACTTGACTAAGAAAATTTACCGGGAATAAAGGATAAATAAAAGGATTATCCTAAGATGCTAATCAGATTCTAAATTTTAGAAATTCAGTACTTCTTTTAGGGACTGAATTTAGAGTAACCAATTTTATATTTCATTAGTGAAAAATCTGGACTTTGGAGTCAGACCTAGAAGATGAAAAAAACTAAATACTTAATTCTGTGGAGTGGTAAGACTGAGTGTAGAATTCCGTGTTGTGCAATTTCTACCACTGAGATACACCAATCGCCTTTATCTATAGCAAAGAGAAGTAGGACAGTGTGCACAGAGCCATTCATTTAGAGTGGTGACTATCAACCTTTTTCATCTCATGACACACATAAATTAAGTACCAAAATTCGGCACACTAAAAATATATGTTTTTTGCTGATCTGACCAAAAAAGTAAGTATAATTTTGATTCATTCATATTGGACAGCTGTTGTTGCGCTGGCTGTTGTCATTTTTTATTTGACAGTCTAAAGGAAAGAGTCAGTACCGCTGACTGATTAGTCAGTATTGCATGTTTCAAAAATTCTTGCAGCACATCAGATGAAAATTGCTGGTTTAGATTATTATTATTATTTTACTATTTTATTTTGTTATTTTTTAAATTATTTTTCTGCTAGAGCCTGTTCCTAATACTAAAGAGCCTCTTCCTAATATGTTTGTTTCTCTCAAGTTCTCTAGTGTCAAAAATTAGTATAATTAACAAGTATCAGTGAACTAGCATTCCTTTTCCTTGCAGTACAGGAGTAATGTCCACAAAAGAGCTAATAGTTACTGCGAGGCAAGAAGGACACATTACCATATAGCAGGCCTCTTTTTCTCTCCCTTACCCTCCTCTTCCCTCCCCTCCCCTCCCCTTCTCCCTCACCCAAGGACATTTTTTCATTGCTTTGAGAGACACAGAAGGGGAGAGAGAGAAACATCAATGCAAAAGAGAAGCATGAATTGGTTGCCTCCCATATGCACCCAAACTGGGGATCATAAGTGCCCTGACTGGGGAATGAACCCATAACCTAGGCATGTGCCCAGACCAGGAATTGAACCCTCCACCCTTAGGTTACGTGACAATGCTCCAACCAACTGAGCCACACTGGCCAGGGCCAGGCCTCAGCCTCTTAGCTTAATGGCTTCAGAATGGCCACTCCCAACACATTTTAATTGGGTGGGCACTGTAGTGTATGATACAGGCAGACTCGGGGGTACTTTTGCTCCCAGATTCCTCATATGTAATTCTAGTAGGAAATTCTAATAGCTAAACAAATAGCTATACTACTCTTTACTCCAAGACCCCTACATTTGTGGCCCCTAACAAAAGATGCTAGGATAATAGAGAAATGGAGACAATGAAGTTCAAACTGTGAAGGCTCTTATTTGCCACTTAACTTGTGCCGTGTAGTATTGCCCAAGGGAACTGTGCAGTGGCTGACCTTGCTATTAATGCACCCACATGTCTTGTTACTCTTCATCGCTGCTCGCTGTGTCTTTTAGGACAACACACCACATTAGTAATACACATTTTCACTATCATCCTCAGTCATTATCCTACTTGTGATGGAGGAAAGAAATCAGAACCGAAGCTCATGTAGGATCAGTCCAGAGCTGGGTCCTAACACTACATCTTGTCTATTTCCCTGTTGTCTCAAGCTGTTGGTAATAGTCTGGTTTTCACATTATATGAGAGGAAGCTTAAAGTTACAAGATAATGAACCAGGAGTATAAAGAATGAGACAGTTTGAGGATGAGGGGAAAGATTGGTGACTCAGTGGATCTACAGTTTTTGGAATTAATCCAGGATTTTTAAGTTCCTCCAGGGATTACAGGCAGAGACATGGAATTCAGCCAAGTTGTCTATCTTGCTGGAGCATAAATGCCTGCAGGTCCCAGGGATGTATCTAACCACAGTTTTCACTGCCCCATTAGTGTGTGCTGCGACTTGGAAAAGTTGCTAAATTTAGTGATGACAGCTCTGTCTCCCAGTAATTTCATAAAAATATGTGCAAGGAAGAACTATAGTGAGCATTAGCTATAATACTAAAATAACCAGTCTGAGCACAGATTACCTTGACCAGCTAGAAACCAAGCTGTAGCTTCATCAGAAATCATAGAAACATGTACACAAGCATGGGCTTCTAGAGGGAAAATTCTCTGTTATCTAACAAGAGAAAAAGACTTTGAAGTGCGAATATAAAAAGCGGATACTCTGAGCGTTTCCTGTTCCCACAGCAATGACTATATCCCAGGCACAGGGATAACGAGCTAGGACGGTGGGAGTAAGAGTTGGAAGGCTGTCCTCATGCAGAACCTGCAGAGGGGGGAAGGAAATTGAGATACAAGTTTTAGATTTGGGGTTTTTTTGACGAATTCCATTTCAATTCTTTTCCTCTTTTGGCTTGGGAGGTTGGCTGGCAGGAAGGAATTTGAGGGTGTGGGGAAATTGTCAGTCATACCCCTCAGCCTATCTGTTTGTCCAAGGCTCCTCAATTCATTGGTTTTCCCTTTCAGTCTGTTTCTCCATATCCCGCTACTCAGATCTCTTTGCCATATAGTAAATACATAATTGTATAAGATCATATATAATATGTATTATATCTAAAATAAATATTGTTTAAGTTTGACAGGAGCAAGATCCATTGTATTTTTACTTCATTAAAAAAATTTTAGGACATTGTGCAAACTCTTTCTCTTTTTGTATAAAGGAAAGCAAAGCAAGGAAAAGAAAATTTATGGAGAGAAAATCTTAGAAAGGAGGGAGAGGAAAAACAAAAGCGACTCCAGGAAGAAAAGACACAAGAAAAAGTTCAAGAAGAAGAAAAGAAAACTGAGGAGAAACGATGTAAGGATAAAAATAAAAATAAAAAATTTTATTTTTCTGAGACAGAGCAACAAAAGAAAATAGATAAAGATTCTGATGAGAAGCAAAAGAAGAAGAATAAAATTAAAAGATGATTATCTTAGGATCAGAAAAAAAACTTCTAAAGTAAACTTGGAAGAGAACTGTGTAGGCTTATTAAAACAGACTGAGGGTAGAAATCTTAAAACAACATTGAGAAAAGAAAGTAGTCATCACTATGAACAGACCATGGCATAGTTTTCATAATTGAAGTAAACAGTTTTAAATATTTATTCAGCCACTGTAACTAAACTGTTTATTTTAATGAAGCAATAAAATTTTGAATCTTTGTACACTGAAATTTTTTCAGAACATATGCTTTGTTTTCGATATACCTCAGAGTCAATTCTTAAAATACTTTTTTATTTTTTAAAAAAGATTATTTTTAGAGAGAGGGGAAGGGAGAGAAATATCAATTGATTGCTTCTCACATGCTCCCAACTGGGGACCTGGCCCACAACCCAGGCATGTGCCATGACAGGGAATTGAACCAGTGACATTTTGGTTCGCAGGACAATGCCCAACCCACTGAGCCACACCAGTCAGGGCTGCTATTATTATTATTATTATTAATTTCTCTTTTGGATATACAAATAATTAAATCCTCAGCAATTCAGTGTGTTGAAAATTTTACAAGCTAAAGCATTCTACAAATGAACGAAGTAAACTATTTTTAGTCTTATCAAGTCTAGTGTATCTGTGAGCTCTTCTGCTGTTCTTCTTTTGGAACCATACTGACAAATGTATAGATCCTCCTTCGGTCGACCCTGTTTACTTGCTGATCTCATGTGTGGTCTCCCTTTTCGTGCTCTTCTTCCCTGTTATATTCTTGACTTCACAGATCAAACTAAGCCTCTTGCTCCTTAGTCTCCTTTCACTTTGCAGGGCTCATCCTCCACCACTCCCTTAGATCCCTGGGCATGACACACCCTACACGTTTTCTCTTTGTTTTACTGCCTCCAACTTTATGTAAGAGAAACATCCTTGTTTGCTTTGGTAGTGACTCTGTGATGTCAAGATATTTAAATCCTAACAAGACTGTACAAATGGATTTTCCTCACACTGTTTGATGGTTAACTTTTTCTTTAGGTTTTAAGTGTTCTTTATTGAATCAGAGCAAAGGCGTATACATGAAAGTAGCAAATAATGACAATTATCTTCTCTTTAGGTGAGCCAGCTAGCGATTTAGTGAATTACAGAGCTTTATATCGCTTTGAAGCGAGGAACCATGATGAGATGAGTTTTAATTCTGGGGATATAATACAGGTAGGAAACAAAGTCTTTTTCCTCATAAGCCAAATACAATGTAATGTCTTTGTTATCTTCAGTTCCACTTTCTGTGATTTCAGTTACCCATGGTCAAACATAGTCTAAAAATAGTAAATGGAAATTCCAGAAATGAACAGCTCATAAGTTTTAAGTTGCACGCCACTCTGAGCAGCTCAAGGAAACCACGCTCTGTCCCGACTGGAACGTGAAGCGCCCCAGGGCGCAGCCTATCCCTGCCGTGTATGCTGCTGCCCGTCAGCATCCTGGTCATCAGATCAGGCGGTTGTGTTCGAGCCTGCATCACTTTCTGTTGTAAGTGTGTGGCTTTCTAACCACTGTTAACCTTTTTTTTTAAATTATTTCTGTAGGTTGATGAAAAAACCACGGGAGAACCTGGTTGGCTTTATGGTAGTTTCCAAGGAAATTTTGGCTGGTTCCCGTGCAATTATGTAGAAAAGATGCCATCAAGTGAAAAATCTGTATCTCCTAAGAAGGCCTTACTTCCTCCTACAGTATCTTTATCTGCTACCTCACCTTCCTCTGAGTAAGTTTTTAGCTAACAGTGGAGTTTATATAGCTCTGCAGATGCATGAATACCTAATATGTATTTATGTCAGCCTGCTACTTAATCGTGTTGTAACCTGGACTGGACTCTCCAAGAGTACCTCCTGTTCCCATTTGAATACTGAAATTGATTAAGACATAGGTCAGTAGTTTGTTTGTGAATTCTTTTTTTCCTCATGTTGTGTTTAAATATTATATATATTATATACAAATTGATACATTGGTAGTATTTCATTAGATTGTAAATAATTAAGTATACTTATATTAAAGTGTTGTATTTACAGATCACTTTCTTCAAATCAGCCGGCATCAGTGACTAATTATCAAAATGTATCTTTTTCAAACCTAACTGTTAATACATCATGGCAGAAAAAATCAGCTTTTACTCGCACCGTGTCCCCCGGTTCTGTGTCACCTATTCATGGACAGGTATGTGTCTCTAGTTCTTGTGTGCTTTATTCTTTGACATTGTTCCTGCTTCACATAAAGTAGAAGGAAGAGTTTTGTACAAAGGCATCATTTACTCATTTAACCAGAGTTTGTAGCATTCAGTTTTGTTCTTACCATTCACATGTGACATGAAGAAATTATTATTACTTAGAGGTTTTTCAACAATTCATTCTCATAGTATCAAGTTGCTAGCAGCTAAGACTTCCAAGTTCTAAATACCATTTTCACAAATCAGAGTATAGTGTTCCTAATTTGTAGTTGTTATAAGGAGAGATTTGGGCTTGGGGGTTTTTTGTTTGTTTGTTTCTTTCTTGAATAAGTCATTTGTGTGGAAACTGTGATATATATATTTAGCCTCTGATTTACATGTAACCATTGTAAAACATTGTTACATTAACATTATTTTTAAGAATCCCAGACTTCATCAGAATAAAGCCCTACTGATTTCCTTTCACTCAAACAATGTTTACTGTATAAGTATAGGTTCCAGGCATTTTATTGTGCACTAGAAATTCAATGGAAAAATCCCTGCCATTAAGAAGTTATAATCTCATGAGACAGACATATAAATAACAGTAAAGTATGAGCAGTATTATAACAAAGGCATTTTATAAGAATTATTTATAATGTGGCTGGAGTACAGAATTCATAGAGAAAGGGTTAAGAAGTGAAGTTAGAGCTAACGGTTGAGGTTTGTTTGTGAAACATGTAATACCATACTAAGCAACTTGGCTGTGGAAAGCCCCAAAAAGTTTTTAAGAGGAGAGTTAGATGTATATTTTAGAAAGATAACTCTGGCAGTGGTATAGAGGCCAGATTGGTGGGAGAAAGTAAAGGAAGAAGACCAGGTAAGGGAGGATATTACAATAGCTAAGTGATAAGAGCTGATGTAATGCATCAATGCCATAGTAATGAAAATGTACAGAAGAGGAGGTAGATCTTTAGCAGAATTAGGAATTGACATAAAATTGGCAGTCCATCGAATGTGGAAAGTAAGGAAGAAGTTGGAGTTACTGATCCCTCTTCAGGATCTTCAGTCTGAGTGTCTGAAAGGGTGGTGATTGTCACTACTATGCCTTGGGTAGTAGTCTTTGTAGGACAGGTGAGTGTGGTAGGTTCTAAACCTGATTACTTTTCAGACTTGTACCATAGGTATCTGTGTTATGGACATTCTGGTGGGAAAGCCCAGTGGGCAGTTTGACTTACCTAGAGCTTAGGGATAAAGTTACAATTAAGACATAGATTTTAGTAGTCAGAGGCATAGATGAAAGTGTTAGGGAAATCACGTGAAACAGGACCGGAAAGGGGCTAAACTGAAGAAGAGCCATCAATCACCGGAGAGTGAGCCTCAGGAACTCCACGGGTTTTAGTTATGGCAGCACAGCTCACAGACCAGAGAGAAGGAGGTTTGAGAATGAGAATGAGGAAGAAGCTTTTCGCTTTGCTGTTATCAATGACCTTGTCAAGAGGAGGTTCAGTAGTATAATGGGTGCAGAACCTGAATTAGAATGGGTTGAGGGGTGAAATTGGAAAGCAAGCTCAACACTGTTCTTTCTTTAAGAAATTTGGAAGAAGTAGTAAGTAGTGAGATGGAAGATTCGAGACAGGGACTTCACCGTGTTACAAAATATTTTTAGAAAATGGGAGGGCATAACAGAAGATTAGAGCAGATGCAAAGAAGTTAGCCTTGTCAGCCAACCAAAACCACTCCTCTGAGAGAGGAGGGAAAGAAAGAAGAATGAATAAGGATACAAAGAGGACACAAAGCAGAAAAGTGAGGGGGCTTAGCACAACCACATCTCCATTCCTAGTCGAGTAAACTGAATCCACTGCGGTGAGGAGACACTGGAACCTGCAGGGGAGGGAAGGCTTGCAGTAACTCTTGCCCTTTTCATTTGTTCTATTATATAGAGAGTAGCTGGTGTTCACCTTCCATACCAGTGACACTCAATGCCATGGTGTTTCCTGGCATGGTAGGTATTCAGTCTTTAACTTAACAGAAGGCTACTCAGATGGTCGTCTGTCACATATACCTCTCAGTAGATTAAGGTTATGCTAAATCACCTTTGGTAATAGGACACCACCACACTGGTCAGCTGTTTGAACAGGGAGTATGTTACCTACTAGGAAACGGAAATCATGGTTATCGTTGGTTTTTTAATTTTGTGGTTTTATATTCACAGGGACAGGTTGTAGAAAACCTAAAAGCACAGGCCCTTTGTTCCTGGACTGCAAAGAAAGATAACCACTTGAACTTCTCAAAACATGACATTATTACTGTCTTGGAGCAACAAGAAAATTGGTGGTTTGGGGAGGTCCATGGAGGAAGAGGGTGGTTTCCAAAATCTTATGTCAAAATCATCCCTGGGAGTGAAGTCAAGCGGGAAGAGTAAGCATTTCTGTGTTTTCATGTGAGGATGTTGGCGTTTCCACCAGTGAGTGAGTGAGTGTATGACTGGCTGTGCGGGAAAACGAGAAGTTTACATTTGAGTTTGAACACCAGAGAGGTCATTCCTAGAATGGAAAAGGCCTTCAGGTGTCTGTACCAGTTTTAGAGTATTGTTTACTCCAGTTATTTCAGATTCTGGAAGTTTTCAAAGTGCTTAAAATTGTAGATTTGTGGCTTTCTGTGTACCATCAGGTCACTTAGCAAAGTGACTCTTCATTTCCTTTGGAGCATTTCTCTCTTATTTTTACTTTAAATTGTCAGTATTTAAATAACCCTTTCCTGAGGACCCCTCTTTGCCAGAGTGGGGCATTCCCGCTGTGGGCCTCCAGAGCTCCTGGAAGATCACCCCCCTTATTACTCACAACACACGGTGTTGTACTTATTTACTTACTTTCTTACCCATGTCCCTTATTAGCTCATAAACTCCAGGAGGAAGGGTCCACATCTTTTTTTTTTTTTTAATTTGGTTTATTAAGTTTTCCATGACTGGTGTAATCTTTTTTAATTTTTTTTTGTTTGGAATAATTTTTAATATTTAAATACAAAAGTGAGCACTGACTAGTACAATCTTAATGCATAGTAGCTGCTCAGTCATATCAACTCAGTGAATAAGGAGAGGAGGAGCAAACAAATGCCCTATCAAATGAACAAAAAGCAGAAACTAAATAAGGTTTCTGGCCTTTAGTTTCCAGTCCGTAGGGGAGTCAGGTCATCAAGTTTCTGTAATACAAAGAAATGAGTACTCTAGCATAGCCACGGCAAACTCTCTCTTGTGTTTTATGTGGTTAGTTTAGAAAAGCAATCTGATTTAATGATGAAAGGGGACTGGTCTTTGGAAATCAAAAGGCTTACGGTCTGATTCTGCTGTTTTTGCCAGGCTTTATGGAATATCCTACTTGATCTTCAGTTTTTTAATTAATTGAATGACAAGAATACTCTAAATAATCTTTTTAAACACTTAGAGTGTTGAGATTCTGTGTATCAGTTTTTAGTTCAAATGCAGAAAATTCACTTTTCAGACTGACGTGGAATTTTAGATTTAGAAGCGTGGAGTGGTAACAGTAGCAACAATCGCACGTGTATGCCGGCCCTTTATAGGAGTTGGCTTATTTAAATCCCATAGTATTTTACAGAGAAGAAAACTTAAGTACAAAGACTTAAGTCGAAATTCTTTGTAAAGGGCACTTCTTCTGACTTTTCACTCAGTTACTGACCTTGTCTAACAA
Source organism: Desmodus rotundus (assembly GCF_022682495.2). Lineage (NCBI taxonomy): Eukaryota > Metazoa > Chordata > Mammalia > Chiroptera > Phyllostomidae > Desmodus > Desmodus rotundus. The sequence goes on from NC_071391.1 coordinate 154,506,388, forward strand.
ATGAGGCATGTAGCGTGAAACCTTCAGTAACGGAGAGTTAGCACTAAAAAGGCAGTCCATTCAGTTGTCACCAGGAGTTACAGTAAGTAAGGTCCCCTCTGTCTGCCTGGAAAACGGCCTCCCTGTGTAATTTGTCACGAGTCCTGGGCAGCCCTGCTGCATCCTGCAGATGTCTGGTTCTTACACTCAGCGGTTCTTCCAGATTTTTGAGAACAGCTTCCTGGGTTAAATTAGAAATTTAGTGCTGTTATTTTTTTATTGTCTGATGTTGCCCAGTAATAATAACATAATATAACATAACATAAATTTTTTAATGTAGTATGATCTAAACAAATAGTACAATTTCTGTGTTACCCCTGTTTTTCCTTACACTGAGCCACATGTGCTTTACCAAATAACTGCCCCCTTACTGGTGCATTTGTGTCAAGTTCCTTTAGAATAATTGCACATTTGAAAAACTACTGATAGTCATGTTGAAATTACTTTAATCTATTTAAAAATTTAGAAGGTTGATATTTAGAAATTTAGAAGGCAGTCCTTAACCCACTAAGATTTTGTGTATGAGAATATTTATAGCCTGTGTACTGAGACAATATTTAGGTTAATTTTAGAAAGAATGAGCTACTAAACACCTGCTGTATTCATCAAATACCTTTTTGTTTTTTGATTGTTGATGTCCTTTTTTGTTTCATCATTGTTTTTTTTAATCTGTTTGTGTGTTTATTTGGCAGACCAGAAGCTTTGTATGCAGCTATAAACAAGAAACCTACCTCTGCAGCCTATACAGTTGGAGAGGGTGAGCTTTTGACAATTTGTAAATTAGATGGGAGTCAGATGAGCTACTGACTAATTATCTGTCATTCTCCCTGCTTCTGTGCCTTCAGTGGTCAAGTGAGGTTAGGAAAACCTGCCTCTTGCCTATTTCACACAAGTATTGAGGATATAGAAAAACTATGACTGAAGTGTTAAATACTTGGCACTTTTCAAAAATAAGTACTGTAAAAATTCACCATACACTGCCTTGATAAATAAGATCAGAAATAAAAAGTATTGCAATAAGATAGCACAAAGGTTTTTGTTTTTCTCCTATTGTATATTCAGATTATAGATGTTTAGGGATATAGAGGAATTTTAGTACATTTAGTTATTTACAAATTGCATTTTAGTTACAGTGTACCATATAAATCATTAAGTAGAATTCGAAAGCAAAATACACTTTATCATAAATATTACAAAGAAAAATATTTATAGCCCTTAGGGTTGTTTGACTAATAAATTATTTTGATCTTGTTAATGTGCTGAAAAATGAAAGATTGTCTACATTCTTGGCAGACACTTTTTTCATTCATAGTTACGTACAGGGTGGAGCAGAAGTAGGCTTGCAGTTGTGAGTGAGTACATGAAACACAGTTTATTTTGTATTATTATTAATTATTGTTATTTTTCCATATAAAGAACTGTAAACTAATTTTGCCCCACCCTGTAGGCTTATAAATGAATTGTATATGTTCAGTGTATAATTAGTTGAATAGTTGAAGTACATTTTATGTTTATATTGCTGAAGAAAATCAGTTTAATGCTAAATTAAACCATCTATTCAGTATCTACTACAATTAGAGATTCCTTGCTGCAGCCTCAGATATTCAGGGATGAATAAAACACAGCCTCCAGGCTCATAGAACAGTGGGGAAAATGGGAATAAATGGTAATAAATTCTATAATGAGGGAACAAAACACAGTTTTGGGTCGGACCCATGAACCCACAGAGGTGGCAGTGTTGAGTCCTACTAACAATGAGTAGGGTCCTGCACAGTGACAGAGGAAGAAGCAGCTCTGTGGACAGAGGGGATGGCATGAGCCAAGGCAGCATCACTGTGAAAGGTGAGGGAGCGCCAGGTCGCCAGTGCGGCTGGAGCCCTGCATTGGCTGTGGAATGAGTGTTGTGAAATGATTCTAGGAAGGCAGTGAGGAAGGAGCATTGTGGAAAGGTCCTTGCTTGTTGCAGCAGACCTAAACCCTGTAATCATTTTTATTTGGTTAAATCAGCTAAACTAAGGAATACTGGATATGTGAATAATAAATAGGTTCTAGACAGTGTTTCTGGTCATCTCCAGGTTATGATACACAGATCAAATTCCATGCTGACACGTTAAAACTCAAAAGAAAGAGAAGGTCTCTAAAACCTGGGCATTGACTACTTCTCCCAAAGTACAGTCACAGGAACCAAACCCAAAGCCAATATTAAAACATAGACCTTTCTCTTGAGGTCAGTCATTATGAAATATTTATCACGCATCTGCTCCATGCCACACACTAGGCTAGGAGCAGGCTTCTTGTGATGGAATTTGGCCACTAATACTGATGTTGGATGAATATTGGGTGTTTTGATAACTGTGTATATAAAAGAATTAAAGAGAAAACAACTGATTAAAATACATTTTGTGTAAGAGGTTGAAAACCTTTTTCATATTTGACTCTATAAAGTGGAGATACTGATAACTTTTTATAGTTTTGGGGTTATTCTCTCTGACACGATGATGATACAATTTTTAAAAATCTCACAATAAAGCTTTATATGAAATCAAATAATCTTTTTCTAAGAAATTACTAAGTAATTGCTTCATTCTTTTTTTCTATTTTAACATCTCTTTATATTAAGTTTCTTTAAGTCATAAGATCTTTTTATACTGAATTTACTCAGGATCTTAGAAATTAACATAATTTTTTTTTACCTTTTTCAATCTTACAACCAAAATTAGTTCCTTTTTGTTGTTGTTGTTTCCTACAGAGTATATTGCACTTTATCCGTATTCAAGTGTAGAACCTGGAGATCTGACGTTCTCAGAAGGCGAAGAAATATTGGTGACCCAGAAAGATGGAGAATGGTGGACAGGAAGTATTGGAGATAGGACTGGAATTTTTCCATCAAATTATGTCAAACCAAAAGATCAAGAGGTAGAGTTACTTTGGTATAGAAACAGAATCGTTCCATTCTTGTTTATCAAGGTTCATACTTAAAACAGAGCTCCAGTAAAATAGAATTTACTAGGGATCCTGTAAGAAAGATAAGGGAGACAGGATTTCATGAAATTCTGAAAACAAGAGCCATAGGGTAGGGCTGGGCCTCAGAACTGAAATTAGGGAAGGGTTCTGGATTCAGGGAGGTTTACAGGGAACCACCTTGAAGGAGTCTGTAAATCTTTAAGGCTCTGACATTAATGTGACTCAGCCTATATTCTGAGTTCCTGCTGCTTTTTATCCCACCAGTAGTGTGAATTACTATAGCAGTTCTTAAACTTTTTGTTTTTAGGAACTTTTTACATTCTTAAAAATTACCGGGGACTCCAAAGGGGGTTTTGTGTGTGTGTGTGTGTGTGTGTATGTGGGGGGGGGGGGCTATATCAAGTGATATTTTCCATATTAGGAATTAAAACTGAAATTTTAAAAATATTTGTAGTTTGCCTTGGCTAGCATAGCTCAGTGGATTGAGTGTGGGCTGCGAACCAAAGGGTCGCAGGTTGGATTCCCAGTCAGGGCACATGCCTGGGCTGTGGGCCAGGTCCCCAGTGCGGGGCGCATGAGAGGCAACCACACATTGATATTTCTCTCTCTCTCTCTCTTTCTCCCTCCCTTCCCCTCTCTAAAAATAAATAAATAAAATCTTTCAAAAAACAAAGAACAGGAAAAAAATATTCTTAATTTATTTAAAAATAGCAAAACTAAACTCATTGCATAGTAACTTAAATAACTTGCTTCCCATGAAAAAAATTACTATCTTTTTTCAAAAAAAATTTTTGTAAAAAGAGTGGCATTGTTTTGTTTTTGAAAACCTCTTTAATGCTTGGCTTAATTGAAGACAGCTAGATTTTCCTATCTGTTTCTGTATTTAGTCTGTTGTGATACATTCTTTTAATTGAAATGTATGAAGAAAATTCAACCTCACGTATGGTAAAACAGAGAAGCACATTATAACATTTTCAGATAACTGGATATTATTTCCTGATATTCCTGCAGTAAAACTTGCCAAGTGTTCAGTTGTTGTTGCAGGTTTGTTGCAACATGGAATCTGAAGGCTTATCAGTGAACATTTCTTATTGTTACATTAAAATTCACTGGATTTTAATGCATTGACTGGATCTTTTCCCTTGCATTGTGTAGTAACATCATTCTTTGGGTGTTTAGGAAATACTGAATCACTGAGTTATACAAATAGTCCCTGTGTTGACATATTTCATTATATAATATTAAAAAAACCACAGTTGTCAACATCACCGCTGATCTCATAGAAAAACCTTGCCAGTCAAGCTCATGGTGGTATGGTGGTAGATGCAAGTTTTCCAGAATTTTAGCTTGCCCTTCAAAGCTTGATTTTATCATTGGCAAAAATCCATCAGTTGCTTTTCTTAAAGTAACAAGCTTACTACTTCATTTTTGAGAAGAGGTCTGCTAAATCCCAAGTCTGAATAATTGTCTTTCATTCTTTTTTTCAAATAAAAGTGTTGTTCCATGAAAAAGCTAGTTTAGGTCACAATTTAGTCACACACGTGCTTTTCTTGGAGTCAACCTTCATACTTTAGCATGCAGCAGAAATGCTTTTAGCACACTTCATTTAGTCACACAGAACTTTTAACAGATGTGTACTTAAGGGTTAAGATTTAATAATTTTTTTACTGCTACATCAAGGAGACTCTTGAGTGAAACTGGCTTTGTTTGGTTTGCTCGGAGCACACGGCTGTGAAGACCTACGATACCAGTGCAGTTTGCCGTCACTGCCGTGACTCCTGCTAAGGCATCAGCAAACAATGTCTTAGTACATTGTGAACACAGTTTGTGTATCCCAGAGCCCTGAAACGGGTCTCAAGGACTGCCCCAGGGGTCCACAAACCACATGTGGAAAACCACTGAGACTCTGGGCTGACTTCTGGCTGTACTTCTCAGAGGCCAGGTGACCTTAGACAAGTCACTGCACCTCCCTGTGCCTGGTTTCTTCTTTGTAAAGTGGGGAAAATCATACTATGTAGTAGTGTTTACTGTGAAAATTCTCAAGTGAATTTAAATATATAACACTCTTACAACACTGCCTATTCCATAGTAAGTGCTCAAAAAATGTTAGCCCTTGACTACCACCAGCTCTGCGTCAGTACTGTCACTACAGCTGCGTCCACAGACAGAAAAAATGTAAACTTCCCGATTCTTATTCACATCACGTGGTTGGCCCAACTTGTCCTGTAAAGTCAAACAGGCCATCGTTGCTGGAGTAAGGGTTTCCTAGGTCAGGTTTGGGGGAAACATCGCAAAAAAAATTAAAAAGAATAACTGCTTCCTATGCAGCAAAACACAAATGCCTTAACATGGGTTGTATGTGGTCCTAACCCCGCTGATAAATGGGGTGTATTTGGCCTGGATAGTGACGTTTAATGAGCTCTTCCTGCTGAGTCAGTGGATGCCAACCTCAGCCACTTGTATCTGTTGTACTGTTAGCAGACCAGATCTCTACGAGTGTTGGATTCCTAACTTTTTGGTTAATATGAGGTTAATTGTCACTTTGCTCTTCATTTAAAGAAACAAGAATCATGGGAATTAGATATTTCTAATTCCCAATAACCTTTGTACTTTTACATCTGGATTTTTGGAAAATGATAAAACAGTGTATCTTTTCCTTACAGAGTTTTGGGAGTGCCAGCAAATCTGGAACATCAAACAAGAAACCTGGTATGTATAGTAATGAAGTAAGGAAATTACTGAAGTGTTTAATAGTCTTGAATTCATAGTTTCTTCTTTTCTTTTCTTTTCAGAGATTGCTCAAGTAACTTCAGCATATGTGGCTTCTGGTTCTGAACAACTTAGCCTTGCACCAGGGCAATTAATACTAATTTTAAAGAAAAATACAAGTGGGTGGTGGCAAGGGGAGTTGCAGGTAATAATCTTGAAATAACATCTATCAGGTTTTTTAAAGTATTGCATGCACATTAAAAATAAAACTAATAAAAATTTCAGGTCATCTATAATCATACCACATGGAGGTAATCTGTATTAACATTTTAGTGTGTAATGTGTCTTGCTAGTCTTTTCACTGCTCATTTTTAGCGCAGGTGAAATGATATTAGTAACAATATGAAGAATAACTCTCTCTAAAGACAAACTGTTTTTCAATAATGCCTGCTTCAATAAACCACAGATACCCCCTTAAAGGAAAGCGTAGTGTCGTCTTCTCCTGGGATAACCCCAGGCTTACAGCACAGCCTCTGGGAGAAAACAACACGATCCAGGCCGTGTGCTGAGAAGATGCTGCCCATTGTGCTGGCCGACACGGTCTGTGTGTTTGAAACGTCAGTGCAAGCAGACGTGAGACTGGTTTTTGTCCCTAAAGTGTTAACAGAGACAGTTATTGCAAATGTTTTGATATAGAGAGGTGTTTTTCTCTCTACTAAAATATCCTTACTAGTTAAAACTAAGCAGCATTTTAGGATTAAAAGATGATGAGAGGGGTCCCGGCCGGGCATCTTGGTTGGTTGCAGCATAGTCCTGTACACCAGAAGTTGCAGGTTCGATTCCTGTTCAGGGCACATACCTAGGCTGCAGGTTCGACCCCCAGTTGGAGCGTGTGCCGAAGGCAACCGATTGAGGTTTCTTTCTCATATCGATGTTCCTCTCTCTCTGACTCTCCCCCTCCCTTCCTCTCTCTCTAAAATCCGTGAACATATCCTTAGGTGAGGATTTAAAAAAAAGATGAGGAAAGGTACAATGGCTGTATTTTTATGTAAGATTGATGATATATGATTGTAATGAGGATAAATATGGCTTCATTCTTGCAAATCAGTCTTAGAATCCCTAAAGAACAGTAGATGTTCAGAACGCAGGATCTCCTTGAACAACCCCCGGAAATTGCATCTCCTCATTTGCTTTGAAAATTGACCCACCGAAGTGGGAAACACGGCTCTCCCCAAATTTTATTTGTGGTCTCCTGATTAATCCACAAAGCCCCAGGAGGTATTTGCTGTGCCATTTTAAATGTTGACTTGAACTTATTAGAAGAACTCTTAAAAAAAAAAAAAAGAACTCTGGAAAAGTCTTTTTAGTTTATAAATATTATTTGTGTAAAATATGTACGTAACTCTGAGCCTGAAGAACTCCAAAGAGATTTCTACAAATAGTGTTTTCAGCCGCACTTGGAGATGCATATTGAGTATTCTAGTTTGATATTAACCTGGAAGGCCAGTGCAGAATTTAGGGGTCCCCAAGACCAGCCTTACTTCTGACACCAATTGAAAGTTTGGAGGTCCCCAGGACCACCCTGCAGTTCAACAGTTTGTTAGAAGGGCTCACAAGACTTGCTGAAAGCTAGAGTAGTCCCCCCTTATCTGAGGGTGATATGTTCTGAGACCCCCAGTGGATGCCTGAAACTGCAGGTAGTACTGAACCCTGTATGTACTATTTTTTCCTGTACATGTATGTCTATGATAGTGTTTAATTTATAAATTAGGCATAGTAAGAGATCAACAACAACTATATAGAAGTAAAATGGAACAAGTGTAGCAGTATACTGTAATAAAAGTTATGTGGATATGGTCTCTCTCTGTCAGAATATCTTAACTGTGATGTACTCACCCTTCTCATTTAAAGGAAGCACTTCACAGTTTCTCTTTGGTGTAGCCGAGTTGCCTGCCTCACTGCTCTTGTGCTTTGCAGCCCTTGTGAAGTCAGATCAGGGTGTTTGAACACAAACACTGAGATGTCATGGCAGTGAGTGTGGTAGCCTAGGTGGCTACTAACCGACAGGCAGGTGATGTAGACAGTGTGGATATGCTGGATGAAGGGGTGATTCATGTCCGGGGTGTGATGGAGGGGATGCTGTGAGGTTTTGTCACGCACTCAGAACAATGCACCACCTAAAACTTAGGAACTGTTCGTTTCTGGAATTTTTTATTGAATATTTTCAGATTGCAGTTGACTGTGAGTAACAAACCAGAAAAAGAAATGATTAAGGGGGACCTACTGTATTGTACTCATGGTTATAATTTATGACAGCAAAAGAATTTAAGTCCAAACCAGCCAACGGAAAGATGTATAGGGCAGGATTGGGGGCTCCAAACACAGAGATGCCAGCTGTCCTCTCCTGGTGGGGCACTAACCTCAGCAGCATCACCCACAGAGGATCGCCAAGCAAAGGAGCTCGCTTGACCCTGGTGCCCAGCATTTTGTTGGGGCTCTATCCCATAGACACAGTTGGCTGCTTATATGGCTGAACGTAGCCTCCAGTCTCTCCAGCAGTTCAGTTCACACTGTGTGACCCACCGTAAACCACATTGTTAGACTGTCTGCCATGGTCAAGGCCCCCAGGTAGACTAAGGCGCTCATCAGTCACAACATTCCAGAGCTTTAGAGATGACCTCCCAGGAGCCAGAGACAAAAACCAGATCTTTCTTGAGCGAGGTTAAATTCCCCGTTACCCCGGGTTTTTCTCATTTTTGGTGTAGGTCTCAGTAATTGCCTTTAATCTGATCTTTCGTACATTTTGCTAATTTTACAGGCCAGAGGCAAAAAAAGACAGAAAGGATGGTTCCCTGCCAGCCATGTCAAACTTCTGGGCCCCAGCAGTGAAAGAGCGACGCCTGCCTTTCACCCTGGTACGGTCGGGTTACCTGTGTTGCGTCACAGAGGGTTTCCGTTAGCATCCGCCGCCTTTGCCCGAGTAGCTGACTCCGAGACGTTAAATACTGTCCTTTCTATACTGCTGCCTAGAAGTCTGGAGTAACGAAAACTTCTTCTCTAAAACGTTCTGTGTAGAAACAGCAACTGTTCAGTGACACGTGAACCTCTTTATTCCTTAACATTTTTCAAAGTGAAATTACTGTACCATCAGACTTAAAGCGTAGCAGTTCACTTAGATTTTTAACTGTAGTTTGGAAATTCTAGTTTTTGTAAAATGGAATGGGGCAAGGAGGGTGAGGGAGAGCAGATGAAAAGGAAAATTTAGGCTAATTTTAACATTTAATATCAGAGTAATTTAAATTTGGGTGGAATTTTGACATGTGACCCTTGTAGGAATAATTAATTTGTTAAGTGTTACTTGTTCTTTTTCTTTTAGTGTGTCAGGTGATTGCTATGTATGACTATGTAGCGAATAATGAGGATGAGCTCAACTTCTCCAAGGGACAAGTCATCAGTGTTCTGAACAAGGATGATCCTGACTGGTGGCAGGGAGAAATCAATGGGGTGACTGGTCTCTTCCCTTCAAACTATGTTAAGATGACGACAGACTCCGATCCGAGCCAACAGTGTGAGTAATGTGACGCCGTCTGCCTCTCAGCCAGTGCGCAAACTTTAACCTGCTGCACTGCGCCCGTTCCTGCTCTGGGTCTAAACTCTGCACTCCTAGCAAAGTGCAGAGTTTAGCATATAAATATTGGCATGTAAATATTTTAATAGAAAAAAAACTTTACAAAGATTCTAGGTCAATTTGGATTATTCGTATTAAAGGGGTCTTAATATGACGAATCTTTAACTAGCTTAACAAAAGTAAACCTATAAAACAAGGTAAACATATCAAAAGGGAGTATTGAAGGAAGTGTACCAGTGCTGACAGTAAGAAAGTGCAAAAGGGAAATTTTTAAAGTTCAAAAATTATATTGCTTTATTTTAAATAATTTTTCCTAGCTTCAGATCTTACTATTAGACTTTATCTGAAATTTTTAAATCCTTTTGTGGACTCCCCGGTATAGCAGCAGTCTGTGCTGCAGTCTCCCTTTACCACAGTGCTGTCAGGGTGCGGTGATGTCCCTTAGCTGAACAAAGAGTGAGCGGTCAGTACCCTGTATTTACCTATTAGAAACTACCCTGTTGGTGTATAAGTGCTGTTCACTTTGCCACCTCTTCATTTATTTCCCACATCTTTACCCATCATCCAGGTAACGATAAAATTTAACAACTGTTTAAATTGTTTTGTTTTGTTTTTTTAACTCTTGTTAGGTGATTGTTTAGATGGATACCTCATACCACAAGAGATATATGAATCAAGATCTGTTTCACTTTTTTTAGAATAAAGGTCCAGATCTCTAAGTGTGATATTTGGTATTACAAAAAATTATCTCTTGGTAGTCACCTAGCCTTTGCATTAATAGTCACTTTTTCCTACACTTTTGATTTTTTTTATAAAATACATCAAAATTTATATTTTTATGACTCTTATGAAATTATCTAATAGATTTAGCCTTTCACTTAAATTTAGTTTCTGAGAACATATAAATGGTAACCCAGTCAAAGCCAAGATATGCTTATGATTCAGTGTAGGTATTGTGAATTTATCTTATACTATGATTTTGAAATATTTGTGCATTATTTTTACTTTGGAGGTTGTAAAGATAGTTCTCACCCTCCTTTAGATAACACAACTAAATTTCCAAATTTGGAAGTGGGAGAGTCCAGTTTTTTATGGTTTGAACATTTCCAGATGTCGCAGGGTCTCAGGAGAAATGGTAAAGAAAATTGTGACAACCTGGGTCACCTAAATGAGTAATCGTTTAGAGCTCTGCTGATGGTTTGGCAGTTTCTAGTTCTTGCCAGTTTACCTGATTAATTAGGAATATCTAAGGTGCCTTCCCCGAATCAGAGAGAGGAACACTTTTCAGACCTACTGGGTCTGGAAGATCTTCAGCTCCCGACCCCTGCAGGCACTGGGGTTGTCAGTGCATTGCGCTTTCATCGTGTCTGCGATGAGAAGTGATGGTTTTCCAGATTTGTTCTTGTTTATCTTGTTTTTCTGTGGTAGAGCACTTTCTCCAATTAAGCCTTCTCTAAGAAATAAAGAACAAATTTTAAAAAGCTGCTCTAAAGGGAGAGCAGCTAGGCGTGTATGAGTCAGTAAAAACTGGTTAAGTTTTAGGTTACCATTTGTGTTTCTTGGGCCCTTATAAGTATTATTTTCATTTTCTTATGTAATTAGGATACAGTCATGTGCCGCATAATGACGTTTGGGTGGAGAACAGACTGCGTCCGTGATGGTGGTGCACAGTGTAGCCCAGGTGTGCAGTAGACTGTCCCGTCTAGGTTTGTGTCAGCGCGCACTAGTGACCACACACGGGCCAAACCGCCTCCCAGTGCACGCACTTCTCAGCCCCATCGTTAAGTGGCGCATGACTGTATGTTTTACAGGTTGAGAATAGTAATAATTCAAATTTGTTTAGTTGATGTTGCATGTTATCAGTTAAATTTTTTCTCACCCACTTACTTTGCTTTATGTTCATTTTGTTCCTCATTTTTCTTTTCATAGGACCCAGTGTTGTCTTCCAGTGTGAAAGCACCCCAGAGACCCACTATCCACGTTTGACTCTAGCGCGCAGGCAGGGCGGGCAGCCCTGGTCAGATATCTCCTGCCCAGCTCATTAACTTCGTTCGAGTGTTAGAGCCACTTGTGGTTATTTCTTTGTGTTTCCGATTTACAGTTAAAATTTATTTGTAACAAGTTAAAGGATAGTGGGTCTTTGTGTGGCTTTCCCTGCTCTTCACTCTGGCATCCTTTAGCATTTTTCTTCTTTTTTAATTTGGTTAATTGTAGGTCATTAGCATGCACCTTGAGTTTTTCCTCACATGGTGGGAATTCAAACACACAAAGACCCACTATTTGCACAAACTGTTCTCCCTGGGGTGGAATGGGCTGTCGTGCTTTCTAATGTTGCTGCAACTTGTGTATTGATTACAGAATTCAGATAAAATTTGCCATGTTTTCTCTTATGTTTGATCTAATCTTAATCACGGTGAGCTCTTAATTGGTTTGATGTATGATTTGCCCCCAAATATGTACTGTTTACTCTGTTACTTTCCAATATGCCACTCTTCAGTATTTAAATTTAAGGTCAAGAACTGGAAATAATCTTTTATCTATTTTCTGTGTATTTTGGGGTAGGAGCAATAACACTTCTGGGGAGCTTTTCTTAGCTCGTAGACGAGGAAAGTGACGAGCCCCGTCAGTGTGTGCGGAGTGGGGTGCGTTCCGTCTGCCTGAGCTGCCCAGGAGTGCGCGCTGTGCTGTGCTGGTTCTCAGCACCGTCGTGTGCTCCGGGCCGACGAAGGTGCTGCACCATGTCCTGCAGCAGGCACCTGTTACTTCTTCACTGATGGCCCAACACTGATCTACTTTGGGGGATGAAAGGCTCCCATCACCTTCCCTAGTTTAGGCAGAGCATTTATATCTACAACACATTTTAAGGTCAAAATTCATGTTATGTCTTTGAATTAGGTGACCACATATCCCAAGTCACAAAAGGACACTGGTTGACATTCTTCTTAATGTATTTAGTAAAGATCATAAGGGATCCTTGAAGAGTTTAAATGCCCCTGAAGCAGGCACACAGGCTCTATCTAGTCAAAAGTGAACTTGAGCGAAGGAGAGGTGCATGAGTTAGTGTTCCTCTGTGTCCATAAAGCTGCTGGGGGCTAGAAGACTGCCTTTACCGTCCAGAATTCTCTGGCTACTATCTATTCTTCAACCACATGGCTACTTTGGCATAGGATTTACTTTTTCTTGAATGGAAACACTTTAAAGATGGTAAACATTATTGAGAACTAATAAATGTGAGATTACTTAGCTGAAACGAAAAGGAGTTTTAGGGGGCAGTGTTGGACTGTGTTTGAAAATCAAGAAGTTTATGCAGTTTAAAATGTTTACAAATTGCAGTGCAATCTACTGTTTGTGAACGTCAGAGTGTACCAGGAAGAGCGCGTACAGTCGCAGCCTTGTGTCCTCACAGAGTTCTTGAAGAAGAGTGAAATATGTTTTCATATGTTTCAGTTTACGTTCAAAGCATATTTCGTGCAATATTTATGTTACTGTGCCTATGCATTAGGAATGTTTCAGTCGTACATTGCCTCAATCATAACTTTACAGCAGGTGAGAAAGAATCAGCAGTTTAGTTAGAACCTCACCAAGTTCAAATGTCCGTCTGTGTTCCAAAATACTTCACGTTACTGGGGTGTGTGGTAACGTGTGTGTGCTCCCTGGGGTAGGGATTTGTAATTATCAGGCCACCACAATTGTTAGCATTTGGCGTCATTATGATACTTTTATAAAATGACATTAATTGGAAAGCAATAATACCACTTTATAGGTGGAGTAACAGATTTGCCTGCAGTCGCTAGAGGAGACAGTACAGATATTGAGTCCTTGTGAACTCACCTGGTCCTCCACGTTGTACAGGTTACTTGGTCTTGCCTTCTCATGTTCTCAGCTTTCTGCTTTTGCGCCCATCAGTTGGGTTCAGACTAAGGACAGTTACTTTAAGTCCATTATCAACCATGAAGTTAGAATTCAGAGCACTGCTAAGTAGCCACATGATTTGGTATAACACTTTCTCTTTATAATTACTTTTTTTGCATTTGGATTTACTAATATACTGATAAATTATTTCAAAGGTATTTTATAGTGCAGATCATCACTTTTACACTGTTACAGATTACTAAGAATGACATTCAGGTAGGGTTTAGCATCTGTATTCAATTTGAAAAGAATGTATTCATCAGGTACCTAAGGACTAAATCCCATGACACATTTTATCTGAATGTCAGTCTGGAAAACATACTTACTGTATTTACGGAAATACCTCTCCTTGTGTAGGTATTTTGTTACATATTCAAGAGAAAGCTAAAAATAAAATAGGATGACATATAATAACCTGACCTTCTTAAAAGTGCATGCAGTCCTTTGCAGTACCTCCGATTCAGCCATGTATTTCCTCATTCAGTATGAGGCAGCTTTCAATTTGCTTAGGAAGCAACGTCAAAAGGAAAGAGTTTATAAGGAACATAGAATTTTAAAATGGGAACACCACTGAATAAGTCTGGGCCCTGTAGGAGGTAAAGTTTATTTACAAGTTGTTAAATAGGATAATTCTTTAAAGTATGTGATTAAATCTGATGGGTTTTCCAGCAGTGAAAAAAAATCAGTTCTAAAACCAAAGCTTATCTTTTAGAAAATTTAAATCAACCCTACCCATTGTAGAGTGTCATCTAAAACTTTATCTTAAAGAGTCATTTTAAAATAACAGAACTATTGAAACAATGTAACTGCTATTTTAGTGTTTTAAAAGGCAATGTGAGTACTGATAGTTTAAAGAAAGTGGGGGGAGGAAAGGTAGAGAAAGAAATGCCAATTCCAGTCAAAGCTTTATTTGCCAAATTTCTTAGAGTGAATTTTACCAAGTTACAAATTCTTGTAAATAGAATCTGTAATGGAAATTCGGAGAGACTTTTGCCTAATGTGGCATTGTTGGATGCTGCTGTGATGCTACTGTAATGTAATAAATTATTAAATTGTTGCTAAGTGCTGTTTTTGCCTTAAAATTTTATTTTGTGTGTCTTGAAAACTATAGTATTAAAGGTATTGAGATCCGTGCAAATGCTGGGCGCGCTTGGCATGAGGTAATCTGTTTTTATTTTTACAAAATTGTGATATGACTATGCAAGTGTGTTTATTAAAAGGACACAAACCACATTATTTGTATTGTGTATTTCTTTGGAAGCATCTTTTAAAACTTATTTTTTATTGTTTATATGTAGTCATGGTTGAATTTCTTTGGAATTTCTCTTTTTCCTTAATGTAGTCTCTGGGTACAGGCCAACAAACTGTTTTATATCACAGGGGGCAAAAGACATTCTTAAGAGGTCAAGATTGAAATTGTTTGATCCTAGATCATAATGTATTTCAAAACCAAAAGAAATTCTGATTGGAAAGTAAAGGAAAATACAATTTAGGATAATAATAGACTATTCTGTTACTTATAATTTTACTCCAACTTTTTGGAGTAAAGAATTTACAAGTTAATAGTCATTGCAAAGGTAGTTAAGACATTTTTAGTACAAAGTACAAGTCTATGCAAAAGAAATTACAGTGTATGCGTGGGGGCACCAGAGGGAAACAGAGTATTCACCTAAGTGGTCAAGTTGCTGGTTTCATTCACCTCTAGTAAAAAATACAGATCAAAATCAACCCATCCAGTAATGCCTGGCAGAAATAACCCCTTCCATTAAAACCTTCTTTCAGCTCTGGAAAGGCGTTCCACTAATGTGTGTGGGGCATTTGCACGAGGCCACGACTCGGGCTGTGTGCCGAGGGGATTGAAGTGAGTGTCAGACCGTGGGCCTAGCCTCAGGGAGTGCCTAGCTCTGTGAGGGGCCAGGCATATAAGCAGATACCTATGAAGCACACTAAGCACAGTGACAGATATCTACTGGGCACCAAGAGAATACAGCAAAAAATGCCTAATTCAACCTTAGATTGGGGACTTAGGAAGACTTCCTGGAGCATTGCAACTACTGGATCCCCATGTAGGAGTAAGCCAGGCTGGAGGGTGGGATGGTGGGGAGTATGACAAACAGCACAGAAGGAGGGAGGAGCAATTGCAAACAATTCATTACTGCTAGAGGGGAAGTGCAAAACCAGGAACAGTGAAAGTCGAGGCTCAGCAATTCTGTAGTTTGGCTGCTCAATGTCATCACCTGAGAAACAAGAAGGTATTGATGCCTGAGTCTTGA
Organism: Desmodus rotundus; assembly: GCF_022682495.2. Taxonomy (NCBI): domain Eukaryota; kingdom Metazoa; phylum Chordata; class Mammalia; order Chiroptera; family Phyllostomidae; genus Desmodus; species Desmodus rotundus. The sequence continues at coordinate 154,521,913 of NC_071391.1, forward strand.
TTTAAATAGCCTAAAGTGTGTCCTAGGCATGGGAAATTTTTTTAGAGATCTTTGCCCATTTTTAAATTGAGTAATTTGTCTTCATAATCACTTTAATTTTCTTTAAACAAGAACAATCAATTATGAAAGATGTGCTTAAGAGAGGTGTCCTAATGCTGTTGTCAAAAGGGAAAATCACTTAAAGAGACTGATAAAATCAAAGAGCGTGGTAAAGTGAGCATAGTGTGAGGGCTGCATTGAATCCTGGCTTTACAAACTCACCCCTCTGAGCCTCAGCTTCGTCTGTGTAATAAGAATAGTGATACATACATTGCAGATGCATGCAGATGAGGCTGAAGGGACCTTTTGAAGCACTAGTTCCATGTAAATTCATAGATATTAGACATAGCAGCTAACAATTACTAAGCACTGGCTGTGCACCGAGCCGTAGACTCAGCACTTGAGGTGTGTGTCTGAGTTAGTAATCAGCAGAATCTGGATCTGACCCCAAAGCTTGTGCTCTTAGCCATCCCCCATGCTGCCTTTCACGAACTAGGAGCTGCTGTTGCCCCAGATCACAAAAGCAGGATAATCACTCCTTAATTCCAAGATAAGGGTGAGAAGAGAGTAAAGAGAATTAACTGCTTTAAATGAATCCAAGCTGCTCAAGTTACATTTCAAGGTACTGAGAAGACCTGTGTCACCAGCGATCAAGTCAGCAACAGTTGAAATCAGAGTCAGGTGATGCTATAGAGTCACTCTGTCCTGAACTCAGCAGTTTAGGGCAAAGGGTCTAATTAGGTAGTCATAAATATGTGTAAAATCTGGGCTGTATGGTGATACCATTAGGGAAAATTAGGGATGTAGCAGGCTGATTGGTAATAACAGAAAACAACGTGTGTGCGTGTGAAACTCCTCCTGCCCCAGAGCAGTACTGAGCAATAGGTGCACCGATACGCGGTGCTGGAGTATGTGGAACAGCGGGTTTGAAATTGGCTGTTAGATATAAGCTACTGATTACATGTTGGACAGAGGAGAGGGGTATGTAAGGGACCAGTTATGTAACTTAGACACAGAAGATGAGTTAAAGGAGAATAAGGGCCCTCTTGGCTTTTTCAGAGCCTTTGGGCTGTTTGGCATTCCGAATATTGATACTAAACCCTTTTTTCCTCTACAATTCAGCTAAGCAAGCGCAAGACCAGGTTCAGTTTGGACATGTTATTGTCCATGTTTCCCCTCCAATAGGATTGCAGTGTAAGCACCGTTTAAAATGGCCTGGCATTTCAAGGTGTAAGTCTTGTCTCAAGAGACCTAGATTTAGGGATTTAGTAAGTGTAAGTTCTACAGTACATCACTTCACCACCAAGCTTCAGATTCTCCATGAATTTACACAATACGCTCCAAAGTTGTATCAGTTATTCAGAGGACCAATCCAAGGTTGTAGATTGTCACAGCTATGTTGGCATCAGTTGCGTTTATTGTTGGCATTGAAGGTTCCGCGTTGGGTGACCGTGAAGAAACTACTCTTTCGTGACATCTGTTTGCAAGACTCTGTATTCTGAGTAGCACGTGAATTCCCTCAGCTGAGTCAGTGATTGAACTCTGGCGGACAAGAAGGTGGTACACATGTCAGCTTGAACTAAGTGTTTTCTGAGGCCAAGCCTTCACTTTCGTCCACCAGTGGAAGGTCTTTGCTGTCTCTTAGGCTAGTGATGTTTCACCGTGGATTTAAAACTAAAAATAAAACCAACAAAATGTTGTTTTTTATCCACTTACATTTATCTGCTAGCAGAGTTGCTTTTGGAAGTTGTAGAATACTTGTATTTTCTGATAGCCAAATAATATGCTTTCTGTTGGTCCACAGCCTTAGAATGCAATACGAACTTCTTCCCTTTTTTGTGCTTAAACAAGCAACCTACCACTTGACGATGGTGACCTTGACAGGCATCCAAAAAGACACAACAGTTTAAAAAAATTGTTCAAGAATGATTTAAATTTCCAAAACAAAGCCACAAATATCTGTGGCTTCCTGGTAGCAGCATGTTACCTGGTACATACTTAGCATTCAGCAAATATTTGCCAAGTGGATAAAAGGCTATTCTTTCATAAAGTAAGATAGCCAATAATTTTCTAGCGCCTTGATAAAACTTCATTGTTAAAGGCAGCCTTCAGAAAATGCACAGTTTAGGCATCTGGATTTATTATTAAAATACTGTCTTTTCCCTGAGCTTAAAAGCAGTGAGACTGAAAACCGCTATGTGTTCACCCGGCTGCTCGGTTTGGGGCACAGAGAGCAGCGTTACTCAGTGGCAGTGCGCTGCGCTGGGAGGACAAGGGCTTTCCAGGGCTTTCCGACATAATCTGAGCAAGCCCTGTTTGCATTCGTCACCACAGATTGTCTCTCGTCCTTTACCTTTGGGAATCTTCGCAAATCTCTCTCCTCTCCTTACGCATTGCACTCCAGAACAGTTGTTCCGTCCTGTAGCGGGACGGGTTTTCACAACCATTATACCCTACTCATAATTTGTCTCTCAGTCTCCCCGTGCTAACACCAGTGTTGGGGTCTTGTGGCCCAGCCCACCACTCTTTATTTTTCTGGAACTTTGACCGATAATACCCATGATCTCCATTTTTCTTACTTTCCCATTCTTCCTGTCTACTAGAAAAAACTTAACCAGGAAGTTCTCTTTATTCTCACACCCTACAGTTAATATCACATTCTGTAAATACTTGTTGAAGACCTATCATGTGTCAGACATGGGGTTACAATGGATTATAAAATAGACCAAAATTTCTGCCCTCTTAGAGCCGACAATTGAGTAGGGTAAGACAGAAAACAAACAAAAGAATGAGTATGTAGGGTCTCAAAAAAATAAAGCAGGTTAGGGAGTGCTGGGCTGGGTCCAGAAGGATTTCAGTTTTAAACAGGCTGCTCAGATAAAGTCTCTTTGGAAGGGTGACATGAGAGCAAAGACTTGAAGGACCTGAAATCTACCTGGTGAAAGCCAAGTGTGTATCTGGAAGGTCATTCTGGGCAGAGGAACCAGCCACATGCAAAGGCCTCAAGCAGAAACAAACCTGACATTCTTGAGAACAGCTTGGATGCCAGAGTGGCTAGAAGAGAAGGAAAAGCAAGAGGAGGAGAAAACGAGAACAGAAGGGCAACCAGGGCGATGGCGGAGCCTGTTTAGGTTCTCGTGGGCTGATTGTAAGAACTTTGGCTTTTGCTTGGAGTAAAAAGAGCCCGTTAAAGTTTTTGATCAAAGCAGTGACGCGATTTGATGTTTTAACAGGGTAGCTCTGGCTTGCTAAATTAAAGGGGGGAAAGAGTCAGAAGCAAGGGCGACCCATTAATTGGCCAATTCACTGATCCAGGTTAAAGGTGGCAGCAGCTCAGATCGGAATGATGGTGGTAGACATGGCAGAAAGTGGTCAGGCAATGGGTATATTCTGAAGATAGAGCCAACAGTTGGATTGAGTGTGGGTATGAGAAGAGGGAAAGTATCAAGGATGTATCCAAAGATCTTACTCTGAGCAGTCAGAGAGATGGACTGCCATCAACTGACATGGAACGTAATGGAGGAGCAGGTTGGGGGATGGTGATTAGGGCTTTGGTTTGGGGTATTTTACCTACACCCACCTTTTAGACATCCAAGTGCAGATCCTGAGTAGGCAGTGTTCAGAACATGCAGTGGAATTCAAAGGAGATAGGCCGGAATATAAATTTGGGAGTTTATGAGCACATAGAGGACACGTAGTAAAACCGTGAGACTGGACGAGAACACCAAGCCTGTGAGTCAGGAGAAGAGTTCCCAGGACTGAACCTTGGGGTTTCACCATCACATCTGGGCGAGGGAGGAGAACCAGAAAAGGAGACTGAAAAAGACTGACCATGGAGCCGGGAGGGTATGAGGCGAGGTGGCCACTTGGAAGCCAGGGGCAGAAGGCTTGTGAAGAGCAGGGACTGATCGGCTGTCCCAAGTGATGGGGATGGGTCAAGTAAGATGGGGTGCCTTCTGCCAAGGGAGGATGCTACCTGGGCTTTTAGGAAGCTCTTCTTCAAAATACTTTAAAGTAATTTTAATGCATAATTTTCCAGATACAGTCAATAAATATTTTATATAATAATATTGATTCTTACATCTCTTTGGTATTTGTTGAAATTAATTCTATGGGTATTGAAAATGTGTATCTTGTATATGTGTTCATTGTATTAGGCCTGTTAAAAGTGTTCAAACCTTTCACATTCTTACTAATTGTCATTGAGAGAGATATATTGAAATCCACCACTTTAATTATAGGCTTTTTGATTTTTCTTTTGTTCTTTTTTTCCTCATTTTTGGGGAGATAATTCTGTCAGTTTTTTAGTTTACACCTGGAGGCTGTCCTGCTAGCTGCAAACAAGACTAGAATTATTGTAACTTTCTGAATTATTTATATCATCGTATACAGATCCATGAAAGCCTATTTTGTCTTTTGCTAATAAAGCTTCTCCTGCTGCTCTTTTATATTTTGTATCTGTATAGCTTTTCCTCGCCTCTGTCACTTTCCTGTAACTTTATATATTAGGTGTCTTTGTAAACAACATCTAGCTGAATTGTTTTTGGTCCAATTTAGAATCTCTCTTTTAACTGACAGACTTAAGCTAGTTATATTTATTAAAACTATTCAATACTTCTATTTATAGCTACCTTATTGTATATTTTATTTACCATACATTTTCTTTGCTTCTTTTTAAACAATTCACTTTGAATTTATACCCATCAACCTAGCCATTCTTATTGTTACTTTATACTGTTAGTAATTGTTTTGATTTTTTCTATATTTGCTAGTGTTTTTTGCTCACCATTCCTTTTTCTTTCTTTTTTTTTTTTTTACCACTCCTTACATCTCTTTTTTTCTTCCTATTCAATTTCCCCAAATACATCTCTTAACAGTTCCTTTAGTCAGATCTGTCAGGGGTAAGTGGTCTCAAACGTTGCCTGAAAATGTCTTTATTTCTCCCTCACCCTTGATGGTATAATTAGGATTGTAGTTTGACAGTTATTTTTTCTCAATCCCCCCATTGTTGGCTTGAGTTATGGGCAGCCAGTCTGATTGCTTTTCTGTGTAGTTATTCTGCTTTTTCTTTCTGTTTTAATGATTTTTTTTTCTCCTTGGTGCTTTACGGTCTAGGTAAGAATTCCCCCCTCCTCCCATTTGGGGGTCATTGAATCTGTGGAGTTCTATCTTTCATCAATTCTAGTAAGTTCTCCACCATTGTAACTCAGTATTACCTCTTCCTGTTCTTTCTATTCTCCACTCCTAGATTCCTGTTAGATTTTGTCACGCCTTGTTGTATTCTGTCCTTCATATCTTTTAACCTCCATTTTATGTTTTCTATCGTTTTGTCTTTCTGGGATGCAGCCTAAGTAATTTCTTCAGCTCGGTTTTCAGATTTTACTAATTCTTCAGATGTTTCATCTGCTGTTTAATCTATTAATTTATTATTTCCATGATAATACTCGCCATTTTTATTCATTTCTTTTTTCAAATCTGACGATTCTTTTTTATCAACTTTACTTAGCATTTCAGGTCCTTCATATATGTCTTACGTTACTTTAAAGCCATATATTTTATATCTTTTGTTCTATATTTTGTTCTATATCATATGTTGTTGGGGTTCTCATCCTCATTTTCTTATTTATGGTGGATTGTTTGTTGTTTTTTTGTAATTTTGTACTTTAATTCACTTTTAGTGAGACTTGGTTTTTCTGTGGAAATCCTGGGGGGCCAAGGCTACAGGAGGGACCCTCAAGAGCAATTGTATATTTTCTTTGACCAAGTACCTAAGGGTATCACTAGTCAGGGACCAATTTTTGTGTGTCAGCAAAAATCCCCAATCTGAGGTGTGGAAAGAGGAGAAACTTTACTCAGGTGAACGATTTGTAATCTGGGGAAATGCAGCCTCCAGTAGAAACTGAAACTGCACTTCACCAAGACAAAGCAGAATCTGCTTTTTATAGAGAAAATTCCCCTCCTAGTTCCTGATTGGCTCACTTCTTTGCAAATGAATCCAAATACCACAGTTCTGATAGGTCCAAATAGCATGGTTCTGATTGGTTGGAATTGTGCGTTGTGGTTGGTCATTATAGCTCTGACCAATAGTTCATTGTAGCAGCTCTGATTGGTCAGTATAGATGCAAATGAGGATATAGCCATACAGTTCCCATTGGAAGTGGAAGGTCTCAGCCCACTGGCTAAAAGAAGATACTGGGAACTTCTGTAAACAGTTGATTCAGACAGCAAGAATAGAGTGCAGGAAGCTGAAGGTTCAGCCTGTAGTTTATCCCTGAAATGCAGTGTGGGTAAGTGGCCTCTGTCAGCCAGTGACTGTTAGCCTCTAGTTACGAATTTGTGCCCAGTTAACCACAAGCTGTCCTTGGAAGATATATTCCTTCTTGAGGTCCACACGTGTTCATTCATCAGCTAAGGAATTCTTGAATTCCAGACTTGTGTGAGATGCGTGCCCAGGATCTCTATTCTTTACCTAGCAGAGACAAAGTTTTCTTACCATCTCACTGTTCTGTCAAGATCATTTTTTCCTAGTCTGCCCTGTAGTCTCGAGTCTTCCAGAGCCTCCTGTCATTGGCCAAACCCAGGCAGACGCCAACTAAAATAGAAGCTCACAAAAGCAGCCTGCAGCTGGCCTTCTTGCAGGAGCAGAGCAGAGAAAGGGGAGAAGTGGGTCTGGGGACAGCGCAACAGTCTACCGCTTGACAGACATTTCCCGGCCTCTGTGATCAAAACACTGCGAAGCTTGATAAAACAGAACTACATTAGACCCAGTCCCTAACTCCAGTGGCAAAGATGGGCATGCTAGCTAGATACAGCTGAACTAAATAATACGAGTTACATTATGTGAAGTGTTAAAATACTGACGCAAACCAGTGCCATGGAAACACAAAGGAGAGGCAGTCTGGGGGTAAGTGGGACAGAGGATGAGAACAGTTTCCCAGAGGAGGACCACGTGAGCCGCCCTGTGAAAGGCCAGTCCGATGGCTCGGTGCGGGGAAGAGGGCCGTGAACAGTGTGTGCAGCGTGTCACGAGGGCTGGGCTGGGGCCAAGGGGGCTGACAGGTGGGCTGCAGTGTCAGGATGACGGAGACTCTGCTCCTGAGAGAGGGCTTCATCCTGCAGCCAGCAGGAGCCACTGCGCATTCTGTTAGGTGTGAACATAATAAAACAATACAGTATGTAGCAACTGGCTGGAGCTGTTCCATAGAAATGTAATTTAAGTCATACATGCAGCCTCAAATGTAATTTAAAATTTTCCAGCAGCAACACTATAAAAAGTATAAAGAAATATTAATAAAATTAATAATTTTCCTTAACCCAGTATTATCCAAAATATTAGCATATTTTAAATTTTTTTTAAATTTTATTTGTATTTTTTATTATTTTCTGAATTACAGCTTATATTTAGTATTATTTTGTATTGGTTTCAGTGTACGGCATAGTGGTTAGACAGTCGTGTACTTTACAAAAGCGTTCCCCCAATGTTTCCAGTACCCACCTGGCACCGTACGTGGTTATTACAATATTATTGACTGTATTTCCTGTGCTGTACTTTACATCCCTGTGACTATTTTGTAACTACTAATCTGCACTTCTCAAGCCCACATTAGCATTTCAATATGTAATCAGTAGGATTATTAATGTGTTATTTTACATTCTGGGTGGTATTTTTTTGTACTAGATCTTTGCACTCAGTTTTTGTACTAGGTATTTTACACTTACAGCACGTCTCTGTTTCAGTGGCCACAGTTCAGATACTTAGTAGTCACGTGGTGCTACGGCCGCCGTACTGGACAGTGCAGGGCAATGGGTATGTTCTACCCACCCGCCCTAATTCCTCAGTTCTCAAAAGATGCACTTCCCCTCCCCTCCAGAAAGAGTTCTGTGGTCAAATAAGTGGTGGGAACTCCGGGTTCATCAATTAAACGTTTCTTTAGAGCAGAATTTCTTGGAGCCTAGTATGCTAAAGTGCATTGTGACCCTCCAAGAGAAATACACGGTCTGCAGCGTCGTCCAAGTTTATGTGACCTCACAGGTCAGAAATCCAGGAACACACTCTAGTGTTTGCTGGCGTAGGGGCAGCAAGAAGCCTGGAGGCAGGCAGAGGCGAAAGCACAGAGGGAGACCCCAGGGTGACGAGCATCACAGGGGCTGGGACAGGACACTCCTCACAGGGTCAGTACTGTGGGCGAGTGGAGGAGGATGCGGGCTCCGAAGGGGCCACTGGGTTTGGCAATGCCAAGGTCATCGTTACCTTCACGAGAGCAGTGTGACAGAAGGGGGACACTGGAGCAGGGGGACAGAAGCCAAAATACCCTAAGTTGGTGACATGACAGGGACAGGTAGGGGACTGGCCATGAGTGTAGACCCCTCTGGTGACATTTGGCAGTGAGACCAGAGAGAGGCTCCTGAGGAGGGAGCAGGACCGGAGGAAGGGTGCTTGTTTGTTTTAAGTAATGGGGGGGGCGGACCCTGAGCCGTGTGTCTAGGCTATTGTAAGGACGGGGAAGGGCCTTGCAGGAGAGGGTCAGTTCAAGATGCTGGTTTTAGGGAGAAGTAGACACAGTCTCATCTCTAGTCACAGGAAGGAAGTACAGGGGTGGTTGAGCGAGGAGGTAAAGGGCAGGAAGTAAAAGGAGCATTTTTCCCCCTGACATCAGAGGCAAGAACTTCTCAAAGTGAAGGTAGGGGATCAGGATAGAAAGCTGAGCAGAGAATGAAAGTTTGCAAACCATTGTAATGAAATGCAAAAGGGTCAGCAGGGTTGGGGTACAAGGACTGTCCCCGCATGCGTCCTGATAAAGCTAATGTGACATACGTTCCAGCCTTAGAAATGCTAGACTCTCTGAGACGTTTCCTAGTATTCCAAGACACAGAGCAGATAGGCCGATGCTTGTGGGTTTTAATGTGTCCTAGTTGCCCAAAGTGTGACACGTGTGTCCGGGGGTACAACGCAGTAGCATGAGAAACAGTCCCCAAGAAGATTCACTTGATTTTAGTGGTTATTTATCTCAGTGACCCCCTGGTAGCTTGTGGCCTGTGGTTTCGAGAACACTGGTCTGAAGCATGGGATCACTGAACCGTTTCAATTTCTTCGAAAGCGTCTTGAGATGGTGAGACTAGCATAGGTTCTTCACAGACTCAGCAGAGTTCCAATCTCTCTGAGACCATTTTCTAAAATCGTTAATTCTGTTATTAACTATTTGGAAAGGAAATTGGGACCCCATTGACGTGTTCCAAGCATGGCTAACTCGCTGCTTTGGAGCATCGCGTGGTCACTGAGCCAGCTGTCCGCAGGCTCCAGCTGTCCACGGAAGTCCCAGGGCTCCATAAAGAGCTGGGTTGCTCTTTCAAGGCAGCACCTGGAAACCCAGTGCATCCGCCGACAGATGTCTGCTTTCTGCAAGGAGACTAAAATAATATTTTGAAACTCTACCCTGTTTTTCCATAGGGTGTGCTGATCTGCAAACCCTGGACACCATGCAGCCGATGGAGAGGAAGAGGCAGGGCTACATCCACGAGCTGATTCAGACGGAAGAGCGGTACGTGGACGATCTTCAGCTCGTCGTGGAGGTGAGAGGCGCCACTCACTCCCCGGCCCCAGGCACAGAGGGCGCGGGGGCCTCAAAGTGCAGTTCCACCTGTGATGTGTGACTTCACAAGGAGAGACAGGAGTGGTCACCCTCTTAAACTGCTCTCTCTGCCCGTGGAGAGGGCTGGATGTGGGACATCTGAAGTCAGCTCCTTTTCCCGATTAGGTAACTCGGGGTGAGGAGAGAGAGAGCAGGACCTCAGGTGCCTCCGTGGGAAGTGGTAGAGGCCCCGTCTAAGGAAGCACAAGGGTGCAGAGTAGACGGGCAGGCACTAAAGCAAACTCTTCTACCTCTGATTTTTGCCTGCCTTTATTTACACTGCCGTTTTGACACCTGACATTTTCATGAACTTTGATGTTTTCGGAGGAATTAGGAAAACCCACTAGGAATTGTGGAATATTCTCCAATTATCATCTGTGTGCTGGTCATGTTTGTGCCTGTTGATGTCACCAGTGACCCCTGAGCTGGTAACAGCCGTTGGAATAGTTCTGTGAGATCATTTGTGTCTGAGTAAACAGAATTAGACTTTACAAATTTCTATCATACCTTTGTTTCCGTGGCTCTTAGTTCCCACTGTGTGTGTCGGGGCCCTCAGATGAGAATCCCAGTCAAATAAGCCACCTGAGGAGAACAGGTGGCCCCACATAGGCCCAACAGGTGCAGCGGATGCCTGGCCGTGACCCTGATAGCAGCAGGGAACAGGGAGCAGGGGCTGCATCCTTCGGCATCTGCGCCCCCCCCCCCCCACAAGGCCTGCTCTCCGATCACTCTGCACCCCGCGTCTTGGGTGACAGTGTCTGTCTGCCCCGAGGCTGTGAGCACCTGAGAGGAGCGCAGACTGTGTCCTTCCTCCTGCGTCCCCAGCACTTAGCCTGGCCTCTGCAGGCATCCCTCTCATCAGAGCGGAAGTTTGGAGGGTGTGCATCTGCTCTGCTTTGACCAGGAAAGGCGGCCTGCAGGAGAAGCCCATCTTTTTGCTCACTCCTTCAGGTCAGATCACAGTCCTGCGGGGCCGTACGTGGGCGTGGAGGTGCCCCTGTGGTGCTGGCACCGAAGGGGAGCCGGGGCCAGGTGACCGCCCCACCTCTGACCGGTCATTTAACCACCTGGGCCTCGGTTACTCCCGCCCTACCCACCTCACGAGATGCTCTGAGGGGCAGGGAGTCAGGCTGAGGTCAGGGATTTGGGATGAAAAGCACTGTTCACGGGCAGAACCTTCCCATCACTGTTCCCGAGAAGGTTCCCAGAGGGTCCGACCATCCTACCCCCTCTGCTTACCTCCTCTGCACAAAGCAGGCCCGTGCTGAACAAGCAGCAACGTGAGTTAAGCAGTGCGGCAGGGCACCAAGACCCCAGGCGAGCTCCCTGCCCTTCAGGAGCAGCCCCAGGGCAGGTCAACCGCCTTTCCAGGGCTGCTCTCGGAGGCTGTCCCGACCTCCACAGTCTGGCTCTGGAGCTGCAGTGGTCTAGAGAGGTGCTATTCATAGCACTTGGACCTCAATTCTTCGACTCCTGTCCGACTCAGTTCAGTCGAGATTAATTGAAATCCAACGTGAAGAACCGTGCTAGACAACAGAGACCGAATGTTCCTGCCCTCCGAGAGTTCATGGTCAGGTGGCTAGACTGACAGTTACGGAACGTCGTGGTGAGGGTTGGGAGAGGGGTGAACTCAGGTGCTTCAGGGGCTGAGAGGAAGGGCCCCCACCCCCAACCAGCCAGGAATGAGAGGCCAGGAAGGACTTTCCCAGGGAGGTGTCAGCTGAGACCTGAAGGACAAGGACGAGTTTTCTGTGCCAGGAGGAGGAACTAGAAGTGGGAAGCACGTGCAAAGGGAACCTGCAAGCCCAGAGGGCCAGGCTGCTGAGGTTGGCAGGGGGCAGATCACACAGGCCTCGGGAAGCTTGAGAAGGAGTTTTCACCTTCCCGTGTGGCCGGTGGATGATTTCAGTAGCGAGTACCGTGTCTTTTGTACTTCGGAAAGATCAGACGTGAGAGAGTTGTCTGAGACACTTCACTGTTTCCTGAAAGTCATGCTCCGGTTGTTAGTGGGCACTTGGCCTGAGCATCTAAAAGAGCTGAGCTTTAGTCCTCGTTCCTCCATATTCCATTTGCGACCTCGGGCAATCACTCTCTCCGCCTCAACTTCTCCGTGGATCCGTTGGGAATAATGACGCCTGCCTCAGCTTGTGTACCGTCTGTGAAGTTCGTTGAGAAGCCCTGACATGCATGCACACACATGGGCACACACAGAATATACGTGACCTGTCAGTGCTTTGTCAGTCCGTTAAGTGCTATGGAATACCGCTGTGGGGTATTATCGTTTCCCTTTCAGTCCGCCAACCTCTGAAATCCACACCAGCGTGGCAGGCAGTCTTGGCGGTAACATAAGTGGTCCCTGTTTCTTTTGCTGACCTTCCCACACGCTGCTTCCGGGACCCTGAGGCGCTCAGCCTGACAGCAGCCATCTGCCCCCAGTTCTGCAAGCTCTTCTGGGGTGTAGGCGCTTTGCACCCAGCCTTCACAACACCCCAGGGTATAGTGCGAGACTCCCCTGTCTTTGATGCGACCCCTGGGTTCAGGCCTTAGAATCAGCCTTGCTAGGAGCCCAAAGAGCAATGAGTAGGGAAATTATTCAATAAAAAGGTAATCATCATAAATATGTTTATTTAAAAAACCATAATCCTTATTAGCTTCAGTGTATTTAGACCACAGAGGCTGCGTGTTCATATTTAAGCTAACTTATTTCTTTTGCGATGTGAATTTAGGTTTTTCAGAAGCGGATGGCAGAGTCAGGCTCTCTCACTGAAGGAGAAATGGCCTTGATCTTTGTTAACTGGAAGGAGCTCATCATGTCTAACACAAAGCTGCTGAAGTAAGTGGAGAGCCTCGCCTGTCCTTGCCACAGCCCCCGCCCCCCCTCCCCCCTCCCCACCCCAGCCACACCCCCCCACTGAGACTTTCACACATAACTTCCCACAGAGCTCCTCAGCAAAGGAACCTTCAACTGTTTTCTGCTCCCTCTGGCTTTTCATTTTATTATATATTGTATGAAATGCCCTGTGACTGTAAAATACCTAATTATTGAAGTAAAGAAATGTCACAGAGAAAATACTCGGATTAAACAAAGAAATTCCATCATTAAGCAAACACTGTATCAACATGCACTTGACTCTGTACTCGGTAGAGTCGGAGGGGCAGCTCGTGGCCCAGACATAACTGGCCAGTGTGGCGGCCTCCTCGGCCCGTGTGAAATTCCATTCCTTGGGGTGACTTTCCACCCACTGTGCTCAGGGGGCAGGCTGCTGGGAGAAGGCATCCGCAGTTGCAGCTCTGGCCTCCTTCCTCCCCGGGGCTCAGCAGCTCTCCCGGGCAGAGCCTCCTGCCACCTCAAGCCTGGCCCCTGTGGGCTCCACTCCCTTTTGCCCTACAGAGTGTGGGAATTTTCTTTCTTCCCGGTTCAGCTGAGAACAAGGCAGACTTTGTCAAGAGAAACTTTGCTAAGAAACCAAGCTGAAACCAAGAGAGTTCCAAAGGTGTAGAGATGAACTGGAAGAAACACCCCAGTGTGTCCACCACGTTTTCTTACTCTTCTCTGTTAACATTTCATCCAGGTTGGCTTGGCCAGGAGAGCTTTGTGGCCAAGCTGCCTCCTCCTTCTGACTGTTCTCTCAGAAGGTGCCAGAGGTTTCACGTAACTGTAACTCCCTGGTTATCACTAGCACGAGGCCCCACAGGACATCTACTTAGAACAGAAAGTGAGCGAGTGTGTTGGCTGCAGGGCCTTGCGGGTGCGGAAGAAGACTGGGGGCGAGAAGATGCCGGTGCAGATGATCGGGGACATCTTGGCCGCCGAGCTGTCCCACATGCAGGCTTACATCCGGTTCTGCAGCTGCCAGCTCAATGGGGCGGCGCTGCTACAGCAGAAGACAGACGAAGACGCAGACTTCAAAGAATTTTTAAAGGTAACCCCCCTCTGGGATCACAGGCAGGCCAGCCCCAGGCCGAGCCTGGAGGCAGAGGCTGTGAGGGCACAGTGGGGACCGCGGTGACCCAGCGGGCTATCTCCCCATCAGTTTCCAAAGGAAACACAAATGTGGCAAAGAATTTTCTGATTGCTTTGCGTTGCCTTTCGTGTTGATTTTTCTTGGCACTGGGACCATGGTTTTGCCCATGTTCACATAGCAGAGTTTTTCTTTTTTAAGACTGATTACATAAATCAGCTGCTTTATACCTCCTCCCCCCCAAAAAAAAATCCAGAATATCGTTTTCTTAATTTTGTAAATAGTATTTATTTCATACCCATCATATTCCAGAAAGAATGTAAAATAGCTTGTTTAAGTGCATCCCATGTAACAAGATAAAATGGAACTTAAAATGAGTGGGTGAATGAGACACAAGGAAGCGAGGGCGGGAAAAACGGTGGCACGAGGAATTAGGAAGCACATGCAACGCACCTCTCTGAGCCTGCGCACATAGTAGAAGCGTGCACAGGTGTCAGCAAACCTTCCGGAAACGACGGTGCCTCGATGCCGCGGTCACAGACTGAAGACAAGCGGTGGGTGAGAAGGAAAGCTGCACTGTTCCCAGGGAGACAGCCGACGCATGACAGGCTCGGTGAACCGGTGACACCCGCACAGCGAGCCAGCAGAGAGCTTCCTGTGACGGGTTGTTGGAGCAGAAGGTCGTGCTTTGGAAAGTCCTTTTCAATGATGTCGTTTAGTTGTAGAAATGTGTTAAAATGGTGAGAGAGATGAAAGTACAATCACTTTTCTTACCTTTCTTCATGGTTTTTTCAATGCGCGAAGTACTACGTATTGGGAGCTGTTCTACAGCCACAGCTGTACCTTGTGGAAGAATGCCTAATTTTAATATTTTTATTATCACAAAAGAACAGAAAAATAATTATGGATAAAATAGAAGATGTATAGACTGAGGATAAAAATTCCAGAAGGAGCCCTGGCTGGTGTGGCTCAGTGAATTAAGTGCACGCCTGTGAATCAAAGGGTGTAATTCCCAGTCAGGGCACAGGGCACGGGCCAGGTCCCTAATCTGGGGCATGCAAGAGGCAACCACATATGATGTTTCTCTCCCTCTCTTTCTCCCTCCTTTTCCCTCTCTCTAAAAATAAGTAAAATAAAATCTTTTTTCTAAAATTCCGAAAGGAAAATAGAGGAAGTAGTAAAGATAAAAGCAGAAAAGATACCAATATATCCAAGAACAGGTACATTGAAAAGAACTAGGAAAGCACAACTTAGGTAAATCTGGTCGAAAAAGAGTAAAAACAACAGATATAAAGGCATTTTTTAAGTGTAAGGGTATATGATTAAAAAATATATGCTAATATTGAAAACATTAACAAAATTTGTAGTTTTCTATTAAAATTTGAAAACTGAGTCAATAAGAATAGAAAATCTGAAGATACTGTTAACCAAGGAAAAAATTGAGTATCTTACCCCAAAAGAGGAGCTGGGTTCACTTGGTGGATTTAATGGTGAACTCTTTCCAACTATAAAGGAATAGGGAATCGCATGTTATATGAACTGTTACAGGTCACAGGCAAAATAGAAAACCTACCTGGTTCATTGTATGAGACAAAAGTGGCCCCACCTCAAGGCCTGTTTTTCTATTTGTATTTAATTACAAACATAAAAAAAAGTTATAACTCAATATCTCTTACAAACATAGTTGTTAAAATATTTTTTTAGATTTTATTATTTTTAGAGAGAGGGGAAGGGAGGGTGAAAGAGGAAGAGAAACATCGATCAATTGTCTCTCATAGGCTCCCAACCAGGGACCTGGCCGGCAACCCAGGCCTGTGCCCTGACCCAGAGTGAAACGGGTGACATTTCGGTTCGTGGGATGGCACCCAACCCACAGAGTCACACCAGTCAGGGCTAGCTGTTAAAATCTTAATTAAAATAGCAGTGAATAAAACTAAGCATTATGTGAAAAGAAGAGTCTATCACAACCAAATAGGTTCATCCCGGGAGGCAAGAGAGCAAGACAATGTCACTCTTGGAGCAAGACAGGCTTCAGAATCAGCATGGGTTGGACCCCAGCCCCATCAGCTGTCCAGTGTGTGGCCGGGGCCAGTTGTGTACCATTTGGTGCCTCCAGCCCCTTATCTATGACCGGGAGATGGACAGATGATACTTTTAAAGTACATCAGCACAGAGACCAGCAGATAGTGAGCATTCAGTAAGTGCTGTGTACACACACACACACACACACACAGCGCTGAGGAGACTCTCCAGTTGGTGATACAGGGTTGCCTAGAAATGAACTAGAAGAAACAAAGAAACCAAGACCATAGAAACAAGCACTGATGAGAGTAGATAAAATAGAATTGGGAGTGCATGTGTATATTTTTAAATAATCAATAGTAAAATTAAATTAGGACATTTACCTTCTAAAGCAGAGCAAAAGACTGAAATTCTTTTTCAAACAGCAGTAACAGTTGCAATGTAGCTAGAAAGTCAGTGGAATCACCAGGGTCAAAGTAGCAAAATCAGATAAACACAGTTGATAGTCTCATATTCAACTGCAGAGTATCAATCACATTAAGAAGCAATATGTGACCATAAGCTGTATTCTAAAATGTGACTTCTTAAAAAGACTCAGAAAGTATAGAAATAAAAACCATGAAGATTCTTGTTATAGCACCATTTATAGATATATCTAAAACCAAAAGGAGAGAGCAATTTTAATATCTCACAGTGGGAAATGATTAGAGAAATTCCAGGACAATAATTTGTCAGTCATTAAAACTGATCATGCTGGAGCTGTGGCTACTCCGCCCAGGCTAGTCCAGTACTAGGAGGAGACGCACGTGAGGTGTAGTGTGTGGCCTCCTGGAGCTAACAGGCTGGGGGCCTGGCATGGAGACGCCTCAACTGAGATGCCTCTGCCCACGTAAGCCCCATCCAGGTGAGGCATTCTGATGCAGGTAGCCATGGGTCATTACGGGGGCTCCAGAAGGATCTCTGAAAGACAGGGAAGGCAGCAAGGAAGGGGAGAGCCTGGACAAGAGAATGCATAATCTGAGTCTTCAGAGATAAGTATGAATTAGCCAAAGAGCAGAAGAAAGAAGGGCCAGAACTAGCAAAGGTTAACACATTCATTACCTGACACATAGTAGATGCTCAATAAATGGTAGCACTTGTTACTAATAAGGTAGGGACAATGGGCAGGCAGAGGTGGGGGCAATCAACACCCACATAGAGAGGTTGGCATCAATGGTGACTCCCAGGTGTGGGGGGAAAGTGAGGGGGTGCAGAATGGTGCTACCAACTCCGACAGGCATCGAGGTAGAAAGGAAGGCTTTTGTGAGAGGGGACGACTTCATTTCCGGGTATGTTGAAGTGTTGAGGTGTCTTTGGGACATCAGGTGAGAGGGAGAGTAATGTGGCAAGTGCAGAGCGGCAGGGAGGGTCCGGCCCACAGACTGGGACTCAGCAGCAGGGCATCTGGGGCAGCATGAGCAGCTGAGAGTGGGTGGAGGGGAAGGACGAGGCGCGGACTGAGAAGGCCAGGCCCAGGGAGACCGTGGAGAGTGGCTCTGGAAGCAGAGGAGGGAGTGACTGCGGTCACACCAGCTGTGTGATGCCTGTGAGAAAGAACAGAGACGCATCGCTGGGCTTGGCACCTGAGCCGAGTGAGATATTCCTACTGCCGATCCGAACGTATCATTTCGGATCCTGGGTTTTAAAAAGAAACTAGAAATCCAAAAGGTCAGGTGTGCAGCCAGCGTTTCCTCTGTTTTCAACGCGGCTGTGACTTCCTCACGAGCCTCTCTGTTATTTTGCAGAAGCTGGCGTCTGACCCTCGATGCAAAGGCATGCCCCTCTCCAGCTTCCTGCTGAAGCCCATGCAGAGGATCACGCGCTACCCGCTCCTCATCCGAAGTGTGAGTGTCCCGCTGGGACGGAGAAGCAGGCCCCTTTGAGGTCCACAGAGGCTGATAGCCAGCCAGCCTCCGAGTAGACCAGCCGCCCTGCCCCGAGGTCTGACTCCACTGTCCGGTGGGCCAGGCACAGAGAGAGGGGCAGGGCGGGGCGAAGGCGAACATGAACACACGATACACTCTGAAGGGCTGAGTCCTCGAAGTGAACGAATAAAAGAAGCATCCAAAGTAGGGTAACCTGCACCCCCCTCGCGGGAAGCTCCCCCAGCCTCTGGGAGTCATGAGTGTGTCTGGGCAGGAAACAGGCCCTCTAGGTCTCAGGTGTGACGCTCGTCTTGAGTGCAGACAGAATCCACCGTTAGCACAACCTTGGGCTCCAGTCCTTCTGCCGAGACATAAATGTGTTCACCAGCTTAACACCTTTACCTAGATGTCCCAGGAGTGTCCAGCCCAGCCTGCCCTAAACAGAGCTGCCTTCCTCTCCCCACCTCAACTTGCTGACTGAGCAGCCCTTCTAAATGCCGTCCGTCTTTCTGACATAAGCAGTGTGGGCCGCCTGAGCCAGCACGATGGCTAAGGAGAAGGCGCACGTTACCAAGGGTCATTCCACAAACAGTCGTCGACGTGATGCTACTCACCCGGCAAAGGAAACAGTGCAGACAACAAAACTGTTTTCCCTGATCACCCCTTGACCACTGATTGTGCTTTAAGCCTTGTTAACTGACTGCAGGCCCCGTCACAGAGCCCACATCACAGTCGTGAGACCACACTGAGGCACACACACGAATCCATGCACAGGCCCTCGCCTGAACTGCCTGGGGCCCCATGTGTTTCAGAACTCGGGGTGTTGTGCAAACACTGTACACTGCATGACACCCCCAAAAGCCGGGGCAGCAGCTATAGCCCAGCACATTAGTATTCCCACAGTGAATGTACGAGTCATCATTGTCAGTAGAATGAATAAATACATCTCTCCAGTTTAGGTCAGGTTTTGCCACCAAATGAGTATTGGAAAAAGCATTTAGCCACTCAGGGCTTTTCTGCACTTGGAATTATGAGAAAGAACCGTGGACTCACGTGACGAGAGTCCCAATGGGAGTCATCTATCAAGGGGCCCGCTTGCTCCTGGCCTCTGCTCTTTTCCATTTGTAACTTCAGTTTGAAGTCCCTTCAAAATGGACTGAATGTGTTTTTCTCCATACTGACCACATAGCTTTATTGTCGTCTTCCTACAGCAGGGGATTCGTGATTGTATCAGATTTTTCAAAAGGTTCAGTGGTCCCCAGAAAGTGGCAAACCCTTTCTATTCAGCAAACTCACACATTTTTCAAAGTTGAAGCCAGTGCATGCTAGAGGGTTCACCCTAAAGGCACGTGGCTTCAGTTACTGGGGGGAAGCAGGGGTGCCCTTTAACTTACAGTCTGTTACCAAGGCCCAGCCGAGAGCCACCCGAGACCCGAAGATCTGAGGGCACGCGATCTACGCAGCACGTGGCACAGTCTCTTGTAACTGTGTCACCATCTTCCCCCAAGAGCTCGTGGGACTGTCACCTTCTCAGGGGCAAAGGGTTGACTTGCTCACCGTGCCCCCCAGGGCACCCAGCACAGCTAAGCAGCCCCAGGACCCCTAGGTGGGCGGGTGGCAGACACAACACATCCCGCCTGACCCGGGCACTCTTTTCCAGGTCCTGGAGAACACCCCCGAGAATCACACAGACCATTCCTCCTTGAAACTGGCCCTCGAGCGGGCAGAGGAGCTGTGCTCGCAAGTTAACGAGGGCGTCCGGGAGAAGGAGAGCTCAGACCGGCTGGAGTGGATCCAGGCGCACGTCCAGTGCGAAGGCCTCACAGAGGTGAGGTCCCCGGCTCTGAGCTGGCTGGGGCACCGGGTGCAGGCCTTCCCCCGTGTGGGCCCTCCACACCGCAGCTCAGCCCCGTGCACACCCCACCCGCCCCTCCTCGGCTGCCATCTTCCTTTGTTACAAAGACAGATTCGATACTTAGGTTTGGAGGCCTTTGAATTCAGCTGATAGAATCAGTATCCGTGGGTGCAAGTAATCATTTTCCCTGTGCCAGCCTGAACTGCGAAGAGAGGCTAATTGAGTAAAGATGAATGATTACATCCACATTCCAGCTAGAAAATTCTGTCACAGTTCCCTCAGGTCCACGGCCTGTCAAGGGCACTGGGATGGTTTGTGCTGGACATGCACACTGACGGTCCCTTTCCCTTTCAGCAACTAATTTTCAACTCGCTCACCAACTGCCTGGGGCCCCGGAAGCTGCTGCACAATGGGAAACTGTACAAGGCCAAGAGCAACAAGGAGCTACAGGGGTTCCTCTTCAACGACTTCCTGCTCCTCACCCACATGGTCAAGCAGTTCGCCGTGTCCTCAGGCTCGGAGAAGCTCTTCAGCTCCAAGTCCAACGCGCAGTTCAAAATGTATAAAATGGTGAGAGTCGTGCTCCTGACCGCGGCCCCAGCAGGGTGGCGAGGTTTCTCCCTCACCTCCAGGGCCTCCTTCCCGGCCTGAGTCCTCCTGGGGCTCTGCTCCCGTTTCCAAATGGCTCACGCCTCCCCCGTCGCTCCCCAGGGAAGAAGCCCCATGTGGCTGGGCCTGGCTGCCCCTGGGACTGCCACCAGGGGACTCCAGCTTTGGAGTCTGGCATCCGCCCAGGCAAACATGGCACAGGATCCCCTGTGAAAGTGCCAGGTGTCAGTGCATGGGGGAGAGAGCCTGTCCCGTGAGCCACCAGGGCTGCTCCAAGCTCGTCCTCAGTTCAGAGACACCCAGTCCGTCCCAGGTGTCTGCTTCCACAAAATGGAGGCAGATGCTTTTTCCCCAACTGAAAGACCATAAAAAGACACCCTTGTCTCCCTGTCGCCACCACGTCCTTCAGACCAGAACTCTCGGGGGTAGGCCGGGTGAGTCCTGCCCCATCGCTTAGCCTGTTTCGGCCCTGACTCTTTCAGCCCATTTTCCTGAATGAAGTCTTGGTGAAGCTGCCCACAGACCCTTCCAGCGACGAGCCCGTCTTCCACATTTCCCACATCGACCGGGTCTACACCCTGCGGGCGGACAGCATTAACGAGAGGTCGGTCCTGGGTCCTGGCCCCGCGCGGCCTGCTCTGAAGTCGAGGGGCAAGGCCGGACGGCCCTCTGCCACAGACCGTCTCCAGTCCGTGCCCACGCCCTGCTCACTCTGCACCCTCCTATAGCCAGCCCCCGCCGCCAGGCCTTAGGTTAAACGTGCTGGCTTATTGCAGCCGCCTCCTCACATGGCCCCCGCTTCTAGGCCCTCCTCAGGGCCTCCCCACAGGGCAGACCCCACACTGCACCCCCCTGGAGTCCCTCAGGCAGCGGCCCACACTCCTCTGGTCTCGGAGGCCCTCCTTGTGCCTTTCGGACGCAGTTCTGGCACCTCACCCCCAGACCCCACTGGGCTGCCTGCCTCCCCCACCCCCTCGGCGTGCCCCGCTGTCTTCCCCGTCTCTGCCTGGCCAGCCTGCTGTCCTGTGGGATGTGGCCCAGGCCGCAGGTCTGTGATGACAGGTGGGGCTGCTGCTGGTGCGGCGAGCTGCACCTTCCCTATTGCGTGCCGGCACCTTACCAGTGCCTGCTGTTTTCTAAGCGGTCAAGAGCTGTCTAGAAATTCTCTGCTCAGCCCTCAATTAACACACGGATCTCAGAGTTGAGCGAATGTTAAGTCTGTGATTGGAAATGTGTTCGGGCCACATGCAGTTAGCCACAGGGAGAAGAGTGAGTGCAGAGCCTTGGGCCCTTGGTTGAGCCTGTGAGGGGTGGGGGACAGCTCCCAAGGGCCATGCTCTGCTTCTCCTCCAGGACTGCCTGGGTCCAGAAGATCAAGGCCGCTTCTGAGCAGTACATCGACACGGAGAAGAAGAAACGGGAGAAGGCCTATCAAGGTAGTCAGCTGTGCCCTGGGTGGTGGGAACCAGCCACCAGGGGGCCCTGGGGAGCAGGGGCCAGGGTTGGGTCTTCCCTTCAGGACCTGGGCTGCTGCTGCTGCTCCTGCAGTGAGGGGTGGGTGGGCAGTGAGAGACCAGACTGCTGCGGATCAGACAGCATAGCTCAGCCGCTGCTGCCTCCTCTGCCCCTACAGCTGCTCCAAACCTCCTGGGGCCCTCCCGGAGCCCCTCACCCCCACCCAGGACAAGCAGGGGATCACCCAGTGGGAGCTGGAGCTCCCTTCTCTGTGGCAAAGTCTGTCCCTTCTCCCCCGACACTTTCTTCACTGCTGTTTCCAGGCAGGGGAGTCCTTCTATCCCACAACCACCCCACCTCTGCGTGGTCCCTTTGCTCCATCGAGCCTCGCCTCTGTGGCTTGTCTCCCTTCAGCTCGGCAACACTTGGCTCCTCCTCTCCCACCCCAGCCTCATGCTGTCCCCCTCCAGCCCCTCCCCTCCTCCCTCTCCCTTGACACCAGGTCCTGGACCTTAAGTCACCCCAGCTCCTCCTACTCACCAGCCTGTCACTCCACTTGCTGTTCCTGTCAGTCTGTGCAAAAGGCGAGCTTGCACAACACCAAGAGCTTGGCTCCCTTCCCTCCGTGAGCTCCCTGCACCCGAGGACAGGAAGTGGAGGGTCATCCCACGCTCTGGCCCCCATGATACCCCTGAGGGTCCTCCTACCACCAGACCTTCTGCCCTCTTTCTCGCCCTCCTTCCTCCTGGTGCACCCAGAGTGCTGCTCTGCCCTGCCCCTCCTACCTCATCGCATCCCAGTCCCACTGCTCTCCGCTGGCCTGGCCTCTCCAAGCCCACGCTGTGCAAACGCGTGTGCTCCACTTCTCCTGGGTGTCTGTGGGTGTCGCAAAGTGCCGTCTGCATGGGCTGAATTAGCCTCCCTGTGGAAGTAGGTTCTCCCGAGAGTCTGCCACAGGCTGTACTGCCCTCAGCCACCTGGACTGAAACATGCTCTCTGCCTGCCCCATCCGCTCCCTCCATCATTCTCTCTCCCGTTCGCCAGTCCCTCCTTCCCCAGTGGCACAGCCCCGTGAAGGCCAGGGAGTCCCCCACCCAGGCCATAGCACGAGGACCCCCATGGCCCTGTCACTCATCCCCTTCGTTTCTGGAGTCTTCCGGAGTCTTCCTTTTACAGGGCTGCTCTCAGCATCTCCCTCCCTCCTTAGACATCGTCCCTGCTGCCTCCCAAATTAAGGACAAAGTTCTTACCCCCAAACGCGACGCAGGGCCCTCGCTGCTGCCTACCTGAACAGCTGTCTTAGAAACCCCGCCACCCCACCCCAGGCCGCCCATCCCTGTCCCGTCCTCCTGTGTGTTCCTGGCTGCTGTAGTTGCAGCTCTTTACGTGTTTTTTTATTCAGGTTTCCCTTATATTGTTATGTGCTCCTGGAAGGTATGTGTGACTCCGCTTTTGCTAATTAAATCCTGTTTTAATGGTATGTTAAAAGCTTGCTGTTGGAAAATCAGTGATTGAATCATTTATAAAGCATACAGTGATCTCTTAATTGGTCAAAGATGTAATCAAAGTTTTCCCACGTTAGTTTTGCCTAACATCAGTATCTGTACTACGCATTTTCCACGTGTTTAATTCTGTAGACATTGATTGGTTACTTACTCTGTGCAGGGCCCCATGCTAGTCTTAACCAGGCCTGCAAAGTGGAACAGGGCCCTGCCCTGCCCACCTGGGAAAGGTGGGCGCCGTGAGAGGCGGGCCCTCCTCAGGGGGAAGTCCTACCTGCCCTGAGCTTTGAAAAACCAGTAGCTCACCAAGCGGCCTTTTTGCTAGTTTTCAAACCCTGGAGGGCAAAACCTGCGTAACTAACTTCATATTTGCCAAGAGAATCGTGAGTTCACTGACTCACATCTCTCCGTATTAAAAGCATTCCCGAGTACCTCCTTAAAGAAATACAGTCTAGGTGAAACTGCTCTGCAGCTGCCGTTGGAAATAGGGTCAGTGCTTAAGAAAATGCACTTTGGCATCCGACGGTGAAGTTCTGACCCCGCCACTTAGCAGCTCCTCCATGTGAGCGTGCTCCGGTCTTGCTAAGCCTCAGCTCTCTCCTGCACGGAGAGACAGTTGCAGAGCGGTGCCTTGTAGGGTAGCCGAGCAGTTTAAATAACACAGGCAAAGGTCTAGCACACGTCTAACACAAAGTAAGTACCCGATAAATGTTCGTAAGTGTCCAATACACTGTGCTGAGCAAATGTAATGGATTACAATTTTGTTAAATGTTACTGTGTGCCAGGCAGCCGAGGGGTGAATACACAGATGAATAAATAGTCTGTGCTCTCCGACAGCTCCTGCTAGCAGAGGAGACGGGCACAGCACAGAACGTCAGGCCCAGCGGGCAGTGGGATGCTCGGAAGCCCAGGATAATGGCTGCGCAGAGGAGGGGAGGGGTCTGGGAGGCGAGGTGTGGGGTTGGACCTGCATCTTGAAGGATGAGTCGGATGCTGACAGGCGGAGAAGCAGGGGACACGGCCTGGGCAGACACAGAGCAGCCAGATGCCAGTCTGCGGCCCGGCAGTGGCAGGGGAGGCTGGGCGGTGTCCAGGTGGGCTGGACAGATGCAGCGTGCTAGGAACAGCTCAGCCTCGTCCCTGCACTAGCTGTCTGCATCTCAGAGGAGGAGTTAACCTCATTCGTCTTCCTGTTTTGCAGCTCGCTCTCAAAAGACGTCAGGCATCGGGCGCCTGATGGTGCACGTCATTGAAGCCACAGAACTAAAGGCCTGTAAACCGAACGGTAAATGTTTCCCTCATTCAGCCAGTGTGGTAACGGCCCTGCTGTTTGCTGACATCTCTTCTGAGCACTAAACAACGGCGTGCTTTAAAAAGTCGTGTTTCCAGTGCCACTGAAGTGGTTGTTGGACCAATAGTACTCTCACTGTTCTCCCACTGAGCACCAGTGCCTCCTCCCGCAGTGCTTCTGAGTGGGGAAGTCGCACCGACCTTTGCCCAGGCTTTGGGGCGGCAGTCAGGGCGTCGGCGCCCACCCAGTTGCTCCCCGGCTCACATGCGCTCGGCCCTGGGGACATGGCACCCACAGGCAGGCGTGGGCCCTCAGGCAGCGATCTGTAGCGAAGCATCAGTGCGGATCCTGCCTTTGCTCAAGGAAGGCCCTGTTGTCACTCATCTCATCTCCACGTGCCACATGTGTCCTTGCTTTGTTTTCATTCAGGGAAGAGCAATCCGTACTGCGAGGTCAGCATGGGCTCCCAGAGCTACACCACCAGAACCCTCCCGGACACACTGAACCCCAAGTGGAATTTCAACTGCCAGTTCGTCATTAAGGATCTTTACCAAGACGTGCTGTGTCTCACCATGTTCGACAGAGACCAGTTTTCACCAGATGGTAAAGTATAACTCGTCTGGGGGTCTGCACTTTCCCTGGGGTCGAGGTCCCGGGTGCTCAGCCCCATTTCTACCCCGCAGCCCCTGAGGGAAGTGCCGCAGCTCCCACTGGCAGCTGGTGGGGGGTCAGCCTCGGGTGCGCCCCAGTCTCTGAGCTCTGCCACCACCCATGTAGATCACAGACACACTGTGCTCCAGGGGCGCGGCGTCCCCTGGCCGGAGACGTGACTCCAAATAGGCAGTCGCCCCCACTCCAATCTGCTATCACGTGTGCCTCCGTTCAGTGTCCACCAGCCATTAACCAAAAGAAGTCACTTGTTTTGGATTGGAACAGTTTTATGAAGAAGACTTTTGACTCTCACATTTATTCTCCAGATTTCCTGGGTCGCACTGAAATCCCGGTGGCAAAAATTCGAACAGAGCAGGAAAGCAAAGGCCCCACAACCCGCCGGCTCCTGCTGCACGAGGCGCCCACCGGCGAGGTCTGGGTCCGCTTTGACCTGCAGCTCTTCGAGCAAAAAACTCTCCTGTAGGGGCCTCGGCCCCTGTCCCCCAGGCTGGGGCTAGAGAAGACGGCCAAAGGGGCGGCCTCAGCTTCGCCCCTCACGATGCTGCGCACGCCGGGGCCCCCATTCTACTGCGCACTAACTAAACCGCTAGCGATCTATGCAGACGTGCCCTCTCCTATGAATAAACCAAACCCCGTAGCACAGTGCCTTGGGTTAGTGTCAACACGTTCGCCTGTGTTTAGATGTCCAGGTTTCCGTTTTCAGGGCTATAAAAAGTATTATGTGGAAATGAGGCATCGGACCACCAGACATGACCACTTGGTTGAATGTGTCCAGTGCGGGTGGCTTTGGTGATGCTGTAACCATTCCACGCCCTGTGACCTCTGCTGGGTCACGGCCTCTCAGGATGTAAGGACTGGGGAGCAATACTGCAGCCTCAGCGCGGGAACAGCCCGGTACTGAAATAGTGTCTCCTCGTGCACTGAATAAAACCCAGAAACTTGATCACTATATTCCCGATTAGGTTTTATCGTTCTCTGCTCAGACAGTATAGTTTGAAATCTAAGGGAGAAAGCTTAATTTACTTTAAATACTGTGAACTCTAATGATGTAGAAAATATTTTTCAACTTTAATTTTCTGAAATATAAATTATTTATGTAAATTCCTTGTTTGCATATTTCAGAGGACATGCATCTTTAAGCTTTATCGTTGCCAATATGTACAGAAAGAATAAAAATAAAACTTTATGAATGTAACTTCTCCCAGAACTCGATTGATTTACTTTCTATGTGGAAGGTTGCCTATAATGGAACCAAACTTCCTTCCTGCGACAGTGGGGAACCCAAGGACAGGGCCAAGGGAGAATACTCGGGAGACCCCGCAGCCTCATCTGGACTCGGCCACTGATGTGTTCTGTGAGACTCTGGGACACCCGCCCACTGTGCCTGGGGCCCAGTTTCTTTGGTGGCTACACGGACGACCCCTGCGGGGGTGAGAGGCCTCCCACCAGGCTCTTTGAGTAGAAACCTCAGGGGTGACTTAGGAGTAAAGAAGACTCACAGGTGTTAAACAGCAGCAGCAGGCCTCTCCAGCTCCAGAGGCACCTGCGTCCCCGCCCCCCACCCCCAGGTGACCTGTCAGAGCCACACCCTCACCTGTCAGAGCTACTTGCTCAGCCTCGGTTTTTCTCAATCCTCCCTCAAGGATATGTTTTTACTGATTTTAGAGAGAGAGGAAGGGAGAGAGACACTGACCGCCTGCCTCCCGTACCTGCCCCAACCAGGGGGCAAACCTGCACACCCTCTGGCGCACGGACGACGCTCCAGCCAGCTGAGCCGCCCGGCCAGGGCCCAGCCTCAGCTCTGACGTAGGAAATTTGTCTTAAAAGTTGGAAACAATAAGGTCACGTATACTAAATCCCTGGGTCAGCGAGTGCTACGGGGGAAATACCTGCCTTCTGGAAAGAACCCCGCAGTCTGCAGGGGCCTGATTTCTCAAGGAGCTGGAGGGACAGGACCGTAACCACTGGGGGAAGAGCCGGAAAACGTAACTCAGAATGTTCATATTTTTAAAACCCATCCCTTCATGACTCCAGGTTTTGATTGTAGGCACTGCTGGTTAAAACGCAGACAGAAAAGAAACACGCCCCAGCATTGAAGGAAGGGACACCACTCACTCTATCTGAAACCTAAGTAAGGGCACGTGTGGCTGGCCAGGCACATCCCCGCCAAGCAAAGTAGACTGCTGATCTGCAGGGTTTGGGGAGCGGGAAGCAAGCTTTGTGCTGGTTATGGAGGCAGGGGTGGGCCGGCACCTAGGTAAGGGGGAAGAGGGGTTGATTCCTGTCACCAGGATGGTCCCAGGCAGGAACTACACCTCTGTACCAGTTAAAGGCTTTAAACAATTTAGAGGGGATTTTTTTTTTTATATTTAGTTTTTAGAGAGAGGGGAGGGAAAAAGACACTGACACGAGAGAGAAACATTATCTGTTGCCTCTTGTCCACACACCAACCAGGACCAAACCTGCAACTCAGGTGTGTGCCTTGACCCGGAATCAAAGCAGCGACACTTCAGTTTGCAGGATGACGCCCAACCACCTGAGCCACACTGGCCAAGGCAGAAAACAAATAACTGGGAAGATATGAAATAAAAGGATAAAACGCACTCGCATCACCTGAACACCCGGACACTACTTGCGCTTCCAGTCTTAGACCCGTGAGAGGCCTGATGCATCGACCCAGTCAGGTTTCCACAGACCCCCGTGTCCCCGGCACTGGCCCAGGCGCTTGGGGGCTGCGAAGGAAACAGATAAAAATCCCGCTGTTTGTGCCAGTCACCTGCCGGCTGTCGTCACTCTGTATGCATCCTGACAGCTTCACTTTTATCGTGACCTATGTCGCCATATACTCTGCATAAACATCACTGCCGATGGCTGCGATTCTCACTGTCTCCACATCCTCGGCCACGGACGCCTGAATGCTCCGGGCCTGAAAAGCCTGGGTGCATGACTTCTACCCAAATACCGTGCCTCCTTCGCTCAACAGCAACCACCTGTGGACCTTACAGTCCAGGGACTGGGGAGGCAGCCGCGAGAGAGGCCAGCAGAGTGTCCTGTGGGAAGGCGGCCTGAGATGCATCATCACAAAAATAACTCTAATTCTGTTGTCATACATGGAAGTACCAAATAGGTGCCCCGCTTACCTGACTTCTCCTGAGGGGCCCACTTCCCGGGGAGGTCTCCTTTAAACTCAGAGCTCAAAGGGTGATCATCTGGGCCGGCAAGGGGAGAGCGGGTGTGGCACCCGGAGCCCAGGCCACACAGGACTTTGCAGGCTGATTAGGAGTGTGAGTTTATTTTAGGGCGACCGGAGGCCCCTGCAAGGGGTTGAACGTTTTGAGCGAGTCTGGCCTTTTAGAAAGATCCCCTGTAACAAACACAACCTGGAAGAAGAGCCCATTCATAAGAGTAACACAAAGAACAGACTAATTGAAAGCCACTTATCAAGAAACATACAATATGTATCTAAAGAAAAGCTGTCAACTTTACTGAGGGACAGAAGAGAAGACTCGAATAAATGGGAAGACATTTTGTCTTGAATGATGTGTGTTGAGAAAATGTGAAGCTTCCTATATCTTTGTCACAAACATAATAAAATTTTCTGAATTGTGAGCCCCGTTTTACACTTTCCTGACTCCCAGTACATCCTTCCCACCCCCATAACACATGTAGTGTGATTAAATTACTTTTGACCCCGATCTGTGGGGCTCCGTTGATTGGGCGTCGTTCTGCGAAGCAAAAGGCCCCAGGTTCGATTCCTGGTCCCTGCACGTGCCTGGGTTGCAGGTTTGGTCCCCAGCTGGGGTGTGTACAAGAGGCGACCAATTTTTGTTTCTCTCTCACATCAGTGTTTCTCTCCCTCTCTTTCTCCCTCCCTTTCCCTCTCTCTAAAAATAAATAGATTAAATATTTTTTACATTATTTTTGTAATTATGTGTTTCAGGCTGCTTACCCCACTAGTGATAAGAAAACACTAAATTCACCCAAAAAATCAATCCATTTATTTGGCGAAGTAGAAACATGCACTTGGACACGCATCTCGGGAAATCACAGCATTATGACCATTTTATTAACGTTATCGGCCAATGTGACCCACGCTCTATTGGCCGTGCGTCCAGATTTTCAAACCACCTTTTTTTGTTGTTGTTTCAGGAAATAGACAGTTTTTGTCTCCGATAGTTCCTTCTTCGTGGTGCTGCCAGAAAATATAGGAAAGACGTGAATGATTTCTAGCAGCACTTCTGAAATCCTCAGTTTTCTGTGCAACACGCGCGAACGCTGCGTCTCTCTTCCCGCCACGGCGAAGGGGCCAAACAGAGGCAGCGCCCGGGGGCGTTTCGGGAGCGGGCGGATCTCACGTCCTGCGAGACCGCGCAACGCTGCTCACGGGGAACGCGCGCGGCGCCCCACGCGGGGCCCAAACCCACCCGTCCCGCAGGGCGCGTTGCGGGGCTGCCGCGCTCGCCCCCGGCCCCGGGCCGCCCCCGCCTGCGACTCCTCCCGGCGCCGCGTGCGCGCCGGGCAGGGCTCAGCTCCGGTCCACACAGTCACTGAGCCGTCGTCGTTCCTAATCTTCAGGGGGTTACGGCCCCCGCCCCGGGGCGCTCCAGACGCCGCGGTGTCCACCTGCGGGGCAGCGGCTCGTGCTCGGGCCGCTCGTGTCCGTCTTCTGGGCTGGACGTTCCTCCGAGCTCCGCGGTTCCGTGGCCGCCAGAGGCACCTGCATCCCCGGGGCGCGGAGCCACTGGGGAGGCGACCGCTGGCGAGCGGAGCCTTCGGGCTCGGACACGCTGAAACACGGTAAAGCGCGGTGTGAGCACGAGCCCGTTCCCTCCGCCCCGGCCCCGACCGCCTGCGCCCGCGCGCGTGGGGCCTTCAACCGCCCGACCCAGCACCGCCCTGGGTGCTCGTGTTTCCTTTAAATAAAGTGAGGTCCTGTGGATTAACACTAATTCACAGAATTTACCGCTCATCTGTAAGACCTGGGGCTACAACGAGAGGCGAGGGATGGTTTTCAGCGCTGAAAGCAAAGCGCTGCTCTCTCGCCCTCCGGGTCCCGCGTCCTGCCGGGCGGGATCCGAACTCAGCAGCAGCCAGAGCGCGATGCCCAGAATTCGAACCAGAATCAGCAGCTGGGGGGGGGGGGGGGGTGCGCACTCCAAATGGATGTTTACATTTTCTAAAGACTGTCGGGAAAACCTGGGGAGAATACGTGGGTGTGGATGGTAAGGGCGCCTGGCCATCAACGTAAGAAACGTTCAGACCTACAGAGAATTTTTATGAGTTTGAGCCAAACTGAGGACGAGTGCCCGGAGGTGAAAACCTCAAGGAACTGAGAAAGTGCGCCCGAGAACGGCAGTCTCGCCCTTATTTCATCCACCGCAATGGAAAGAGAAGCTGTAGGTGGGTTACAGGAAGTCCGTTGGCGACAGAGGCGGGAGGAAGCAAAGTGTGGGCGGGCCTCTGGGATTGGGTAAGAGGTAAAATGATGGACACACACTTCTTTTACACAGGTGAATGCAGCATGGTTAACAGTCAACAATTAACACAATGATAACGAGGGCATTTATGGGAGCCTGGCTTTGAGGGGTCTGCAAACAGGGAAATTACTTTGTTTTTGTAAAGGCACGTTTATCAGGTATGTGGTCCCGGATGTTGAAAGATGACAGGCTTAGGGAAGGTGAAGACTGACCTTTGTCAGGGAAAAGTACCTGCCCAGGACATGACTCCCCGCCGTGAACTGCCTTTAGTTAAAATGTTTTATTTCAGACCATCCTATGCGGTTACTTTAGGTCTCCGAGTGTGTAAGGCTGCCACACAGGGCCCCCCGATCTTGTCAGGTTTAGTGTGTGGCCCCTCTTTGTCCACGTGACCAAAGGGCACACACCTTGAATCAGGGGAGGACCCCGTGAACTGAGATGGGCACGCAGTAAGGTAGCTACTAATATTTTCACTGCACCTTAGCCGCTGGGGGAAACACACCCTCAGTAGCTGTCAGCACATGGTGGTGTCGTTCTTCACTGTCACACAGACACGGAACGCAAAAAGTAAGTGGAGTTTATTGCAGATGCTTTTCTTAGATACAGAACAATTCTGGGTGCGTCCTTGGTCCTCACCCTGAATGATTCCAGCTGGCAGATGGCTTCCTCCAAAGCGACCTTCCTCTGTGTCCTCTGTTACCAGGCGAGGGCCAGGGTGTGCGCTCCTCGGCTGCCAAGGTCTCTTGAAGGCTGACGGAAGAGAAGAGTTGGGTGTGGCACGGGGCTCAGGGGCGCACAGAGCCGAAGGGGCTCCTGGGCTGAGCTGAGCTGGGGAAGCGCGGTCCTCCCCAGGGAGCTGAGTGACTCACCCAGCGGGCAGGGCCCCGCCTACCCCCCCCCCCCCCCCCCCCCCCGCCCCGCCTCAGCCTCTCCTTCCTCTACCTGGAGTTAGAACCCTACAGAGATGCGGGGACTCCCACTGGCCCTGCCTTCAGAGGGCAGTGTCTGCGGGGCTGATTTACACTAGGGTTGTTGTGATTTAGAAAATACTAGATTCCTTTCTTCCCTTCTCTTTTCAAACCTCTAAATCTCTGTTGACCACCTGATGGATGACGCCCTCACTCCACCGAGAAAATGAACAATATTTCTCCACAAATTCGCCGGGCGTCACCCCTATCCGGGCACTGCACCGACCGTCCCCTTGCGGTGGGTGGTTGTCCTGCCCTCCACTCGAGTCCTGCAATCCCGCCTCTTCACGCATGAAGGGGGTCAGGAGAGCAGGGGTGGGGTCAGTGGGGCGACAGATGAGCAGTCAGAGAAGGCTTCTGTGACTTGATGGTGTGTGTGCAGAGAGCTGAGGGCCTGAGACGTGGGGAGTGTGGGGAAGTGTTCCACGCAGATGGACTGGCAGACGCAGTGCCTGAGGTGGGAGTCGGGTCGGTGGGTTCAGAAAGCAAGAAAAAGCGGGTGCAGGTGGCGCACAGTGAGGGGTAGAGAGAGGCAGGTGATGAGGTTGGAGGAGAGACAGGTGCCCAGTCCTGCAAGGGGATGGAAATCTAGGAGACGAGTTGCTGGCTCACATGGTAATTTAATATTGAACCTTTTGAGAAACTGCCAAACTGTTTTCCAAAGTTACTGCATTATTTTACATTCCTTCCAGCAATGCCTGGGGACCCCATGCCTTTCATCAGATGGTTAACAGGTTCTGTAACTACGGAGAGAAACCTCTTGCCGTTAACTCCAGGACTAGTGTCTGGAGGTGACTCCCCACGTTCCACGCAGAGCGGTGTGCGCGTCTGTGCTGCCGCGCCACCTCTTCACTCCGGGCACAGTACTGGAACAGCAGCTACCCCCCAACTAGTCCAGCATTAACGTTTCTACTGCTCCAGTTCCATTAAAATCACTTGTAACTTAGAAGAGTTGCTAATGACTTTTTTCTGTGTCTGTGCTTGGTGTTTCCAAATGTGTTAGCCACTTGTTCTTTAACAGCAGAAGGCGCGGAAGAAAGTTGCCACTCCAGCCAGACACAGTGGAGGGAGAGCCGGGTGGCATGCCATGGGCACCTGGCATGTGCCTCGGCTGCGACGCCCGCAGCTTAAAGGGGTGGCAAAGGGCGGAAACACGGCCACGCATCTTAAACAAAAGAAGAGCAAAGCTATGCAATAACAGGCTTACTTGCAAATAGCAGCTTTTTCTTCTTCCTAGGATTCCAGAAGTTGAGGAGCTTTGGCCGAGGGCTTCGAGTCAAAACTACTAACGTTAAAATTCACTTTCACTTTCAACCTTTAACAAGATAACACGTGTGAGGATGTTTGGAAAACAATACTAGGTTATGCTCTTTCAGACATTATTGTTACACTCTGCTGCGTCTATTGTCTAAAGTACCATTACTTCAAACTGCTGTGGACTCTTGGGCGTGTGACTGCTGCCCACACCATGATAGAGGCTGGTTTGCTGTTTCCTGGGAACCTAGACTCAGCGGGGTGAGGTTAAAAGCACCCCCCCACCCCCCACTCCACGAGAGTGTGCGCACTGATGTTAAAAGAAGCCACGGAGATTGTGCCATTTACAAGCATCAATATAAAATGTGTTTCCAAAAGAGAACCCAAACACTGCATTTCCCGGTCTGCCTTGCCATCAGGTGGCAGACAGGTGCTTCAGAGCCCACTCAGGCGTAGGCGGGACCAGCGACACTGGCCCTCTGAAGGGCGTCCAGGCCTCAGAGCCCGTGTGGTTCCCAGGCCGCCAGCTGGAGCGGCGCTTGCCCGAGTGGGCAGCTTCCCGGTCGTGGTGCGAGCAGTG
Organism: Desmodus rotundus; assembly: GCF_022682495.2. NCBI lineage: Eukaryota > Metazoa > Chordata > Mammalia > Chiroptera > Phyllostomidae > Desmodus > Desmodus rotundus. The sequence goes on from NC_071391.1 coordinate 154,555,132, forward strand.
CGCCCTCTGTCTTCTATTTTGAGTATTGCTCCTGAAACTGAGCTCTGTTTCCTAAAACCTCCCGATGACCGGGATCAGTCAAAATCCTAAAAAAAAATGGACCCTTTTCCAGCATGGGTTCTGTTACCTGAAACCCAGAGCCCTGACCACTCTTCTAGCGAACATCCTCAGTACACCTGGCATGCAAACCGTCACACACAAAAATTCATGGAAAGGATCAGTCTGATCCAGCTTAATCAAAAGGAGTTTTCCTAGAAAATGTGGGTTTCAAAATGTGTTTTGAGTGAAAGAAAAGAAAAAAAATGACCTGGGCCCACCCCTATCCACTCACCACCAATAAATCAGACGATGAAACAAAAAAAAAAAGAAAAGAAAAGAAAAGAAAGGGGTACAGCAAACATCTAGATTAGTGTATAAAGCAGAATCAGTGACAAAAGGGTTTCCTGGGCTCATATGTCGAGAAAGCATTCAGTCAAAAATCACAAGACAGGCACACAAAAAGGTAAGGTAAAATAACCCACTGTCTAGAGATAAAGCAATCAACAGACCCAGATTCAGACATGACCCTAATGCTGGAACTAACAAGGAATTTAAAATAACTATGAATAATGTGTTAACCCAGTGGAAAGGCGGATAACATGTATGTACAGTGGGAAAATTTCAGGAAAAGTGAAAACTATGTAAGAAGTCAAATGGAAATCCTAGAAATAAAAATCACCACAAGGAGAGGAAAAACTCCTCCGGCAGGCTCTTCGGTGTATGGGACACAGCTGAGGGAAGACTCGGGGACTAATCACGGTCAGTACAAATTTTCTCATTGAAGCACAGTGGGGAAAAAACAGCGGCTAAGAACGATTAGCTACGGACAACGTCAAATGGTCTAACAAACATTGGAATCTCAGAGGAAACAAGAATAGGATGTAAGAAATATTTGAAGTGATAAGGGCCTAGAATTTCAAAAAAAAAAAAATGAATGAAAGACATCAAACCACAGATACAAGAACCTCAGAGAGCCCTAAGTAGGACAAACAGGGAGAAGGGGGAACAAAACTCCAAGGCACATCATCGTGGAGGTAGTGAAAACCAAAGACTGAGAAAATCTTCAATGTATCCAAGGAAAAAGGAAACGTCACAAACAGAGAAACAGAGAAAAGAGCTATAGTACATTTCTCATCAGAAACTGAAATTTAAAAAAGTATAACTATGACAAAATTTACATCACTGTCTCAAGAAAAAGTTCCCCAATGCCAGTGGGTTCCATAATTTCTGCAATATTAACCATTACCTGCTCCTTTTACAAAATTCACTTTCTATGTAGCTTGTAGGCAGTCTAAGCCACTCGTTTGGAGTCATGAAGCACCTCGAATTAGAAATTCTTGGGAACCTGGAATGCAGTTTGGCCTTCTCAACCTCTTTATATTCTTTCATTGTCTGCATCTTGCCTGCAAGAAGGTTGGTAACACAAATCAGCACAGTCGAGTGCAACTCCCATTGCTCTTGGGTCATGGAATCGCGTAACCATTAGAAACGAAGTACCTTTGAGCACAGGCTGTGAACCAAAGGGTCGCTGGTTCAATTCCCAATCAGGGCACATGCCTGGGTTGCAAGCCAGGTCCCCCGGGGAGGCCACGTGAGAGGCAACCACACATTGATGTTTCTCTCCCTCTCTTTCTCCCTCCCTTCCCCTCTCTCTAAAAATAAAATAGATAAAATCTTTAAAAGAAAAAAGAAACAAAGTACCAGTCTCACACTGAAGAAGAATTCTTTGTTCCTCATCTTTGTCACACTGTGCCTTTTTCAAAGGGTCACAAAATGGTGGGATGGTGACCTACAAGAAAAGCATTTCTTTAAGGACTGGGTTTCAGGTCCTTTTCAGTCTGTCCTGAACATCCATTTATGGCTCTTCTGCCAGCAGAATCGAGACCACAGTACCTATACGCTGATGGCAGGCTAACCATTACTTATATTTAAGGCACAATAAGGAGATGGGGCCGCTCCGCTCCTTCCCTTAGTGAGCCCTTCCAGCCGTGGTTAGCTCTTGTCTTAACAGCCTCTTCAGATCCTGCGGGTGTGTCTCAGGTACTACACCCAAACTCAGCAAGTGCTAGTTTCTTCAGGGTTAGTTATGATGTGGAATCTGAAACCATACCAATCAACTATTCAAACTCCGCTACATTAAAACCCATTGGTCTGTCTTCAACTTTGAATAGATCGTTTATCCATGTCATGGATCGGATGTTTGGAAAAAATCAGGTCTGAGTGGTGTGAGATCTTCCAAATGTTAATACACTTCATTTTACAGTAACCACATTTATTATACAGTTATATAATAAATGATGAGACTGGTTAGTATATAACCAATGGCTTTTTTTATGCCATTGAAGTAACCAATGGGTTCTTGGAGCATCCTGATAACCAGTGTTTTGAACTCTGCATCTGATAGGTTGCTTATCTCCATTTCGTTTAGCTCTTTTTCTGGAATTTCATTCTGTTCTTTCAGTTGGGTCATATTTCTTTGTCTCCTCATTTTGCCAGCCTCCCCATGTTTGTTTCTGTGTATTAAGCAGAGCTGCTTTGACTCTCTGTCTTAACGCACCTGTTAAGGTTGTATGGGGAGGAGTTTAGGTAATCACCAGGATGGGGCAACCTGTGTCACTGCTCTGTTGCTCTGTGTGTGGGAGGGCTCAGAGAGGACAGTGCTGCTGCCTGGCCTCTGGAGTTTTGCTCCGGGGGAAGCTGTCCCCTCACTCGCGCTTCCCTTTCTCCCAGCATGCCACTAGTGTCCTTCCAGCTGTTGCTCTGGTACGGAATCCCAGAGGGGGTGGGTTCTGCATGAGTCCTAAGTCCATTTCAAGCCCTTTAAGAGGACACAGTTTCTTCCACCATCCCAACCCCCACTGGTTTTTACAGCCAGAAGTTATGGGGACTTTTCTTCCTGGCACTGGAACCCTGGGCTGGGTGGTCTAGACTGGAGCTGGGCTCCCTCCCTCCCAAGGAATCCCTCCTGATTTTTATCCACCACATGTGGAACTGCCTGTTCCCATCTATGCGCCTCTCGCCTCTCCTCCTCTCTGCCCCTCCTACCCGTCTGAATGAACGTGCCTGCTTTAAATCCTTGGTTGCGGACTTCCACACAGCTCGATTTTCTGACAGTTCCAAGTGACATTTGTCCTACAGTGTGGCTGTATTTTTGCTGTAGTTGTGTGTGGAGGCGAGAGGTCTTGACCGGCCAAATGCCAGCAGTTTAAAATGTCTATGACCAAGGTAAGTTTTCTGTTTTATTTTGTTTAATAATATCCACTATTAGCAAAAGTATGGAAAATGGACTCCGGTGGAGGATGCAGATTCATACATTTGGGGGAAGAAGTTGGTAATATGAATCAAAATCATGTATAACCTTTAACTCAGCAATTCTACTTCTATCAACTTACTGAAAAAAAATAAGAAAGAAATAATTATAGGGATGCTCATCACAATGTCATGTGTAACAGCAATAGGTCAAAAACAATCTAGGTGTTCAAGATGGAATATGTCAAAAAAATGATGGTTTAGCAAGATACCGCAGATGGTTAGAGACACGTCTATGCTCTGCTGTTTGCAGCTGTGTGACCTTGGACAGGCGACTTAACCTGTCTGTGCCTCACTTGCCTTGTCTGTAAATTACCTGACATGGTAGCAGTGGAGATGAAATAAAATGGAAAAAAAAAAAGTCCTAACACCTGGTTAATTCCTCAGTGCAAGTTAGCTGCTACTGACAACAGAGCACTATGCAATTATTAAAATTATATATTGAAATTTGTTGACAAAGACAGAAGCAAATCACAGACTATGAAGGAAAACAAGCAGACTATGTAACCTAATGTATGGTATAAACCCATTCTTGTAAAATAAACATGTGTGTTTATGCCTACATATAGAAAGTCTCGAAGGATATAAAGAAAAATGTTCATGAGTTCATCCTGGGTAATGGAATTGAGTAGTTTCTAAGTTATTCATCAATTGATTTTATCATGAAAATGTACTATTTTTGTAACAAATTTAAAAGTCTATGAAAATTAAATATAAACATTACCTATTACTCAATATTTTCAAATTTGACAGAGGTTTAATTTAATTTGGTCTTTGGCTTTCTTGTTCCTTTCTAAGACATGGAGACAGGAAACTATTCTTAAGATGTTACTACATGCCCTGGCTGGAGTGGCTCAGTGGATTGAGTGCCCGCCTGAGAACCAAAGGGTCACTGGTATGATTCCCAGTCAGGGCACATGCCTGGGTTGCCGGGCAGCTCCCAGATAGGGAGCATGTGAGAGGCAACCACACATTGATGTTTCTCTCCCTCTCTGTCTCCTTCCCTTCCTTTTTGTCTAAAAATAAGTAAATAAAATATTTTTTCTTTAAATCCTGTATTCTTAGGACATCACCAGAGGACAACTCACATAGTAGGGCTGCTCAAACAAACCAACGGCATAATACCAAAGTTAAAATAAGAAATCGACCCTACCTTCAGAAAGTCCGGGTCCTCTTTGCTCATGGAAAAAGGATCGTACTCTTTCGGATCATAATGCTCTAAAAACACATTTCCCTGTTGAAGGAAACAGGCCACACGTCAGAGCCAGAGGGGCTCGGTCAGCGCTGCACGTAGCAGGACTTCAGAGCCAGACACACAGCCCCTCCCCACGCTGCTGCTACGTGGCATCAGGAACACAGGCGGAAGGCGGGGGAGACCACATCTGAAATTAAGTTTCATGTATCTGAGTAATAAATATTGCAGTGATAGAAGGAGTCTACTTAACATTTGCAAGATGTTAATAAAAAATGTGGGAACATAAAAGATTTGGGAATTGGTTTTCGAACATCTCAGATCTCTTAAAAATGCCAAGCAAAGAGAAATACTTTATAGCTTTGTAAATAATTGAGTTCCAGAGCTCACACACACACGAATATCTCCCGATCCCCAGAGTCCAGCATTTAAACTTGGTGTACAAAAGTAATAATTACATGCGAACAACGAAGAAAACCGATTCTAATGTACACATTTACATCCAGAACCAGCCCCAGCCCCCCCGCCTCCACCCTGGATTTAAGAGCCGGGTGTGCGGCCGCACGGGAGAGGCCGCCCAGTACGGAGCGGGGAGGGGCCCGGGTGATGATAAAGAGAGGTAACCAGAGTTTCAAACCAACTGAAACAAGTCAAATGATATCACAGTACCTTCTGATTTACATATTTTAAAAAACTATCTAATTCCACTTGTCTCCTTTTTTTAATCTTCTTATGTGAACAAACTTTTTCTATAATTTTCTTCTGGAGAGGCTCTGCCACGTGGTCAACCCATGTTTTGTATAACAGCTCTTTTCTTCTCGCCTTCAAGAAGTCATGCTGGTGTAAATACTTGTCTAGTTCCTAGGAAACAGTGACAGAAAAGACAAATACATTATCTGAAATCTTTCTTGTTCTAAAATTTCTACTTCATGTACATCCCTAACAATAACCCACAGAGTCACTCCTTGATGCCGCCGTTTACTTGGCTTCTACTGTGTGACGGTCACGCAACTGGGAAAAAGGGACCCGCGGGTAAAATGCCTGCCCTCCCTGGGGAGACAGACTACAAAACAAATATGTATGATTAAAACCAGGGACCCAGACAGACACTGGTGCACCCACGTTCGCTGCAGCATCACTCACAACAGCCACAAGGTGGAAGGGAAGCAACCCGCGTGTCCGCCAACAGATGAACGTGTAAACAGAATGTGGCACATACACGCGAGGGAGTATCACACAGCTATAAAAAAGGAGTGAGGTTCTGACAGGTGCTACCCCATGGATGAACCTGGAGAGCAATGTGCTACGTGAAGTAAGCCACAAAAGGACCAATATCATAGGATCCCACTTGTACGGTAGAGATAGAAAGTGAGTTAGAGGTTACCAGAGACTTGGAGAGCGAAGAAAGGGGAGTTATTATTTAACGAGTACAAAGTTAGGGAGATGGAGAAGTTTGGGAAGTAGCGGTGATGGTTGTACAACATGTAAGTGTAATTAATGTCACTGAATTGTACAATTGAAATGGTTAAAAATAGCATATCTTATGTTCTATGTATTTTACCACAATGGGAAAAACGATTACACTTTTATGAAAATAATCCCAAAGTGGGAGACATTTTAGACAGGCCTTAAAGAATGAAGCGTTATCCAGGAGAGGAGAGATGACAGACGATGTGGAAGGAGAATATTTCGTGGGGAAAAAAGAGACAAAAGCAAAGGGACAGAAGCGCAGCACCACCTAGTCCAAAGGGCCTGCAGAGAAAATGCCTGATTTGGGCTCCAAGCTAAATCATTCTCACCAAAACTTCTATCAGCCTTTCACCTAGCAAATGAATTGTGTAATTATTAGAATCAACAACATAAAATTCAAAATGAAAAAAAAGACCCCTAAAAGATCCCTGCTTTGTGGGGATTATACCTCTGTAACTTCAGATCTGAGCACACTTCAACCATTCTCAAAACACAGTTCCTCTCCTTTTAAACAACAATAAAGTCTTAAAAGCAAAAGAAGGTAAGCTCTGGCTGGGTAGCTCCGTTGGTTGGAGCATCATCCCATACACTCAAAGATTGCAGGTTCAATCCCCAGTCGGGGCACTTACGGGAAGGCAACCAATTGATGTTTCTCTCTCTCCCTCTTCCTCTCTCTCTAAAATCATTAATCACATCTTCAGATGAGAATTAAAAACAAACAGGTTACCTACTCCAGAGTCCAGTGCACTTCACAGGGAGATGCACTTTGTCTTCCGATTAAACCCATCCTGCCGTAGTTAAAGCCTTGTTCTTCCCCAGGTGCACCTGAGGAATAATCGGTCCCTATGTTCCAATAAGAGTCTTAAAGCTCTTAACACTACAGAGCAGCTCCATCAAAGCCCCACTAAGATGAAGGAATGAGAGAGAAGGAAAAAACTCATGAGGTGTCTGTGAAAGAAACCCCACCAAGGACAGGAGAAGAGGAAGTCAACTGAAACAACCTCAGAGACCTCTTAAGCTCAAGACCCCTACAGGTGAGTGAGTGTCTTTAATTCTACTTTCTATATTTTCTAAAATTGTTATAATGATGAACTACATGTAAAATGAAAAATTTTAATTGAAACACACTGTATAGTCAATTCTTACCTTAATTATATAATTTTCTCTGTATAATATTGATTGAATAGCTGCATTATTATCTTCTTTAGCCAGTGCCTAAAATGACAGAATGAAATTTTGAGAAAGTCAAATCTTAAAAATCAAACTATTAATACTATCTGGACTTATATTTTATGTGACAGCCATGTCTCTGGAAAATTCTATATGAATCCAGTTTTTATACCTATTGGAAGAGTATTTGAATCTTTCTGCTTTGAATTAAGCTCATTCTAGGGCAAAAAATAACCCACAGTAGACATTTCAAGTCCTGACAAGGTCAAATGACTTTCCCAGAGTCACACGGTAGGCATGCCCCATCTTTTTTCACATCCTATAAAACGCTTTTACCTTTACGAGTTAGAATCCAATCAGGCCCCTGTTGTTTCAATTCAGTTAGTCATTGGTGAATTCTGTTTTAACTCATTGTCATTATAGCTATCAAATATTAATAATAAATATTTTTACATACAAGTCACATTTTCAGATTTTAAAGCAATACAATCTTCAGGATGTAATTCATAACATTATTTTTCCATGTTCATAACAAACTTTTCACAATTAAATATCTAACAAAATATAAGAGGTTGATTTCTAGGAGACATGTGAATGTCATTAATGTCATTGAGTTGTGCATTTAAAAATGGTTAAAAATAGCAAATATTGTGAGATGATGTGTGTATATATGTTATACATAATTATAATATATAATATAATATATAGTGTATAATATATAATAATATACATTATAATTTATAATGTATAATACACATATACATAATATAAAATATATATTACATATATTTTTACCACAATAATATATATATAGTTTACTACAATGGAAAAATGATCTTTTAAAAAGATTTCCAAAATGGGAGACATTTGGGATGGGCCTTTGAAATCCTCTCATAATTACACAAAAATGAAATATTCTCAAATTCACTGTCATTGAAAGTAGCCTCAATTCCACTACCCTTGTTTCCAGAACAGATGAGTACAACCTCAAAATCCAAGACTAAAACCTTCCACATTAACACTGAAGAGCATTTAGGCTCACGGGAGTTAAGCAACAACCAGAAGCCTAGAAACTCCTACATGAAGCAAGAAATTAAACTCGAATGTGTCCAACTCTAAGTCCATTTTCTTTGTTCTTTCTGCCACACAGAGTTGTTATTCTTGGCAAATACGTTGTTCTCAAAACCAAGCTCAAAAGTCAGTACCCTGCACAAAAATATCAAAACCAACAATCTGGAGACTGACCAGAGGCAGGGAGAAGCTGGAGGGGCGGTCAGCACTGCGGGAAAAGAACAGCCCTGGGCAAGTTTCCAGTGTGCTGTGGACTTCTGTCTAAGAGCCGGCCGCAGTCAGGGCCAGGAGTCGGCTCGCACCCAGAGACACGCTCCGTTTTACAGGTTCAAGAATGAGAAGACTGTCCAGCTGGAAAGTGAGAGGAGGAATTCCTGACAGAAGAAAGCCATGGAGTACATGTCACGAATTGTGGTAATAAAATCTGACCAAACCTCTGTTAGATCCTTGAACCACGTATATACCAGGCAGACTCCACGCAGCCCATCTAAAGCTAAAAAAGATGAACAGTGATTTTCATCTGCCGTCAACCGCAGGAAAGACAAAGGTCGTGAGCTGAGGTCCGCCAAGTTAACTGCTGCTCAAACCGAAGCTCAATATTCTTCAGAGGAATCTAATAGAAGCCAGACTCTTTACAATGTATTATGTGGAATGTCTAAAATATAGTCTAGCCCCGGCTGGTGTGGTTCGGTGGAGTGAGCGTCAGCCTGTGAACCAAAGGGTCTCTGGTTCGATTCCCAGTCAGGGCACATGCCTGGGTTGGGGGCCAGGTCCCCAGTAGGGGGTGTGCAAGAGGCAACCACACTTTGATGTTTCTCTCCCTCTCTTTCTCCCTCCCTTCCCCTCTCTAGAAATAAATAAAATCTTTAAAAATATGTAGTCTAGATTCCTTCACACACACACCACAGTAAAGTGTGGCCCATACTTTAGAAGAAGGCAATCGATGAAGACCAACTCTGAGATGGCCCCTGTGTTGACACTAGCAGACAAGGACTTCAGATCAACGATTACAGCTATGCTTGAGAAGTTACAGGAAATGTCCTCGTAATGAATGGATGGAAAATCCGAGCAAAGAAATATGGACTGTAAAAAAAAACCAAGTGGAAAATACAATTCTTAAATTTAATAAACAGACTTCAATGGGCTTAACAGCAGATTGGAAATGACATAGGAAGGGTCAGTGAACTGTAACATATGTCACCAGAAATTATCCAATCTGGAAAACAGAGAGAAAAAAGACTGGAAAATAATGAGTACAGCTGCAGCAATGACTTGTGAGACAATGGCAAAAGGCTCAGCAAGTGGGAAACTGGATCCTCAAAGTGATCAGCAAAAGCATGGAGCAGGAAAACTGAACAAATGGTTGGGATGAGAACTTCCACTTTCAGACACGATAGGGCAACAAAGAACTTTATCTTAAAAAAAAAATAACTGAAATAACAGTTTTCAAGACATTGGACATCAGGCAAGGAAGGACAGTGGCCCCTGAGAAACAGAAAGCAAAGCGAGCCCTGTAATAGCTCAGTTTTGTACCTGGAAAGCATTTCCCCACTGCCACAGAGAGGTGGGTATCAGGTGGAACCCAGCCATCTCCCTGGAATGGGAGAAAAGCCAGGAGTCTGGGGGAGGCCGGGGCAGCTAAGTTCATCGGGCTGAGTACCAGAGGGAGGAAAGTTACGTGGAGAAAGAGCTTTGGGGATCTGCAGAGGGTCCCCCTTGATTCTTCAGCTGAATGCTGAACACCATACCCACATGGAGAAACCACCCAATGAAACGCTCCGCCAAGAAGCCCCCGGAAAGAGCAGGGGAAACAACCCCGAGAGGCCACACGGCCCCAGGAGTTATTCCTTCCACACCAGCCAGAGTGAAAAGTCTATGGTGCGCAGCGCCTGGCGGTGAGTACTTGGAGGGTTTTGTGTAAGCGGTGGAGAACTGGCCACACACTAGAGGCCGCTATGCTCCTGCCTGAGAGGGCGTGGAGGCGAGACCGGAAAGAATCAGGGTGTGTCCAAGCAACTGAACCTCCTCCCAGGCCACGCTCAGGAACACTGACGGGAAATCGAAGATATCCAGCACTCCACAAGGTAAAATCCACAATGTCTGGCATCCAGTAAAAAAGATCACCAGGCATGCAAAGAAGCAGAAAAATTTGACCAATAATAAAGAGGAAAATCAATGAAATCTGCCCCAGAAGTAATACAGGTGATATATGTATTCAACAAGGACATTAAAATCGTATGCCTATAGTTCATAAGTTGAGGAAGCTAGAGAAAACAGTAGACATTTTTAAACAGGGAAGATATAAGAAAAGACCCAAATAGAATTTGTAGTGAAGAAAATTACCATGTCTCAGATGAAAAATTCACCAGACAGGCTTATCAGCAGATTTGATGTCACAGAAGTAGGAAACTTAAAATCATAGCAATAGAAGCTGTCCCAGGGGGAAAGTCTGCAAAAGATTAAGAGTGTCAGTGGGCTATGGGACGATTTCAAGCAGGCTATGATACACATAATTGTATTTATCAAAAAAGGGGGAGGTAATAGAAAAAACATTTGAAGAAATAATGGTTGAAATGTTTCCCAAATGTGTTGGGAACTGTACGCCCACAGATGCAAGAGCTTCAATGAAGTCCAAGCCGTGGAGACATTGGAATCATCATACATCGCTGATGAGACTGTAAAAGGCACAGCTACTGTGGGAAACAGTTCAGCAGCTCCTCCAAAGTTAAACAGAGTTACCATATGACCTAGCAGTTCCATTCCTAGGTTAGGTACCCGAGAGAACTGCGAACCCATATTCACACGAGAACTTACGTACAAACGTGCACAGCAGTATTACGCCTAAGAGCCAAGAACTGGAAACGATCCAAATGCCCATCCCCTGACGGATGGATAAACAAATGTGGTATAGCCATGCAATGGAGTATTATTTAGCCATCTGACAAGGAACAAAATGCTGATACATGGCATGACACGGACGAACCTTGAAAGCAGAATGCTAAGTGAAAGAGGCCAGTTACAAGTGACCATCCACACGCTCTATGACTCTACTCGTATACAACGTCCCAAACAGACGAATCTGAGGGGAAGCAGATTAGTGGTCCTGGGAGGCCAGGGGAGCAGGGGGTGGTCAGGGGCTGCTAAAGGGCACGAGGTTTCTTTGGGGCTGATAAAAGTGTTTTGGAACTAGCCAGTGGTGATGGTCGCCCAACCTTGTAAATATACAAAAAGCTACTTGACTGCACCCTTAAGCTAGTGAATTTTATGCTACGTGACGTATCTCAATTTAATAAAAGCTCAATAACAAGATAACAAATAACCCATTTGAAAAATGAACAAAATATTTGAACAAACACTTCTCTAATAGATGTAAATGGCAAGTGAGATATGAAAGCATGCCCCACATCACAGTCACTGGGGAAATGAAAATAAAACCACAATGAGATGCCATTGTGCTTGTTGCAGAATGTCTCAGATTAGGAAGACTGCACGCACACACACACAGACACACAGACTGTACCAACACTGGCCAGAATGTGAGGCAACGGCAACTCTCAAAGAGGTAGTGGAAATGCACATAATTCAGTCACTTTGGAAGAGTTTGTCAGTTTCACAAACAGATAATTCACTGGCCGTATGACCCACAACTGGATATTCACCCAAGAGGAAGGAAAGCCTGTGTCCGCGCCACGGCATATACATGAATGTGCCCAGCAGCTTCATCCGTAACAGCCAGAAACTGCAAACAACCCAAACGTTCATGGACAGGATGGGCAAAGGGCAGTACGTAGCATTCAGGAAAAAAAAAAAAGGACACGGGGAGAAGGGACTCTGTTCATTGTCTTGATTGTGGCGACGGTTTCACGTGTGAATACATGCCACGATTTATCAAACTGTGCACCTTAAGTGTACGCCATTTCTTGCATGTATAACAATTGTACCTTAATAAAGCTGTTTCGAAAAAGACAGATTACAATCTTTTAAAAAACTCAACCTGTATAAATCTGGGTGATGCAGCTAAAGCCGAGAAACTGTATAACTTTGTTACGTTAGAAAAGCTACATAATCAGTGGCCTAGGGTTCCACCTTAAGAAGCTAGAAAAGGAGAAGCGAACACACAGTTAATAGAAAGGAAGGAATAATAAAGAGCAGATTGAAAGGAAACATCAAAAAAGCGCCTATCTCACGCAAGGCAGTTCCCTGCAGCACCTGGGCCCCCGCCCACCATACCTGCATGAGGGACAGGGGCTGCGGCTCCAGCCACTCTTTCGAGCTCTTGAGCTTGGGAAGTTTGTCGGGTACACGATCATAACTGTCTACGTTTTCCATTGTGGTTCCCAATAACAAAGCCCCCGGAAAAAACTAACGATTTGTCTTATTAGTAACGCGCGTTCACCACTGTGCTCTCCTGGTTTGGTTAGGAAACCATCCCTGGGACCGTGAGCGGACGCGGAGCAGGTTCTGATCCTCAGCCCGTGGATCAGCCTGGTGCGCGCCTCCCGCGGGCTGGACAGGGGGGGCGCTGGCCGGGGGTCAGGGTGGGGTCACCGCACCGGCCCGCAGCCCCCACTCAAGACTGGCCGGGCTTCCCGCGGCCCCGCCCCGCGCGGCCTGACCTCACGGCCCTGGGCCCGTCGGCTGCGGCCGGAGAGTGAGCCCGCTCGGCCCACGGCCTCAGAAGGTGAGAACGTTTCGCATCCAGTGTCTCCAGGACGCCCGGGCAACGACAAGACCGCGCGGGCGCGGAAGCGGACGGAGGACCCTGTGGAAGTGCGGCCTGGGCGGGCAGGCGCCAGCTCGCGGACCGAAGATAAGGGCTTCTCCGTGACCGGCAGCTGTCGCAGCCAGTGGCTGGCGCGTCGCCTTCCCGCGTCCGTGGACGGGCGGTCGCTCCGCACCCCCGCCAGGCGCTCGGCTCCCGGCGCGCCAGTCCCCAGCACAAGGTCCCGCACCTGGCGGTCACGCACCAGTGTTAATGGATAAATAGCTGAATGAATGAGTCATATTGCGGTGGTAATTTGCTGCTCTTGAATAATAACCAGGTTCTGTTTCTTTTAGAAGAATGAAAAGGAAAGGAAATTAAGTCATCAGAAGACTATGAAAGACAGCTTTTATTATTTTAGAAAAGAACTATAGATTCCCCCAAAAAAGTTCTGCCTACTTTTACTACTGGGGTTGAAGAACCCCAGGCAGAAGATACTGAAAATGAAGAATGAGTCAATGGAGCAGTTTTTCTCATTGCAAGAGATCTTTAATGGGAATTATCTGATCAGCTTTTTTCTCTGTGTTGGTCATTGGCGTGAGTGTGAGGACACTGCTAGTTCCACAGGGCGTGTCTGCTGGGAGCAATTACTACTGTCTCCACTTTTACATGTTTTTTACACATTCTTACGTGTGGTAAAATATACCTAGTATGAAATTTACCGTCTGACCCACTCTAAGAATCCAGGTCAGTGGCCTGAAGTACATGCCCTGGCTGTGCAGACACACCCACCATTCGTCTCCAGAACTCTCTTCCTCTTGCAAAGCTGCAACTCTGTGCCCATCGAACACAGCTGCCCTCTCCCTTCTCCCTCCAGCCCCTGGCAACCACTCCTCCGCTCCCCGCCTGTCCCAATTTGACTACTCTCCGTGCCACACATAACTGAACTCACACAACAGTCGTCCTTTTGTGCCTGGTTATTCACGTAGCATAATGTATTCATGGTTTATTCATGTTCTACTTGTGTCAAAATTTTCTTTCTTTTTAAGGCTGAATAATATTCCATTGTGCATGTAACATTTTGGTTACCCACTCATCTGTCAGTGGACACTCGGACAGTTTCTGCCTTTGGCTACTGTGAATAAGATTGCTGTGAACATGGTGTATGAATATCTGTTTGAGTCCCTGCTTTTAATTATTTTGGGTATATGCCCAGAAGTGGAATAACTAGATCATAGAGTTCTGGTTTTTGTTTTGTTTTTTTGAGGAACTGCCATAATGTTTTCCAAAGCAGCTGCCCCATGTTATGTTGCTACCAGCAGTGCAGAGAGATTCCAGTTTCTCTACATTCTTGCTAACACTTGCTGTTCTCTGGTTTTTGGTAATTGCCATTCTAATGGATATGATGAAGTGTATCTCATTGTGGTTTTGATTTGCATTTCTCTGATTAGTGATGTTGAGCATCTTTTCATGTGCTTATTGGCCATTTGAGTATCTTCTTTAGAAAAATGTCTATTCAAGTCCTTTGCCCATTTTTTAAATTTTTCCAAATGTTTTTATTTAGAACACCCAGTGTTTGTATGTAAAGTTATAAGGGAACTGATAATCAAAGATTATGTGTTCAATAATTTAAAAACCAAGACCTGTTGGGTATGTGCAGATTTTTTAGGTGTTCTGCAGTGTGAAATCCTGCTTTCCAATCTGGTTTTTTTTCCTTTTTTAATTGATGTTCGAATACCTTTGTCCATTTTTTAATTGGAGGGTTTGGGGTTTTGTTGTTGTTGAGCTGTAGGAGTTCTTTATATAGTTTGTATATTAACCCTTTATCAGATATATTGTTTGCAAATATTTTCTCCCATTCTAACGGTTGCCTTTTTACAAAGTTTGTCCTTTAATGCACGAAGTTCTATTTTTGATATCAACCAATTTACCTATTTTTTCTTTTGTTGCCTGTGCTTTTGGTGTCATATTCAAGAAATCATTGCCAAATTTAATGTTATAAAGCTTTTCTTCTTTTTCTTCTAAGAGTTTTATAATTTTAGTTCTTACACTTAGATGTTTGGTCCATTTTGAGTTAATTTTTGCACGTCATGTAAGGTAAGGATTCACCTCCCTTCTTTTCCACTTTGAAGTTTCACAAAGTTTCCTTAAATTTATTAAAAAGTGTTCTCTCTGTCTATACTGCCCTGCCTCCCACACCTCCTCACTCTATCCCATCACCTAGCGCAATGCTTGTCACACAGTGGGCATGCGATTATTATCTGTAAATAAACTAGATGAACATTTAAAGTAAAGGAGGAAGGAAGGAGGGTGGGAAGCAGGAAGGAAGGAAGAGGAAGAGCCTGGCGAGGGTGCAAGTGTTCTACTCGGTGCTAATGGCCTAGCCCCTGAGCAGGTCTGGCCCGAGAACACCCGTTGCCCAGGTGGTGCCCACACCTGCATCGGCCCAACTCCATTCTCAGTAGCCTGCACACCCCCCTTCAGATTTGAGAATCATTCTTGGGATCACAAAGTAAATCATTCTTGGGTCACCAAAAAAGGGCCGAGTGAGACAGGCCTCCCTGGCCTACACGGAGGAGGGGGAATTAGAGCAGGATGCAGCTGCCCCCACTTCTCCCATGCATGTTCCCTTACTAAAACGTCAGTGTTTCCCTCCCTGGCCTCTGTCAATGGCTGAAACTTTGCAACATCCCATTTAAATGTGTGACCATTCGTTTGGTCAACAAACCTCAGCTGACAAGCACAGGGGATACTGAGATTACTAGGATCCTCTAGGAATCCAGGCCGGTGCAGAGGAAGGCAGATAACAGAGTGCTGTGAGTGTTATAAGAGAGATGTCAGGGTAGGACAGAGGAGAGGGAGCCCCTTCTTGAGCAGCCTTTCTATCTTTTATCTGTTGCTACACGACAAACCACCCCCACGTGTTAGTGGCTTAAAACAACAATCACTTAATTTGCAACAGCTTTAGTCCGTCAGTAATTGCCTCTGGGGTCAGTTGCTCTCCCCTCAGGTCATTCACGTGGTTGCACTCAGCGGCCAGATCACCCGTTTGTTTGGGTTTAGTTTTGGTTGCTTTTCTAATTTCTTAAATATCTGATTGCTTCATTTTCTCAGGTTTCTTCTTTAGTAGTGAACACATTTAAGGTTATTCTCCCTTTGTTTATTTCTACATAGTTTGTAATTCTCCCACCTTTTAATTTCATTTCGAATATACACTTTGATCCGAGGGTCATCCCAGAATGTGTTTCTTCCAAATAGTCAACGGATTTTGGGGGAGGTCAGGGGATCTTTATTTGACACGTGATTAAGGAAATGTGGCCTGTAAAATCCGTGCTTTTTAAAATTTGTCAAGCTCTTTCTTCGGTGACAAGTACTTGATGAATCTGGTGAATGTTCCATGGACCTAGAATTGTATGTTCTACTTGCAAAATTTGTTCTATCCAGTTTATCAGTTGCATTACTGGGTTCCTCCGTGTTGTCATTATTTTAAAAAATTATTCTATCACTCATTCTGGGAGAGACATGTTGAAGTCTTCCACTGTGACTACATTTTCATCTATCCTTCACTTTCTAATTTAGCTGTTTTGTTGTTTTATGCATTCAGGCTCATACTTATATCTTTTTTCATAGAGTCTATCATTTTAATCAGCTTAACAATAACCCACCACCTTCGGACCAACTTAGTCTATCATTTTAAAATCATGTGGCAATCTCTGGGTTTTAATAGAATTTATCTATTTAAATTTATTGTAATAACTAATATATTTGATTTTATTCTTTCTTTTTATTAATAAACATTTTTGTTTCCTCTTTTTCCCTTTCATTTCCTTTGTTGGTTTTAGTAAGTGGTCAATTTTTATTTTTTCCCTTGTTAATTTGGAAGTTCTCTTGTTCAAAATCAGATATATTTCCACAGATATAACCTATTTCCCATAAGATGGTGTTCCCTCCTCTCCTGCTTGTTTTCCCCACTCGCCAATAAAGTCAGAACTTAGGCACCTTCAACTCCTCATTTTTCAGAGCTAGTTTAGTATATCTAGGGCTTGATTACTATCTAGAATTTCCCTCAAAGTCATTCTTTATATTTTAAAGTTCTTATTTAGCACTTAAAACTACACATTCCCCATCTATTCATATCCATTCAGATTTAATACAATCATTGTTAATTCTATATTTTGCGAAATTTGTTGTTTACAACTGTTTCCTCGCCATCCACCTCTGTTCTAGGACCTGCGCTATTTGGTTAGAGCCTTTCCTCAAGCGTTGACGGTGCGTCCGGGCGATGGGTCTCAGGATTCCCGCAGAGCCTCAAGTGTGTACTTTCTGCACGGACAATGCAGAAATGTATCTGCCTTGGTTGGATGTAAGATAAGTGGGCTGCAGTCCTTTCCTTTAGTCATTAGATGCTAGTCTACTCTCTTCTAAATTCGAAACTGCAGATAGAAACGACGCCCCTTTGAGTCTTTAACCTTGTATAGATCACATCGTTCCACCTGTAAACGTGCTAGAACCAGGAATTTTACCAAATATACACGTGTGCTTTTTCCCATCACCCCATCTTTTAACACAACGAACCATTTCAACTTGTAGAATCTGATACAGCATAGGAACATTTTATTCTATCATTTTTTTAACTATTGGGTCTTCTTTATCCATTCCTCCTCCTCCTTTTCAAACTCCTATTGTTCTCAGAGCAGGGTCTCCTGGGTGAATTGTGCAAGTCTCTTACCCTTTTACGAATTTCCACCTCTTGAGGTTTTTGATCTGTTGCCTGAGGTATTTCTTGGCCTCAATCTTCTTAGCCACTAATTCAGGCCTCAACAGTGACCATCTCATTCAATGCACCTACTAAATTATTTAATTGGAATTTTTTTAATTCTAGTATTTTTGTGATAGTCCTGATTATGCTAGACGGCTTTTTTATTTTAAATTCAAGTTTTCATTTGAAACAGTAGCTCCATTTTGCTGGGCATATATTCTATTCATTCTAACAGATCTTGACTCTGGCTGTTAAGTGAGAAACGGAAGGGAGGGAGGGGGTTAGTCCCAGTCTGCCCCACCCCTTGCGCGCTGCCCAGCTGCCCAGTTTCCAACCGACAGGTCGACCAGTGGAGGCCAGGCAGTGCCAGGGCTCCGGGGGGCTGCCCCAAGGGTCCGCGGGGTCGCGGGGTCGCAGGGCCGCACCGTGCCTCCTGGAGCAGCCAATAGGTGGGCAACTCACACAGGCGCCAATGACCGGCCTGGGCGGTGGCGGGGTGGCCTGGGGTGTGGGCGCTAATTTCAACTCATAGGGAGTGTCTTTTGCCTCTTGCTCTTCGGTGTTCTCTCCAGCCGGTAAGGCTGTCCCCACCTCATTCACCCTGTCCCAATCTGTGTCCTCTGTGTAGGGTCCTCTGGATTGGCTGGGACCTCAGAGGAAGGGGTGAGGGGCGGGGCACGCCTTGCAAAGGCGGAGAAAATGAGGCCGCTGGCCGGCAGGAGCCCTGTGGCCTGGGCTTGGGCCTCTGTGCTTCTGTTACGAGACTGAAGGGGTTCGTTTGCCTGAGCACATCAAAGCCCCATGAGACACCAATAGGAATTTGCAGCCAAGAAAGAAAGGATTTATTGAGGAGATGGCACCATGCCAGGAGTCACAGGCAGCTCATCTGAAAGACCTGACTCCCCCATGACTTCCAGGGGATGGATTATTAGGGAAAAAGTCATTAGTCATGGAGACTAATGGAGTTTGGGTCCTGGTCTCTACTGATTGGTGGGTGCTAGGGTAGGGGTCATGGGTCACGGCACCTGTCCTGATTTCAGCCTTGGAGTTGTCCTGTCCAGCTTTGAAAGGGCTCACTCTGTGGGCCTGTTCTGCTTTCCTGGGTCCAGAGCTAGAACACAGCTGAGGCCAAGATACTTGATTAATCTCATCTCAGTCACTAGACCCAGGACCTTGATCCTAAGACAACTGGTTCTCAACCAGAACCTCCTTGTCCTGGGGGTTTCCTGATTCGGCAAGGGAGAGGTTGGCGGGTGAGTCAGCGCTCTAGGTGAGGCCAGTTTGAGTCAAAGGAAAAAAAACTAAAAATAGATGTCCAGATTAAAGAAAATCAGGTTCCTTGGCGGTTACGCCAGTTGACACAGGCAGGGTGGGGATTTCAATTCAGGGGGAGTGGAATTTGCCTCCTGCTCTCCAGTGTTTTCCTGCTCTGCAGCATCCACCAGGTAGGGCCATCCCCACCTCATTCACCCGTCCCAATCTGTGTCCTCTGCATGGGGTCCGTCTGGATCAGCCAGGGCCTCAGGAGAAGGCGGGCAGGGGGCCAGACCCCGAGGAAACCGAGGAAATGAGGCTGGCGGCAGGGGCTGGCAGGCAGGGGCCCTGCAGCGTGGGCCTGGGCACTGTGCTCCTGGTCCCGGACTGACGGGGTCCTTTGCCTGCACCTGTCAGAGTAGTTCGTGCTCAAACCTGACCCTCCAATGGCTTCCAGGGGATGGATTATACAGGGTGGGGTAACAGTAGGGTTCCAGTTCTGAGTAAGCGAAGCACAGTTTATTCCTGTGTTATTTAGTTATTGTATTATTTTCCACTCGGGTGATTATAACCCTAGTGTTGCTGCACCCCAAGCCTACTCTGGCCCCGCCCTGTACAGGGAAGAATCACTAGTCACGGTGACTGAAGGAGCTTGGGTCCTGGTCTCTGGTAATGGGTGGGTGCTGGGGTGGGGGCATCGATTGTGGCACCTAGTCCTGACATCAGTCATGGGGTTGTCCTGTGCAGCTTCACAGGGGTTGTCCTGTGGGACTATTCTCCTTTCCTGGGTCCGGAGCTGGAACACAACTGAAGCCAAGATACTAAGTTTAACTCTGTCGCAGTAGTCACTAGACCCAGGCCCTTGACCCTAAAACTACCGGTGAGGCTAGTTTGAGTCCAAAAAAAATAAAAATAAAAATAAGAGGCCAGATTAAAGAAAATAAGGTTTCTGTGCAACGCTCCTCGAAGACTCTCAGGCTTCCTGCTTCGCTCTGCTCTGTGACCCCAGGAAACGTGTTAGCTGTACACTTCGACCAGCCAGGAGGACCAGAAAACCTCTACCTGGAGGAAGTGGCCAAGCCAAGGCCAGGAGAGGGAGAGGTCCTCCTGAAGGTGGCAGCCAGCACCCTGAGCTGGGCCCACATACTCCAGGTACTCAGGGACCAGGGCGGGACTCCAGAGCCTTCAGTCAGCATTCAGGCAGATAAGGAATAACTTTTGGCACGGCCGGGAACACCCATGTGAGGTCTGTGCAGTGTGCGAGCCAGGGGCTCTGAGCCCTACAACCATTTAATGTCCTTTGCTTACACAAAATATAGGGACACAGTATTTGCAAAGTAGAACCCACCCTGAGTCAATCCACAGTCTGCTCAGCCTTGCAGATAAGAAGAGGGGATCACATTTGTTGGGGGGGGCGGTGTTAGGCCACGCTCTATCTCACTGACTCTGCAGGCAGCCCTGCTCACCTTTGTAGTCTACAGGTGAAGAAACTGAGAGTCGGCGGATTAGGCAACACACCCAAGACCGCAACGCTACTAACCCTGGGGCTGTGATTCAAATCGAGGCCTTCGTGTCTCTGAAGTCTGCACTCTCTGCACTCTAAGGGTCCCAGGGTGGGCAGGGCGCAGCACTCACAATTTTCTTCCGCCTGCTGTTTGAAGAGCTAAACTGGACCAACTGCATTGGTTGGAGTGATTGAGAAATGCACACCAGGATCACCTGGGGCATTCTTTCAAAATTTACATGACGAGGTGAGGCCATGGGAGCCTAAGAAGACTCCTTAGGGAGCTCAGAGTAACTGGGAAGACAAAGTATTCACAAAAATTAGACCACCGTAAAATTCAGAAGAGTGGGGCAAAGGTGGTCAGAGAAGGCTTTCTAGAAGAGAAGGACTTGAAAGGGGGGTAGAGTCGTCACGGACAGAAGGCAGCCACTGTGGTCTAAGACAGTGTCTTTTTCTCTCTTTGCAAGAGAGAAAGGTGGGTTTGGTTGCTCCACTCAGAAGTGAAGGATGACAATTATCACTTGTTTTCACAATGAGGCTGGGACTGGATCGTGGTCGCCCTGAATTGCAGGCTGTGTGGACTTGATGCAAAAGCCCATCGAGAGCCACATTACATTTTGGGGACAAAGAGACCTAATGAAGACTCCATTTTAAAAGGAGGAGCCTGGCAGCTGGCGTGTAGTGTCTGGATTAGTGAGATCGGCTGGAGGCCAGGTTCAGCCTGAAGAGGGACTGGCTTCTGGTGGTGACGGTGGGAATGGAGGTTATTCTTACTTAACAGGCTCAGGTCAGAGATGGGCGTTTTGGTGGTATTTCAGAGGTAACACAGAGATTACGGATGTGGCTGCTAATAACTTTCAAAAACTGTTTTCCCACTTTGACCAGAGGCAATAAGACAAAAAAGGACTATCAGTATGTTCTCTAAAGTGAGCAAGAAATGTGGCACTTGGTGGTCCCAGAGCCAGGCGATCATGATAGATCATGTGGACAATGTGTAGCGGTTGCAAACAGAATGGTTCCTGTACTTTCTGTCACAGGAAATGTTCAGGCTGGAGACTCTGCGCTAATCCATGCAGGATTAAGTGGGGGGCCACAGCTGCCATCCAACTCACCCGGTTAGCTGGAGCTATTCCTCTGGTCTCAGCTGGCTCCCGGGACAAGATTCAAATGGCAGAAAAACTCGGAGCAGCTGCTGGATTTAATTACAAAGAAGAGGATTTTTCTGAAGCAGCAATGAAATGCAACGAAGGTAAACAACCATTTCTGCAGCTTAGTAGGAATTTCAGAGATGATTAAATAAAATCCTCACCAGCCTCCAGGTAGCCAGAGTCTAGACTGGTCTGGCCTCTGCCAAATGCGCAACAGCTGCCCTGGTCAAGTTCTAGTACTCTGGTGTTTGACCTCTGGAGATAGGCAGGCAGTATTTAGGATGAAGACAGTTTCCATGGGTATTCTTGTAATACGATTCACACATGTTTTAGAAACTGGATATACAAGAATCGGCCCAGAATTATCCAAGACCTCTTATTCCCAACCAGCCAGCACACAGTGAGTTAAAAGGAGATATGAGGCAGAGACCAGTTTGGAGGTGGTTGTGGTAGGGTTGGGGTGGTAGCTTCCTAAATAGATAGATAAGCCTCTGTATCCCAAAGCCAAATTTGAATATTTTTGGCACACCCTTTTCCATTTTTCCATGAATCGAAAAGGAGAGGTGACACCAAAGCTAGCAAAGCTACAATTCAAACAATCCAGGGCAGACACTTCATAACCCAGCTGTGAACTACTGGCCTGCCCTGTAGCCTGGGGTGGACCTCCCCCGTTCTGTTCTCACTCATGCCTAGGAGCCAGTTGGGTTCTGTGGGTACATCATGGTGTTGCCCCACTTCCCACTTGCTGTGGCTAGAGATCATAGAAGATGGACTATTTCACATATGTATGGCAGTTCAGCTATCTAAACTATATTTACAGTGTTTCTGTACATAGTGTTTCTGGTTCCAACCTATAGATGTAGCACTTGTGCCTGTATTTATACCTGTTTGTCCACCAATACACCATGGAACCTTATTCTGCACCAAGCTTTCTGTGCCTGACAAGCATCACAAATTGTGTTTCATGTGGAAGGTGCTGGAATCAACCTTATTCTAGACTGCATAGGAGGATCCTACTGGGAGAAAAATGTCAACTGCCTGGCTGTTGACGGTTGCTGGGTTCTCTATGGCCTGATGGGAGGAAATGAAGTCAATGGGCCTCTACTTTCAAAACTGCTTTTTAAATGAGGAAGTCTGATCAGCAATCTGCTGAGATCTAGGGACAAAAAGGTGAGTGATGAGTGAAAAGAAAACTATTCCCCAGAGAAGTGTGATTCATTCCATGACCCGAAAGAACGGAAGATATGCCACATCTTGTTAGGAAGCCTAAGCAGAAACCTGCCTCCCTGTGGATGAACAGTTAACCCAATTTCACAGAACTAACTACAACTGGTCAATAGAAGCCTGGGCATCTTGGAAAGAGGGCAGCTAGCACTGTATGTATGAGACCAGGGAGTCTAACAGAATGAACAGAGCATCAGCCATATTAGGAAGTACTTTTAATAGTTTGAAGCCTTTGTTCTGAAAGGCACAATTCTTTCAGGAGGCTAAGAAAGCCTGTTAGGTAAGCCAGCCTCCACCTTCAACCTGAAATCTTCTGTGTCTGCTTTGGGAATGTTTCCCAACGTAAGGTTTCACACCAACTGGGGGAGAGCAGAGCTGAAACATCCCTTGTGAACTGAGCCTGTATAAGGCCGGTCTGTGGCTGCCTCCTGCTTGAACCTTTATTTAAAACGCACTCCTTAGGCTGTCAGTGACACTAATATTTTACTCCAGGCCTCCGCCTTTATCTGGTACAGAACAGAGGTTACACATTGGGGGGCATGAACATATATGTTGGTACTGAAGGGGTTAGGTACCCCTGTGTGCTTTTTCAGATGGGTACACATTTCAGAGACAGCACAAAGGCTAAACAGAGCCCGCAGCAGCAAGGTAAGGCCTCTGTCCAGGCTGACGGTCTCCTTTTCCTTATCTTAGTACAAGCAAATTCTGGTGAAGGCTTCTGCGGAACAAGTTGTGCCCACTTCTCCACGGAGAGTATCCATCGTCTACGGTCGGTTGCGGACCGAGTCCACCCCGTGGCTGAAATCCAAGAGGTCCATAAGTACATGGAGACTAATCAGCACGTGGGCAAAATCATCCTGGAGCTGCCCCAGTGAAGGAGTACGGGGAAGGGGTACCTCAGGCCTTCCCAGAGCAAGCTTGTTGAAAACACACTGCATGCAGACAAGAGGCCAGCTGCTACCCCAGGCCCACCTGTAACCCTCTGGGCCTGCCTGGGCCTCGTGAACCGGTCCTTGTAAAGCTGTTCTAAGGAAATAAACAGAATGTACTTGAACGGCAGCCGGCTCACGAAGGGCGGTCCCAGCGCTTGGACTGAGGCCACCTGGGCGGGGATGAGGTGGGAGACGGGACGGGAGGGGCATTGCGGCGGGGATTACAGGCTAGGCCAGGTCAGCAGACGCTCAACCTTCAGGGCTGCGCCAGGGTGCAGTGTACGGAATTATAACAACCCCGCAGATGCCTCTTTGCGCACCACCAGGGGTCGGGGCCCACCCGAGGTATCTCGTACCCGCAACCGCCGCGCGCGCCTAGCAACCAAGGCATTCACACCAAGCCCCGCCCCCCTCCGGATCTCACCTGAGTAGCCCCACCTCCAGCCGCTCTCCTCAGGCCCCGCCCCCCCCGGACAGCTTCCTCTGATGAGGGCCGCCCAGGCAGGAAAACCTTCCCTTCTTAAATCTAGGCCCCGCCCCTTTCGGTCCGGCGCCTTTCAACCTTCCGGCCTCATAACTAACTCGGGCTCGTTTTGTCCCGGACTCTTCGGAAGGGGATGCTGTGTCAACACGTCTCCACGTGAGATGGAAGTATTCCGGCCTGTTGTATAACAGCTTCCTGCAGAGCCTGGATGTTGATTTCCTGCGTTTGTGCGCGTATTGGGCTCAAAGCTGAGCGAGCTTCGGAGGAGTAAGGGGGAATTCTAGTATTTACTGCGGTAACCTCATCAGCCCGCCAGGATGGCGATGCAAGCGGCCAAAAGAGCGAACGTGAGTATCGGAGACTTCTGCCGAAGAGGGGAGGGCTTTGCTGCTGGGCTTTCTCGGCGGCGGGGTTCACGGCATACTTGGGCCTGGAAACCCGGAAGTTACTACGCTGTCGGAGAGCGTTTCAGCCTGGCCCGGTTTTTAAAGATATTCTTGAGTCGCCTTTCCTCTCCCAACCCTTTTGAGAATTCCTCCAGCGTCTTATCGTGGTGTGGGCGATAGTATTAACACTACAGCCTTTGTTGCTTCACCTGCACCTAGAACCTAGCGTAAGGATCTTCTCGGCTTAAACGGCAATAGCACAGGTGATTCCACAATAAATAACTTAATGGTCAACAGGCAATTGGAGCTTGGGAGTCTCCTCATTAGGAAGCTTTTTTGGGTCCTTCATGTTTTAATTCAACAATATTTTTGAGCACCTTGCAATGTACCAGAGTTGCGAGATAGGAAACAATCAGTTATATTTATTGAACAGCTACTACGTGCCAGGCACTAGTCTAGGTATTGGAGATACAGCAGTGAATAAAACAAAAAGCCCTACTACTTACATTCTTATGTTAGAGAGTGGGGCGTTATGGAAACCTAAAAAAAGATCTCAAAAAAGAGAATGTTTAAGATGCTGGGAAGTATGAGATGACATACTGGACGTGGTGAGGTGGAGAGTTTTGGCGACCTGGATGATTTTCATCCCAGTGGATGAAACTCAGCTGTGGTGGGACG
Organism: Desmodus rotundus; assembly: GCF_022682495.2. Classification (NCBI taxonomy): domain Eukaryota; kingdom Metazoa; phylum Chordata; class Mammalia; order Chiroptera; family Phyllostomidae; genus Desmodus; species Desmodus rotundus. Next base: position 154,580,454 of record NC_071391.1, read on the forward strand.
AAAAGAGGGTGGAAGTTGAGAAAGTGGAGACAGTTCTTCGCACAAGTTTTCATGTAAATAGGAAAAAGAGAAATTGGATGAGAATTTTTTTCTTTTTTAAGATGTGCGATATAAGGTGTATTTGTATGCCAGTGGCAGTGACTTAGTAAGTGGGAGAAACTGATGATGTGGGAGAAAGTTGGATTAAGTTCAGGAGAGGTTTGGAGTAGATGAGGGGTTGGCGTGGTACTGAGAGGGAAGGTGGGTGCATATGGACGAACGCAGATTGGCAGGTTTAGTAACATGAATATAGGGTCCTTACCATTTGGTCATATTTATTTTTTCCAGTAAGAAAGAGCTAAGATCATCTCCTAGTATGGGCAGGGTAGAGAATACAGCCCAACTCAGATATGAGAGGGAATGGTAGTGGTAAGGTGTGAGAAGAGGAAGTGTAATCGAGTGTTCTTGCAGTGTGAGAAAGCAGATTTACTAGTGAAGTGTACTGTGATAGCGTTGATTATCTATTTGAACATACCCTTGAACCTTAAAATCTAAAACTTGATGATACTTGCTTACCATTTGTCACCACTACTAGTTTGGAGGCGGGGAATAAGTATAATATTCTTCCATTTATACAACACAGCTTAATGCCTGGCATAGTTGCCAGTTTAATAAATAGTGAGCAAATTAATGTCTATTATATACCTGAATATGTTAATAAGGAGCCCAGAATCTGGATGGGAGATACATATATGAGTATCATCAACTCAGTGTGGAAATCATTTTGTGGTTAAGAGACAGAGTGTGGAGGTGTAGAGTTCAGGGGGATTTATACAAAGAGTCAAGACAAGAAGTCTAATGTGGAAGGGCATATTTTTTAGAGTTGATTTTAGAGAGAGAGAGAAACGTTGATATGTTGTTCCGCTTATTCAGGCATTCGATGGTCGATTCTTGTATGTGTCCTGACCAGGGATTGATCCTGCAACCTTAGTGTGTTGGGCAGCACTCTAACCAACTGAGTCACCTGGCCAGTGCTGGAAGAGCATATTTTAATGGCAAAGAACACTAAGAAGAACTAGCTAGAGAATTAGGAGAAAGCCAAGGAAAAAAGAGGATCGAGAGGGTCACAGTTAATAGTGTCAGAGGCTCAGAGAAGTTAAGTATGATGAGAATTGAACGCTGCAAGTAAAAGGTCTTAGTGTGTAAAAGCACTTTCATCAGTTTGGGGTTGGAAGCTGGATCGTGGTAGGTTGATGAGTGTCTGAAGAATAGGAGGCAGTAACTGTAGACTTCCTCTTTCCAGGTGTTTGACTGAAGAAGGAAAAGAAAGCAAGATAGGATAATAGAGAGCTAGTAAGTTTGGGGAAGACAGAAACCTGGACTTTTTTCCTTCACTGTGTAACCCTAATACTACCGAGCCTGGTGTATTCATAAAGAAAGTGCTCGGTAAATTCTTGTTGAATGAACGAAAAGGTAGCCAAGTATTTTGTTTTGTGTAACGATGGCAATACATAAGCAACTGCTCACCTGAGGAATAAAAGAAACCAGCCTTATTGGCAATCAGAAATAAATAAATGAATGTATTGACTGAAAGCCTGGCTTTTGTATTAGCCCCTCATTAGCTCCTACTAATAGTCTTTCCCAAGACCAGAACCATGTTGCTTTTCCAAAAAGCATGCCATTTTCAGTAATATCAGATTCTGATTCTTGCCTTTTTTGTTTCTAACTCCTCACCTGAGGATATGTTTATTGATTTTTAGAGAGCGGGGGGGGGGGGGGGGGGGAAGGGAGAGAGAAACATCGGCTGGTTGCATCCCATATGGTCCCCGACTAGTCATTGAACTGACAACCCCGACTGGGGATCAGACCCACAACCTTTTTGGTGTACAGGATGATGCTCCAGCCGACTGAGCCACTGGGCCAGGGCTTGGCTTTTATGTATGTATGTATTTATTTATTTACTATGAGAATTTTATTAAATGGTGGCACTTTCTCCTGATAATAATGACAACACATATTTCTCATTTTAGATTCGACTTCCACCTGAAGTAAATCGGATTTTGTATATAAGAAATTTGCCTTACAAAATCACAGCTGAAGAAATGTATGATATATTTGGGAAATACGGACCTATTCGTCAAATCAGAGTGTGAGTTTACCAAGACCATTGAAATGCCATTTATAGAAAATGATTCTGTTATCTATGGTCTAGGAATTAGAGCTGACAGTGGGGCCTACCAGAGAGCCTAGAGGCTAATAGATTGAAGTCAGGCAGTTTTTTGTTTTGTTTTGTTTTAAGGGAAAAAGACCTGCTGAGACCCTCATGACCCAGCTCAGTAAGAGCCACTGGTTGTGAAATCAGAGAAAATGAATGATTTGAGGGGACTGGAAGGGAAGAGAAGGAACTAACATTTATTGCACCCCTATTATTTATAAAGTCAAATACTATGCTATGCTTTTTATATGCATTAGCTCTAATTTTCTCAGTAATCTTCACTGTCCCCTTTACTAACTCCAGAATTTCTGAATAAACTGAGTAAAGGGACATAAAAGTAACTGAGAAAAATGGTTTTCTTTTCAATGACAGCTTTCTGTGGAAGATGTAAAAGTATAAGGGACCCTTCCCCTAATCTGTTCTTTAAAAATATGCTTACTCAGTAAGTCTCTGGTTTTCCAAAGCAATACAGTTTCATTTGGAGAAGTAAAGAAAAAGTCATATTACTTATAATACTACCATATAAAGAAAAACAATGCTAAAAAAAAAAAAAAGTACAGGGGGAAATAATTACAACACAAATTCATGTTTTAATTTAATGTACACTAAATCCAAATTTAAGTTGAAGGGCTCATACCTTCAAGTGATATTTCTTGAATGTCTGCCAAATGCTGTTGTAATAGGTGCTTTTATTTTCATCGCTGTCACTCAACCCTGGGTGGAGGTGGTCCCATGTCTGTTTCCCAGATGAGACTGTCAAGGCCCAGAGAGTAGAAGTAGCTTTCTAGCTTCACACAGCTATTTAGTAAGAAAGTCTTCTGATTCTAAATTAAATTTCTACACCACACAGGCGCTGTCCCACTAACTAATATAAATGGGCCGGCTACCAAAGAGTCCACCTGAAAGATCTAAGGCTTTTTTTTTAGTTGGAGAGTGTGTCTCTCTCTCTCTCTCTCTCTCTCTCTCTCTCTCTCTTTCTCTCTTTCTCTCTTTCTCTCTTTCTTCCTTTCCTTTTCCTCCCTCCCTCCCTCCCTCCCTCCCTCCCTCCCTCCCTCCTTCCTTCCTTCCTTCCTTCCTTCCAGTTTATTTGAGCCAGTCTGACAACATGCTACAGGGAAGCAAGATTTCAAATGCCCCCAGAATATCTTAATAAATTTTCTTTTATGACCAGAGAGCCTTTTCTTTTCTTTTCCTTTAGAATTCTGTGAGATCTTGAGGACTCTCCTTTAAAATGATCACTGTCCCTCCAGGAAGTGAACCAGCAGCTAGAAATGTGTCATCATTGATACTGAAATGGGGGTGAGAGTGAAGTGGTGTAGACCAGCTGTCCATTTTAGGAAGTCTTAGTTCTTTGAATATTTGATAAAGCTCTGGACCCTTTCCACAGAAGAATGCGCCCAACGTTCTGCATCTGATTTCAGTGGGCGCGTGGGCCACAGGTTAAGAAACTCCATGCTAGACATAGAAGCATGGCATACTGCATCGTAAAGTTCCTGAGTGGGCGAAGACCTAGGTTCGAGTGCCAACTGGGCACCTGTTAGCCATGTGAAACTGGGCAAAATACTCCACCTCCCTGAGCTTCAATCACCTATGAATACAGGCCTCCTAGCCTGCTCTCTTAAGAGAATTGTAGTGAGGACCCCGTTGGACATGCCCGTGACAGCACTTTGTCATTGAGTATCCCCTTCCCCTGTGCATCAGCCACCCTTGTCGGTGTTGCCATAGCACCTTCTAGAAACATCTCTTTTTAGTGAACACATGCTTCTGCTGCCTGTGCGCGCCCTTGTTTCTCCTGCCAGCTGCGAGCTCCTCCAGGGCAGGTACCATGTATTCTTTTCACTCTGTGTTGACGAGTCTTGTGCCTGATACGTGTTAGCCACTCCATGTATGTGAGTGAGTGAGCAATATGTAAAATGGTAGTGGGGCTGCGATTGATTTGTGAAGATACTACAAAATATATTGATCGTACACAGTGAAGAGATGCTTCCATCAGCAAAGTTAGAGGAGGGTTTGGAGTGCAGGAGCTCGTGTCTAAATTCGAGGTTAAGGAACAGAGGTTTTTCTGTCCCATTGCTGTGCCCAGGCTTTATGGCGCACTGGCACCAGCACTAGGGCGACTGGCCTTCCCCGTTTGCCCAGGGCCCAGGGGTCTTCTGGGACGTGAACTTTCAGTGCTAAAAACTGGACAGCCTTGGGCACGCTGGGGTGATTGGTCCCCTTACCTGGCGTGTAGCAGACACTGGCATGGTGCTTTGAACTTTTTAAGCCCTTTCTTACTTGTGACCTCTTTTGACTATCAAAGCCACATGTGGCGTGGGGGTGTGACGGAGTCTTGTGTCACTGTTTGACACATGAAGCAGCTGAAGCTCAGAGAGATGAAGTTACACGATTAGGTATTCTTATTTCTGCTCCCAGCTTTTACCACCAATCAAGAAAATAAGGTTGGCTTAGTGCCGAACATATAGTAGCTACCAAGCATGTGCTTTTAAAAATTAAAATTACAATGTGGTTGTCAAGATAATAGGTTGATAATTAGGGCTGGTACACTTTAGATGGAGCGTCTCTACAATGTGGTTAGTGCCTGTCCCTCTTCTTCCTAAGAAGATGTAAGAGGGAGAACGGAACATGCTGTTGCTTTGCTGTGTTGGCGTCCTGGGGAAAGGAGGCAAGCGAAAGTAGATCTCCGTCTCCCCACTGCTTACTAGCCCTTGCAGTTATACAGCACTGTGGGGGTGACATGGGGCAAGTCTTTGCCCTCAGGAACTTAAAACCTTAAGGTTTTTTTATGTTTTCATTCCAAAGGAAAAATTAGGTGGACTTTTTTGGGAAAATCTTCGGGACAGGGTTTTTTCCTTTGGGCAGTCCCCAGTTTCCATAAGATTGAACATCAAAACTCCCAAAGTTGTTAGACTTCCCAGAGAGTAAAGAGTATTGTAAAACCCCTCTCCAGGCCCACGCGGCCGGGCAGCGGAGAGCATTCAGGGACGTTGCATCTCCAGCCACCCTACACTCTATGCCGGTCCTGTCCCCTTCACAGAAAGCGCAAGCTCTGCCGGGGGCCCAAGGCAGTAGTCTCATCCTAGATCAATCCTAGGTGGGTGTCTCCCCTTCCCGAGACCCGCTCCCTTTCCTTGACCGTGTGCAGGACTATGGCAGACCACAGTCTTAAACATTATTTCACAGCTGCACTGGGTGGCTGGAACACGGGTGGAGGCAAGGGGTCCATCTTTATCACAGCGGAGCATCACTGAGTCGGATCTCTGCCCACCGTCCCCACCGACAAGCACATGGCCATCCGCTGCCTGTTGCTCCTCACACTTCCCTCCTACTGCCCTGATAGAAGCTGGTGAGGTGAGGGGAAGAGCTGAGCAGCGGCCCCATATCTGTGAGCAAGGTCCGGCTTCCACTTCCAGCTGCCTTTCAGCATGCTGCCCTGGCTCGCGGGTAACCCTGCCCACAAGCATGCTTCCGCCTCAGTCTCTGCAGAAGCCCAGCCCTTTCCCCCAGCCAGTGGGGGTTTTACTGCGTGACAGTGCCGATTGTATTAAAAATGAATGTATGAAAGTAAGGAGCTGACTATATTGCGTTTTAAAAGGCAAAGACATTTTTAAGAAAAGCGGGAGAAACTACAGTAACTCTCTACATAGGAGGACATGCTTTTCTGGCCACAAAGGATGATGGTTGACTGTTTTCTTACATATCTCTCATTTAGAATTTTGCCATCTTGCTGTAGGGGCTTCCTCTCCACCCCTACTCCCACAAAATAGATTTTGTTTTTATGGATTTGACAAACCTTAGTGAATTATTGCCCAGAAACATGTTTTCGGCATTGAGATCGTCTTATCTTTAAGAATTGAAACTGAAATTGGAGGGAGATGTAAATCTTTAGGGACAAGGTACTAGTCTCCAGGTGGTAGTGTGGTGAGCAAAGTGTCGGTTCTGTTGCGTAAACGCGTAGTAAGAAAAACCCCGTTCCGACATTGCCGGCTGATAGGAGCATCACCCCTCGGTGCGTACTTTCAGTGCGAGACGAACACGGGTTCTTGGTATGAGAAGGAAAGACTGGGATGGGAAGGCCATGACAAAGTTTCAGGCTAGTTCTTTGTTGTTACTGCTTTGGTAGCTCTGTTAGTATTCTTGCTGTAACAGGAAGTTTAACCTGTAGCTGTTTTACATAAAAACAAAAATTACCTGAGTCAAGCAGTCGCAGGGTTACCCAGCGTACCTATCCATAACGTTTGTGTCCGCTAATGGTTTTCAGGCAAATGTGCATTGAAGTGTCTGATTCACTCGTGCAGGGGGAACACACCCGAAACTAGAGGGACGGCGTACGTAGTCTATGAAGACATCTTTGACGCCAAGAATGCGTGTGACCACCTGTCGGGGTTCAATGTTTGTAACAGATACCTCGTGGTTCTGTACTATAATGCCAACAGGGTAAGTGTGGCCGCGGTTCGTGTTGGGGGTCGGGGGGAGCCCATGTAAGAATAAGAATCAGTGCCGAGCTGCACCACGAGGGGAGATGCGTGCTGTGCGTGCTCTTCTTGCTGGTGCTGGTCATGCAGTTCGTTTCACCAGAGATTGGTGACTCAGTAACCTTGGTGCTTACCACATTTCCAGGCATTTCAGAAGATGGACACAAAGAAGAAGGAAGAACAGTTGAAGCTTCTCAAGGAGAAATATGGCATCAACACGGATCCACCAAAGTAAACGTTTTCTGCCTTTTCCTTTTGGACTGAAACCCCGTGAATCACCACCACTGCCCTTTTTTGGTTTTTAATTAATACAGATATTGTAATTTCTTATTTGAGGTTCCACATGACCTGCTTGAAACTTTGATACGTGTCAGAAGATATCGTTAGTAAACTTGTAGCTTTTTGTAAAACATGCCAGTGTTTTCTCTTGAACTTTCTCCTGTTTGATTCCAGTGGGAGAAAAACAGCAGTTGAACCGTATCAAGAACTATTTGGTGGGAGGGGGGTCCTAGAGGCTGGGCCTGGGGTGAGCGGGAACGTCGTTGTGTCCGAATGCCCTCGGTGCACAGCCCGGCCCTGGGCCGTCAGGGCGTGTGCCAGAGTGCCGTCGGCTGTCAGCTGTCTGTCACTGATGAAGTCTTCATGACGACCCAGTGCAAGAGGGCATCTCCACCTTGCAGATAGGGGACTAAAGCTCATCGTGTCGGTTCAGTAAATAAAAGGCTTACGTGAAAAGTTGCTGTGACATCAGCCAGTTATTAACCGTGCCGGTGCATTTGAACAGTGCTTGCTTTACAGTTAACAGAACCCCTTTGTCAGTGTGGACACCCCTGTGCTCAGAACCGAGGTCTGTTCTAGAAGTGGCCGTTCGAGCGACAGACAGCACATGGGTAGAAATTTGAGAGCAAGCGGCTTGGGTAGTGGTGGTGGTTTTTTCACGTCTAAGATTGTGTTAATGTAGTCTTTCCATTTAGTTAATAAGTGTCATGTATATTTTGGACCTTTATTCATAGTATATCTTTGCTATAAAAAATTACATGGTGCTTATTCTTAAAATCATGCTCTCCGTGGCATGGAAATAGCACAGTTATTACCACATTTATCATAGCTTGGCAGCTTGGAGGGGTAGCTATAATTTTCCTTTTATAGTTTAGGCATGGGCCAAATAGAAAAACAGAGACTAATTTTATTTCTATATACATGTATAAAACTATAACCCAAAACGTGAAGGGTATAAGGACTGAATCATGTACATGGACAAAGAACATCTATTCCACATTTAAATACAGTTAGCTGTGAAACCTGTCATTACTTGAAGAAAATGGGCTGTTTTATACTTCTGTACCATCCTCTCAAAGCCTCCTCCTGGAAATGAAATAACTGTCTTTTTATCATGTCTGCGTGCTTTTCAAAAGCACTGTAGAAGAGTCATTTCTAAGAAGGGCAGGCAGATGACAAAGGAGCCACAGCTGTAGTTTTCTTTTGAATGCTTTTGTGAATTCCATATTAATTTTTGTAATGCATGATATGCTTTAGGTATTTACACAAGTAAAAAGAAATTTCTAAAAGATTTTTTTTTGTAAGGGAAAACAAATGAGACTTACTTACAGTGTGATGTGTCTAAAGAGTTTTTAAAAATTCCCTCTAATTGTTTGGCAATTTTGTCGCCTGTCCCAGTTAAGATAAAAGAAGTTTAATTTAATGACAGATATTGAGAACCTACTCAGTGCCAGGTCTGTGTGTGCCGAGATGTTGAGGCTGTGGTTACCATCGGCCCTCTGCACCGGACATGTAAGGCTCAGTTTTCCAAATTGCCTTTAGGGTGCAAGGGAAGATTGTGCACCTGTGCGTGCACACGCGTGTCCCAGAGCACCTTTACATTCTTCCAGGTTAAGTTTTGAGTTTCTGAGATTTTGTGTGACCAGAGAATGTATTGACCGGAAGTTTGAAAATGGCTGATATGACAGCTCATCACTGTCCTGCTTAACAGCTTTCAGTGGCCCTCACAGGACAGTGTCCAAACTTGTTAGCACACTGCATCATCATTCTCTGCGTCCTCTTTTAAGAGCGCCAGTAAAGCAGGGGCTGCATAGCCGAGCGTGTCCTCTCTGGGTGCTAACCAGTAGTATTTGCATTTTTTTAATTTGTTGTGCTGGTTCTTAGTGGGTGTCTCCTTTCACCATGTAGGCTGTACATACTCTAGACTGAGATCTCTTGTATGACTCCATAATGGTCACCGGCAGTGGCCCTTGGTGCCATTTTTAGTTGTCCTGTTGGTGTCACAGCAGAACACGTGAGAAGGCAGGCTGGGTTCTAAGAAAGTATCACAGACATTTGTGTCATGGAAGAAAGCGGGGAGCTAAGGTGCTCTGAAGGGAACAGCCCAGGAAGGAGTGAATATGGCGCCCTGCCACCTAGACCCACGGGAGCAGTGAGCCCGAGGACCGTGTGACCGAAAGCCAGGCAGCCCTCTCTCGTTTCATCCTCCATCGTGGAGCACTGTTCCTTTTAAATCCTCCGGCCTCGGCAGAGGAGTGCAGCCAGGACTTCCTGGAGACGAAAGGGGCAAGCGAAGCAGCCGAGGTGATGTGGCCACATGTCATATATGACGTCATGAGTCTGGGAAGGAAACAGCACCTGTTCCCAGCCCTCCTCAACATGCGAGTCACCACTGACAGAATGACCCGCACTGCGTGTGAGAGCTGTGCCGACTGAAGGAACCTCAGCCACGGTGCCCCAGGCCCCTTTGAGGAGCACACCAGTAAGTGGGCTGATTTTAAAACCTACCGGGATTTCCGTGAGATGCTGTAAGTGCTGATTAAATGAAGCAATATAAGTGGAAACAATACAAATCATACATTATTCTCTGAAGTAATTCCCCAATGTAAGTTAGAGCGAATCCCGATGCAACTAAGCAGTTAATGTGAAGAGGAGCTCAGAATCACAGTGTTTTCAAAAGTAACTTCCCTGTGTGCATTAGCCTTTGGTTCGCGGGCCCACCGCGCCTTCATTTGTTGCAGATGCACCGAGTTCCTTCCTTTCAGTCGGGGTGAGGGCGGCTCACCCCTCTAAGTCCAAACAGCTACAGGTCGTGAGGTCACAGCGTGCTCAAACCCCACGGGCTGTGGGCTTTGAACACAATCTGTTCCTTTTGTTATTTGGAGGAGACTTGAGCCTGTGAGATGAGTGGAAGTAAGACCTACTTCACAGGGCTGCTTAGACGGTCGGCGGTAATTTTATTTTGCAAACAGAACAAGGCCCAGCATGCACAGTACTCACATTGCAATTTCGATATTTACTATCACTCTCCTGGCTACTTGGAAGGCTCCTGTCCACTCTTTCCCAAGGGTGACTGGCTTATGTGGTCCTCACAGTACTTCCTACCTACAGTAAGGATGGACAGGAACTTGTCAAGCACAGAGCCTTTATTTCACATGTCATTTCCAGGGAGGACATTTTGTAAGTCAGCAGCCAACAGTTTCCGAGAGAGGAAGTGACAGCACAGGTAACTGGCCCAAGTCCCTCGTGCACACCTCATGTCTACTACGTCTTGCGTCTGAGCACCTCGTGTGTCTGGCTTCAGTGAAGGTAAGGCAGTGTCGATTGTGCGAACAAGAAATCTGTTCTGCGGCCAGGAATGGCTACTGCATGCACACGCAAACGCACAGCCTGAAATGTTTCGATCTGCAACCGAAGTTTCCCCAAGCAGAGATGCACGTGAGCAGTGACAGACAACAGCGAGCTGGGCAGAGAATGGATCGTGTCATGGGGCGGTGAGGGGAGCGCACTGATCAAGAGCCCCGAGCGGGAGGAGCCGTCCCAGTGGCAGAGCAGGCCAGGAGGGGGAGCAGCCGCCATCTCCGGCCGCCTCCAGGTCCTTCCTGCCTTCACTCTAGGTTGAGCAGCTCCACATCAAAGATGAGGGTGGCATTGGGAGGGATGACACCGGGGTGGCCCGTGGCTCCGTATGCCACATCAGGGGTGCAGGTCAGCTTCGCCCTCTGCCCCAAGCTCATCTAGCAGGGATGGGGGCAGATGGGGAGAGGAGAAAGAGGACCCAGCTTGATTTAAAAGAAAAAGGTAAGGTAACTATGGCATTTCCTTAAACCATCCTTATGGCAGCCCTGCCAACCTGAGGTGAGTCTATGCCTGGCACACTGCAGTTGTGCTAGGAGCTGTAAGGGGCAGGCTCTGCCTCAGAATGGCAGAAGCTTGACTGCGGGACAGTTACTTCCACAAAGCAGTCTCAAATTCATTCATCCATCCAAGGAACGTTGCTGCCTGTTCAATTAGTGTGTGGCCCAAACACCTAACCATTCACAATCGCTCCTCGCTCCCTTCCGGAGAAACCGAAGGAGGGTGTCAGAAGAGCGCATGCGCGAGCACGCCACAATCCAGTAAGTGACAGGCAACTCATTAGGGGAGCGCGTTAGAGACCAGAGCCTCAGCAAGGTGGCGAGGGCTGGAAGGACCACTCTGGTGGAGCGCCCTGACTTCACGGACTCGGGGCTCGCCACGGCAGTCATCGAGAACCGGCCTGGCATTTGTGAGACTGGGAGGGACTGGAATAAGTGACTTTCCAATTCTGAATGTCTGACTCAAAAATTTAAATGGATTGATTAATAGTAGTGTATCTATGTTAATATCCTGGCGTTTACCATTGTACTATGATTATGTAAATGGTTAACATTTGGGGAAGCTGGGTAAAGAACATGGGAACTCTACTATTTCTGCAATATTTTTGCAAGTCAAATTATTTTTTAAGTTACAAAGAAACCCCACCTTGGCCTACCCTACCCCGACACTTCTGCTGCCTCAGGCAGGGACAGCTGGTTGCTCACGAGCCTCCCCAGCTAGTGCTGAGCAAACCTGGGGAGATGAACTTGGGATGAGAGCCCCAGTGACAAAGGAGTCATGCTGGCAACAAAAGGGATGGGGACTGAGACTCCATGGTGTGGCCATGCCCTGGCAGCAGAGTCAAAGCAAGAGTGGTCTGTGACCAGGTGGGGGGCAGGGTGTTGCACCCAGACCCCCAGGTCCGCAAATCCCCCATAACCAGGACTTCATCCTACCTGGGCTGCACCCTCTTCAAAACCCTTGATGACTTCCTGTTTGCCAATTCTGAACTTGAAAGGTTTGTTTCTGTCTCTGGATGAATCGAATTTCTTCCCATTCTGGAGCATTCCTGTGGAAGCAAGAATAAGGTGGGAAAGGGCTGTGGTCGTGCGTCCACTCCCAATCCAGGGTTGGCACGTCTCAAACGGAGTTCCTGTTCCGCACAAACTCCTCTTCCAGTCTTCCCCATCTTCGGTCCTGCTGCCCAAGGAAACGAGGACTCTTCCCTCTGCCTGAGCCCCACATACAGCCCATCAACAAGGCCTACATATCTTCAGAATCACCGACTTTCTCCCTTTCGGTTACCACCACCCTAGGGCCTCACCAGTCCCACCGTGTCTCCAGTGTGAGAGGGACAGCCTCTAACTGGTCTCCACCCCATTCTTACTCCATCCTTTCTCCACACTGCACCGGGAATGACTGTTCTTAAAACCATACTCGATCACAGTACTCCTCTGCTGCAAACACTGCAGTAGCTCCCCGTGGCAGAATCCAAAGTTCCGCATGGAATAGAGGCACTTCAAGATCTGGCTGTTGCCTGCCTGATAACCCTCTCTCTGCTCTTCCCTTCCTTCCTTTCCCTGCCCACCCCCATGTCCTATTCAAGTCACACCTTTCTCAAATACCTCTGGGCTTTACAACTTTGGGGGGCCACTTCCTCATCCTGGAGATGTTTTCCCAGGCATTTCCCCTCAGGTTGAATCCTTACCTAGTTTTTCCCCAACATGCAAAACCCAAAGGTCACAGTGAAGAGTATAAGGTGACCCAGCCAATCAGTGGTGGCCTCCAGAACCTAACAAATTAGGGCTGTTTGACCCTGAACACCCCAGAAGCTGTCCTCAGCAGTTTGGAGCATCCATTCCTCTAGCTGCACCTGCCTAGTTATCCCCAATACACGTCTCAGTCCAGCTGCCTAAGGCCCCAGAGCCGCTTTTCTATTCTCATCGGTGACTGACTCAAAGACCAGTCCTCCTGCAAATGATGGTGATACAGGTAAGACTTCTTCCTGCAGCCCCTGCACCACAATAAAAGGCAACTGAGGACCAAAGAAAGACCTGTCCTGTAAGCACAGAGACTAGATTATGACTTCGCCCTGGCAGTAACTCATTGTGTGAAGTTGCTGCCTTTCTCACGGCCTCAGCTCTGCCATGTTTAACACAGGAGGCCCGGCCCAGCTTAGTATCTGAGCATCTAGGACTCCTCTTCCTAACTCCTACAGCTGTACACAAGGGACAGTTTTACTACCTACTTTCTGTGCAGAATAAATAGGGCTCTTGCCCTGGGTACTAAATCAGGCAAAGGAGAAAAAAACCTATGGGTCCACAGATGGATACTAAGATCAAATACAAGTTCATGATGCACAGGTTGCTAAGATGTTCAGATACACAGCCGAACTCATGCGTGCTCACGCGTGTATGCACATACAGAAGAAAACTCCTGATGGCCAAGCAGATGGTAAGAAATATTTACATACAAAGATCTGTATATATTCACATGGACACATACTTGAACAAATACATATATGTGAAAGAGAATACATATATTGATCGGTTGCTTCTCATACGCGCCCCGAGCTGGGACCAAACCCACAACCCAGGCATGTGCCCTGACTGAAATCGAGCCAGAGACCTTCCACTGTGTGGAATGAAACCCAACCAAGCTGGTCAGGGAGAAAGGGTGATTTTTAAAAAAATTAATGTTGCTGTATTAACTAAATCCATATGGGGGGAAATAAACATTGACCCCTACTTCTTCCTCACACAAAAATCAATTCCACATGAATCAGACCTAAATATGAAAGATAAAATAATAAAGCATCTACAACATAAGTAGAAGAATATTTCCATGACCTAGGGATAGACAAAGATTTCTGAACACAAAAAGGACTAACTATAAAGGAAAAGATTGATGTGTAGGACTTCATGAAAATTAAGACCTGTTAAAAATATGACAACAATAAAGTAAAAAGACAAGACATGGCATGGGAGAGGTTTGAAATCGGTATAACCAACAAAGGGCATATCCAGAATACACAAAAATTCCTATAAATCAAAAGACAACCCATTTTTTTAATGGACAGAATTTGAGCAGACTAAAGAGGCTATTCAAACGGCCAAGAAGCACATGAAAAGCTACTCAAGTTCATGAGCCTTCAGGACAATGCAATTCAAAACCACAATGAGATACCACTGGACACCCAGACTGGGCTAAAAACAAAACAAAACAAAACTTGATAAAGCCAAGCGTTGATGAGGAGGAAGCAGAACTGGAACTTACACACCCCAGGTGGAAGTGGAAATTGGCACAACTACTTTGGGAAGCTATTTGCAGTATCTGGTGAAGCTGAGCAGGTATAACCCCGTGCCCTAACAATTCCACTTCCAGGTACGTCCCCAGCTGAAATGGGTACAGATGTGCACCAAAAGACACCTACCAGACTCTTCACATCATGATAACCAAAACCATGAACAACCCCAAAGGTCATCAACTGTAGAAAGGATAACTTGTAGTACAGTCGGTACAGTATATAAGGAACTGTGTAAGAATAAAGAAGAGCAACCACTCTGGATACGTCTCACAGACCTAACATCGAGTGAGATAAGGCAAACATAGATGGGTACACACTCTATGATTCCATTTACATGAGGTTCAAAACTGGGCAAAAACAATCCGTGGGACAGAAGTCAGAACACTGGTGACCTTCAGGAAGGTGCGATAACTGGGACGAAGAGGAGGGAGACTCCTGGCGGTGCAGGAAATGCATATGTTCTTCTGGGTGGTGGGTACCCAAGTGTGGTCACTGAAAAATTTCATGGAGCTGTTTGTCTTAGATTTATGTTCTCCACTGTATTTATATTTAATAAAAAAGTTTACCCAGAAGTCCTATATAATCTTCCACTGTGTTTGATGAGACAGTCCCTCTGCAAACTAGAGCCGCTCATGGCTGATATTAGCATTTGATGCATGTTGCCTGCTCTCTGTATGTATTGTGAAAAGTCTTTTCAAAAGGATGTTGTGGTCTCAGTAACTTGATAAGTACAGATCTGTCTGCAACATGTAGAGCAGATAAATCAATTACACAGGTCAGAGGCCCCAGGAGACTCATGGTAATTAGGCCACATCACCGGGAGATAAAGCACAGCTCCAGCCCACTGACGTCAGCGACCGGCAGCCCCGCAGTTGAGAAAAATACCCACACTATCTGCCTAGAATTAACCTGGCACTTCACACTGGTCCAGAGAACGCTAAAAATGGCCCCATCTCAATACATCCTAGGAATTAAACTGGCCTTGCTGCCTGCTAGGTGGCTGTCACCAGGTTTGCCACATTGGGAAGCAGGTCACAAGGCAGAACACTCACCCCCCTTGGAACAAACACCTGCTTGTGATATTCCTGCCAGCAGTCCTCAGGAACTCCATCTAGAATGTTCCTCTGCCCACCTGTCCTTCCTTCCAGCACCCTGCCGGGGCTCCCACAGCACCGCCATCACCCGCCCCTCACAGTGCATCAGAGCCTCTGGATGACTTGTCTGCCCTCTCCCACCCCCCACATCCCCAAAGAAGTGGGAACCCTCCCCTTTTCATCTCTGTACCCCTGGTGCCCCACACAGCATCTTGAACGCAGTACGGGCTCAATCACCGGAGGCTGAATTGAACAGCCTATTTCTGAAAAAGGAAAGGAAGTTCTGAGGAAGCCACCTCCTCTTCTCTTATAACACTGTAGGACGAAAAGCGAGTCTGCTGGCATGGTCAGGACTCTCTGCGCTATAAGAAGGGCTTTCCAAATATCAGGCAGAACCGGGCGTGCGGGGCTCCACTCTGCCCACGCAGAAGTAAGAGGAATGCAGCGGCTTGACTCCATTAGAGGCGGGCACCAAGGGTGGCTCTTGCTGGTATTAGTGGGGACGGGTTAACCTTGCAGCCCCTCCTTCATTCCCACAAGGTGGCTGGGAGAAGTGGGGGGTAGCTGGTCAGAGGAAGATCTGGTTGCCTTGGGCTTTGGGCCTGATGCAGGGGAGAGGATGTCTCCAAAGGGGAGTCTCAGGGGACAGACCTACCTTGGGAGGGGCAGGTCTGATGAGGGCTGGGGAGGCGAGGCCTACCTGTGTAGTGCACCACACACGTCTGGCCCTTCTTGGGGAATGTCCTTCCTGCAAGGAGACATGAGGGCAGATGAACAAATAAGGTATTAGGAAGTTGCCTGGGACGGTCAGGTGTGAGTGGCCCACCTTGCCCTCCATGCTAGGAAGATGCCCATGGCTCTGGTTCTGACTCTGTGCCTTGTACAAGCCAGATTAGATCCTTCACCTCTCTGGTTTGACTTTATTTCCTTGGGTTCCTCAACTCCACTCTCTCCTGGTTCTTTTCCTTTCTTTGATTGCTCCTTTTACTCTCCCTCATCCATTCCACAAACATCCACCGACAGCCTACTACGTGCCAGGCCTGGATGAGATTACAGGAACACAGAGCAATACATAAATAATAGATAATAATGTAGGGCGATGCTGTGATGAAAGATGAATAAACACAGTCATTCACAAATATTTACTGAACTCCTGCTGTGTGTGAGGCCTGGGCCTGGTGTGGGGGACACAGCAGAGACCACACAGGCAAGATGCCACTCTTTTGGAGTTTACATTCTAATGGAGGGAGACAAACAACCCTCAAATAAACAAGGTAATGATCGTTGTGATTAAATTCTCCAAAGATGAATTAAAGAGAGACGCAGTGGGCAGGCCGTTTTAGACAGGGTGGTCCAAGATAGCCTCTCAGAGCTGAGACCTGTGGAGGAAGAGGGGTCAGCAGGGGCACAAACTGTGAGGCAGGAAAGGAGCAGTGCATTCGCGGCATAGAAAGGAGGCCAGGAGACCGGGAAGAAGGGCGGTAGGAAGAGATGGGCGGGAAGGAGCCGGACCAAGCCAGGCCCCACAGAGCTGGATTTAATTCTAAATGCAACAGGAAGCCACTGGAGGGTTTCAAGCAAGAATGACCTAATCTGAATGAAGATTTTATAAGATCACTCTGACTGCTGGGTGTAGGGTAGACGGTCGGGCGCCTGTTGCAGTAATCCAGACAGGAAATCAATGATGGCTTGAATTAACTTGGTGGCAGCAGAGGAGAGAGCCAAAGAGATGGGAGATATATTCTGGAAGCGGAGCAGACAAGGCATGCTAATGGCGTGGAGGTGGGGTCCAGGAGGAGGGATGGTGGAGTGAATTCCTGAGATGGGGAAGACAGGGGAGGAGACGTTTGTGCGGGTGGCAATCTTGAGATGCCTGTTAGACATTTGAGTTTATATTGCAAGTAGGCAGATGGAGAGTCTGCACTCAAGGCATCGATTTGGGTGGAATTTAAAGCTGTGGGGCTGGATAACAATGCCTTGGGAGAGCTAACAACACGCCAACATTTAGAGGACTCTATGCGAACCCACAGAGGGGAGCAACCGACTGTGGGTGTCAGGGAACGCACCGGAGAGGAGATCACGGTTAAACTGCAGTCTTAAGAGATGCGTAGTTTGCCAGAGGAAGTAAAGGGAGATAATTTGGGAACAGCGAAAAGCACCGTCAAAGGCCTCGAGTCAAGCGTAGCAGGAGCCCATCTGCTTCACGGCTGTAATCCTAGGGCCCAACACACAGTACATATTCAATAAATATTTGCTGAATGACTGGTGTGTTTAACAACTTTCAGGCAGCTTGCTAAAACTGGGGGGAAAGTTAGTAGTACGGGTAGGGACTGATAGTGAGAGATGAAACTCTAGTGTGGAAGGTAAGAATAGGTTATCTCACCATCTGTCTGGAGAAGGAGCTGGAAGATTCACTAAACTATTTTATGCCTGGGGAGAAACATGATTAGAAAGGCATTTTAAAGAGTCCTCAGGCGGTGGTACAGAAAATGAGTAGGAGTGAGGTGGGAGGCCAGACGGAGGGCAGGGAGGTAGGACTGGAGGCGGGAAGACCGATTTAGGGACTGTGGAGAAATCCAGGTGAGAGGTGATGGTGGCCTGAACCAAGGCAGGGGACGGAGCCCAGAGATACTCAGCAGGAGGACCTGACAGGACTTGGTGTGGGGCTTAGCCAAGAGAGGCATCCCCGGCACCACGGCATATGTGCTGAAATACCAATTGGTATATTCCCCTCCTAGGTGTGGCATGGCGGTCTGGCCCGTTTGTGCTTCCTTGAGTCAGGGTTTTAAACTGGGCTGGAAGCAGAAGGCCGGGCTCCTCCAGGTTTTCCCTAAGATTCTAATCCTCCTCAGAGAAAATGCCCCTCATCCCTGGCCAGAGATAGAGGATGAGGGGGGAAACTCTAAAAAGCGTCTTTGAGCCAGAGAAGGGAGACAGCTCTCCAGCCACCCGGCAGAGCTCTAGGGCAATGCCCTGGAGGTAGGTGACAAGGCCTCAGGGACGTGCTTCCGGGAGCCAGCACCAGAGTGCTCACTGTGGGCAAAGAAGCTGCAGACACCGGTGAACCTGGGTAAAGCTGGGGATTTTAGGGACCACTGCCTTTCAATAGGGAGATAGCCTAGAACCAAGAGGCCCTCCAAACTCCTGGGGTGGGGTCGGGGGTCAGTAATGTCTGACATAAAGTTTGCCTGCCAAATCCTACGGAAGTGGGGGTTCCAGTCTGAATGAAGGGGTGTGTGTGTGTGTGTGTGTGTGTGTGTGTGTGTGTGTGTGAAGAAATGAGAGATAGCTAGCTATTCCTTGCACATCCAGGGCCAGCTATACAAGGGCGACGCCTGGGATGTCTGGCTTGGGGAAGGAGTGGCGCTAACCCAAGAGGCAGGGAACAAGGAGCACAGAGGGGAGCAAGTTCTGTTTTGGACTTGCGGACTTTGAGGTGTCGGCGTCCAGGAGGAGATTTAGCCGCAGCTGGATAAATGGACCACCTGGAACTCAGATCGGAAGTCTGGGCCAGAGGCTTAAGTTAGAAAGCCATCGGTTTGCAGACGACACTGAAAGCCAGGGGAGCGGACGGGATGGCCAGCGAGGTTGAGTGGGGCGAGGAGGATAAAGCGAGATGCAGGGCCGGGGAGGGCAGCTCCCTGCCTAGACTGGCTGGGTCCCTAGAGCGCCTCACCGCCCAGCGCGCACCCGGCGGAGGCAGCGCTGGAAAGGGATTGCCTGGGCAGAAGAGCCCCCCAAGCACGCCCTTTCCCCTCTTCCAGGGCTCACCCGGCAGGGCAGGAAAAGCGGGGCTAAGACCTGGCCCTGGGAAATCAGTAGTAGCGGATAACCGAGCGGTTCCAGCCACAGCAGCCTGCGGCCTCTGGGGCGGAGGCGGGCCGCAGACCCCCGCCTCCCGGCCGCCGCCTGCGCTCCCCTAGGTGAGCCGGCGCGGAACGGACAGCAGGGATCGTCTCTTAGACCTCCAGCGATCCAGTCTGGGGTCTCCTCCGTGCCGCCAGCCTAGGCCCTCCCCACGTTCGGGCACCCTCCGCGCCAACCCCGAACCAGACCCTCATCCGCCCAGCTCCGCCTCGGGACCCGTCCTCGTCCCCCCCGCTCCGCGTCCGGTACCGTCTCCCGGGGAGATGGTCTCGATCTCCACGCCCATCGCGGTCCCACTGGCCCCGCCTCCGAGGGTCCCCGCTGCTGCCCCGACCGCGGCTCGTCTCTGGCCCCGGCCCGGCTGGCGCTCCGACTCGCCTCCCCGCCGCCACTGCAGAGCCGGAGGAGGTGCGGCGGCGGCCGGGACCTGCGCGGGGAGGGGCCGCGGGGAAGGGGGCGGCGGGGCGGAGCGGCGCGGAAAGGTGGGGTCGGCCGGGGCGGAGCTCGGGGGAAGGGAGCCGGACCCGCGGCTCGCGAGCCTAGCCAGGCTAATGACCACGGACCCGAGGACTGGGGAGGATGCTAAGGGAGGCATGAAGTCTTCCTCGCACCCACCCACTCGCCCGTCTATCCATCCCTCCACCCCTCCGAGCAACACGCATTTAACTGCTCTGGGGAATCCACTCGAGGCTACAGACCAGGGGAAGGCCAGCAACTACAGCGGCGCTTTCACTAGCCGCGCTCATTGATTGACAGGAGGCTCAGAGTGTCTGGAAGCGCCAGAGACGCGACCTGCCCGAGCTGGGCTGCCGGCATCTGCAGAAGCGAGCTGGGGGGCTGGGGGGGGGGCAAGGTTCATTGCAGACCCTTCTGCACCCTCTCTAAGCCCCTGCTCAGCCTCGCCGGTCGCTCTGCCCCACGCGCGGGTGGGTTCCCACCTTTCAAGGCAGTAGCATCAAGGGAAACGATTGAATGAAGACAGAATCGCTGCCTTCGAGGAAGGAAACCCGGGCAGTAAATCCTCAGCTACTGCGTGGAGGGCTCCGCGCTGCGGGATGAATGAATGAGTTTGGCCTTGTGTTCCTCCGTCACCCAACAGAGATCCAGGAATCTAATAAGATTTTCGAAAGAAGTAACATTTGCTTGTAGAATGAGTGGGGCTTCGAATTTCTTCCTTAAATTTTGTTTCTAACTCTTCCTTGCATTGTTCCAAAAAGCACGCGAAGGTATGATTCTCACAGGTGGCGCAAGGGGTGGCCCCGAGCCTCCCAGGAGTGTACCTGGGTCTAAAGGAGCCTAGCGACGCACTGCTAGTTCATGGGCTACGGCCGTGGGCAGACACTTTTGGGGTACGCGTAGAACAGGGGTGTGTCACTGGAACAGATCCATGGAGTGGCTTCAGTGGAATGCACAATATTTTGTATTTTTCTGAGAAAATGTTATCATATTTTAAAGAGGTCCTCGACTCCTTCCTATCCCTGACTCCTCATCCTCCCCCCAAAAAAAGTTAAGAAATTGTGTTGATTCTTGGGCTCTTGGACTTCTTAGACTAGGAGAACGGATAAGCAAAGGGGGAAGGCGCTAAACCTCTTAAGAGAGGGAGAAATTGTGCGTGGCTTGCGATCGGGAGTGTCACCGAGACTACAACTCCCAGGGATCTGTGCGGCAAAGCACGAGCTTATTAGCCGTTGGGACGGACACTCTATTAACATGACACACACAGAAACCAATAGGAAGACAGTATTGCTGAGCTTTCCCGCCCACCGCTCACCTATCAGAGGCCTTGGAATTGATGCTTCCGGTACCCGCTCCGGACTTCAGATCTGCGGTAGGTAAGTTGGGGCGGATTCCGGAATATTGACTTTCTGTGGGACAGTGAGTCCAAAGGTGTTTCGTCTCCACTGTTACCCAGGCTGGTGGGTGTAGGAAGTCTGTGGGTGGGCGGGGTGGGAGGCGGAGGGGCCGGCTCGTGGGGGGCGGGGAGGGAAGACAAACAGGTGTGCTGCCAGCGCCGGAAGGACGGTGGGGGGCCCCGGGCGCAGTTAGCGGATGCGGATGATCGGGAAAGGGTTTAAACAAGAGTGTATTTCCTGTGACTCAGGAGTGACACTTCTGGAAATCTATCCGAACGAAGCTATTCAAAATGAAGAAAACGCTTTATGCATAAAGACCTTTATAACGGCGTTATGTATAATAGGATAAAGTTGGCTGCAACCCGGTGCCTCAGCAGTAAGGAAAATTAGGCAGTTTCACTGCGTGAATATTCAGTGGTCTTTAAAAATCACTTACAAAACTTTTAAATAATATGGGGAAATGCTCATATATAATGTTAAGTGGAAAAATGGTGATACGAAATTGTACGGTATGATTGAAAAAGTTTAACCAACACTGCATGGGAAAAACTGTCTAGAGGTATGTAACCATAATTTTCTTTGGATGGATTTTTTTGGTGTGAATTTACCTTTTGTATGTGTTTATTTTTTCAAATACAAGCGAAAGTTTGTTGAGAAAGTCACAGGTAGAAAACGTGAGGCAGCTGGGCTGGGTGGGCTCAGCAAACAAGTTGCGGAGGCAAAAGAAGGGCCCTTGGAGTTTCAGAGAGATGGACAGACAGACAGATGGAGAGAGAGCAAAGGTATGCGCCTTGAGAGAAGAAGAGGGGCAAAGGTGCAGGATATGCCGAAGAGAGGTGTGTTAATTTTTTTAAAAATAAGTGTAAGGAACTTGAACTAATTCTAAACTGGAAACACAGTAAACCTAGAAAAACAAGTTGGAGGGGAGTGTACCCCTGTTTAAACTACTGAAGTGCTCCCGTTCACCTAAGCCCCTTGATTCTCACCAGGAATTGTCTTTAAAGACTAAAAACAGCAGAAATAAGTGGTCACAGAGTGAGCACCAGGTGTTCTGACCACCTCTCCCCTGAACGAATACAGTGGCATTTTCTCTTCCTAAAACACCCAGGGCTCCTGATTTGGGTTATCTTACAGTCTGAGGGGTTGAGAGGCCAGTAGGGATACAGTTAGCTTCAGGCAAAGTATACATATTTTAAAAGATACCAAGTAATTGGAGACCTCCTGAAAGTCGTTTCAACCTTTGTCCTCTGGGCTCTTTGATCTTTCACAGCGAGGCTGTTCCCTGCTTTGGCTTTAACTTCCAGATTCTTCATCTCTGACTGCCTAAGGAACGTTGCTCCCCTATAAATATCTTAAATGACGCACATCTAATGCAAAATTTATCTCACACTACACATCTTTTTTTTTTAAATTGATTTTAGAGAGAGAGAGAAACATTGATTTGTTGTTCCACTCACTTACGCATTCATCGGTTGATTCTTGTATGTGCCCTGACAGAGGATCAAACCCACAACCTTGGTGTATCAGGACAACACTAAGCAACCAAGCTACCCGGCCAGGGCCTACACACTCTTCTTAACCTTTGAAGCATGCTCTGCCTTCTGTATCTCTGATTCATGGTTTAACAATTTCCCAGGCAAAAACTTTGTGTTATCCTTAGTTCTTTCTTTTTCACTATTCATATCCTACCGGATGTCATTATTCCATCTGCCTTAGAAATATCTCTTGAATTTGGCCCTCGTTCTCTACTGACGTAGCTACAAACTTGGCTCACTTTCTCATTGTGACATTCAACCATTTCATGGTGTCGTTGAACTTGTCACTTTTCTTCTTAAATCCATCCTGCACATCATCACCTTAATGTGTACTGGTTCCTCCAAATTCCTCAGCAGGCTCTTTATGATCAGAAGATAAGGTTGGAAAGGTATATCAGTATCAGATAATATAAGGCCTTAAATGCCTTGCTTAAGACATTTGAAATAACTTCTTTTGTATATGTAGACTGTGGAGACTCATCAAAGGTATTTGAGCAGAAGTACAAAGTGACCAGAACTGTGATTTGTTTTCAGAAATAGTTCTGTCCAACCACACAGAGTATCCGGGCTCTGTGGGAAACGAGAGACTGGTGTCGGAGGACCTCTCCTCGTCCTGCCCTTTTAAAAAGGAGGAGGTGGTCAGGACCTGGACCAGCAGTGGAGTAGAAAGGACTGGAGCAGAGTTTTGTAATTATCATTAGTTTTTTTGAGAAAGGTATGCAAATTTCTTGTTACTAAAGATGAAAATATTGAAATTAATTCTTCTTTAAAAACTTTAGTAACCTTGTGTTTTTTTTCTTATTCACAAATACTTAACCTGTGCTACCCTGACCATGTATAGTCTCCATGACATCAGCCTAACTTGGATGGCTTAAAACATGATCATATAAATTGCCTTTGATATAATTGGTCCATTAGGAATTTTCTCTGCCCAGGAAAATGTACCATGCATTATTTATCAAATAGAGTCTTTTGAAAGTACCTACATAGGTATTAGGGGACAACATATTAATTAATTAAGACCAGTGAGTTAGAGGTGGCAGTTTTCATCATTGGTAATGACAGGGAACTTAATTCTGTATTTAGCAAGCCACTGCAGAACCACTTAATCTGGCAGCATATGAAGAAGCGTAACAGACCATTCTTTGTAGAAAAAGACTCTTAAGAGCAGAAACAAAGCTAGCAAAAAGGTAGGTCGAGTTTGAAATGAATGTGGGCAGGGCTAATATCAGCCATAATGTAAAGCTCATATATATTTGAGTAGTACTGTAGCTCAGCAAAGAGGCTAGGAGAAGAGATGCAGATCTGAGAGTAATAAATGTAGATGATAATTTAAAACATAAGTGTAGGTGACATTGGAAGGAAGGGAAAGAGGGAAAAGTGATGGGAACAGAGCACTAAACTTTTTGGCTCTATCCACAATCAGATAAAAGTTGGAAACAAGCTGAATTCCCATCTGTGAGGGGGCCATTGAATACATTATGGTACATACGAACTGGAATACCTTGCTGCTGCTAATGCAGCTACGCAAACTGTAGAGGCAGGTCTGTACTACTGACTTGGGAAGGTGCCCATGCTGTAAAAGTAGTGAATAATATGTAGGATACGATCCCTGTGGCAATCGGGCGTTTTTTGAAAACCCCTTCATAATTTGGGAAGAATCCCCCTTTGTGTGAGTCTTGGTGGATGGCACAGCCCATCCCCTGTTGCAGAAGCCTAGGTGGGGAAACCGTCTCCCTGTACTGGCTGCCAGGGCAAAGGGTATGTGAACTTAGCTCAGCTGGTGGGAGGCTCCCCCCACACCCCTCCGGCCGGTTCTGAATCTTAAGCAATCGCCATCAAGTGACGGGCAGGGAAGTTCGATTCTCAGCTGTTTAGAAAGAGTGGCAGCTGTGTTTTATTGTGCCCGGCCTCATTTGGTCCCTGCTTGTTTTCTGAGCCTGGTTCTTGAGCCTTTTTTTCCCCTCCATAAGTTCGCCTGAGTGGTTTCTGCTATTAATAACCAGGAACTCTGACTTATACTCCATTTTTTGTCTAAAAGAGAAAACTTAGCACATATGAAATTATATATATATAAAATATATATTTATGTATATTTTATATATATTTGTATGGTTCTTTAACAGTTTCAAAGGCTCTACATCAAACTGTGAACAGTGCTTTTATCAAGGACTTAAGATTTGGGGGGCAGTGCCGGCCTGCGAACTGAGGGTTACTAATTCGATTCTCCATCAGGGCACATGCCTGGGTTGGGGGCTGGTCCCCTAATTGGGGACTTGCTCCAGGCAGCAGAGCAATGTATCTCTCACACGTCAATATTTCTCTCCCCCTTCCTCCCTCCCTCCCCCATTCTCTCTAAAAATAAGTAAATAAAATAGTTAAAAAAAGATTTGGGGTGTGGCAGGGTGGTAGTGGTGGTGAAGAGGAGTTGGCATGGGGTAGGAGGAAACATTTTGTTTTACTTTAGACACCTGGTTTGTTTGAAGTTCATTACAGTGAACATGTACTTAGTAATCTAAATGTCTGGAAAAAAACCTTAAGAATAAAAAAATTGAAAGTAGTACTTACGTAACCTAGTTTACATTTTTGTGAAGGATTGTTACAAGGAGCAAATGCAGTGGGGAATGTGAAAATATTCTGAAAATTAAGTGCTATTTGAGTATGATGAAGTAGAAATAGCAATAGTGACTTGAGTGTTGTTTCAGTTTAGAAGGCTATTTTTAAGGGAGTTGAGGAAGTAAGTGCTAATAAAGTCAGAGTTGTGAATATCAGTTTTTCATCGATTTGTCAGTGAAAGGAAAATAGAAATTAGATGGTGAAGAAGACTTTCAGCTTTTTAATTTGAAAATTTTCTAGCTAAAAATTTAAAAGGCCCGTGAATACTGCCCATAGCCTCAATCTGGATTCAGCAATTATTAACATTTTGCTACATTTGTTTTAGCTCTCTGCATGTATATACATTTAAAATATAGATACAGTATATATGTACATAAAATTTTGTAGTTTGGTGTGTTTGTTTTCTAAGACATTTGAAAGCAAGTTGCAGGTGTTAGGACATTTTGTCCCCAAGCACTTCGTGCATTTCAACAGTAGGGACATGTCCACAACCACGGTACCACGGTCACATCTTCTAATATCCATTCTGTATTCTAATTTCCCCGATTCTACAAATGTTTTTTGCTAGCAATTTAAGATCCAAAGTGTATATGTTGCATGTGCTTATTGTGTCTCAGTAGTGTCTGTGAACCCGCCACCTCCCCCTGTCCTTTCGTCCCTCACAGTGTCGGCTGGTGAAAGGTGTCGGCTAGTTAACTTGTCCTACGTTCAGGAGTTGTCTGATTATGTTCTCAAGGTGTAGCTTTTCTTCTTAATTATTTCAGATAACCTTCATCAGAAAGGATGGAGTTGGGAAAAGGAAAGCTTCTCAGGACTGGGCTGAATGCATTGTATCAAGCAGTACACCCAGTTCACGGCCTTGTCTGGACCAATGGGAATCAGGTAGTCCTGACTGATGTGCAGCTTCAGAGTGGAGAGGCCAAGTTTGGGGACTCAGAGGTCATCGGACAGTTTGAACATGTGTATGGGGTGTCCTGGGCCCCACCCGGTGTGGCCGACATGCCCCCTCTGCTCGCTGTCCAGCACACGCAGCATGTCACCGTGTGGCAGCTGTGCCCCAGTACCATGGGGACCGGCAGGTGGCTGATGTCTAAGACCTGTGAGATTAGAGAGTCACTCCCTGTCCTTCCCCAAGGCTGTGTGTGGCACCCACAGAGCGCTGTCCTGACTGTGTTGACCGCACAGGATGTCTCCGTTTTCCACGACGTTCACTGTGATGGCTCCCGAGTGAAAGCAGACAGCAGCTCCCAGGGCCTGGTTCACTGTGCGTGTTGGACCCAGGACGGCCAGAGGCTGGTGGTGGCAGCGGGCAGCAGCCTGCATTCGTACATTTGGGACAGTGCTCAGAAGACTCTTCGTAGGTGCTCCTCCCGCTCAGTGTTGGATGTGGACAGCTCCGTGCGCTCCATGAGAGCCACCGTGGGCTCCCAGGTCGCCATAGCCACTGAACTTCCACTAGGTCAGATCTGTGGCTTAAATGCATCTGGACCACTGGACGGTCCCCCTCGTAGTGAAGACGCTTGTCTGACTGATGACACAGTTATGGATGACGTGTTCTCTGTGGATAAGGGGGCCACCCCTTCTGAAACAAATTCAGACACATCAGCATCTCCCTCTTCTTCTTCCTTGTCAGACCCTCTGGACCTAACTCATATAGTCTTCAATAGATTGAAGTCCGAGGGGAATGCCCTGATTTGTTTAAGAAAAAAGGACTACTTGACAGGAACTGGTCTGGATTCTTCCCACTTGGTCCTTGTGACTTTTGAGGAAGAGGTTCCCCGGACCAGAAAAGTCCCCATTCCAGGCATTCTGGCTCCTGATCTAATCGCATTCAGTCTCAAAGCACAGGTTGTGGCGGTGGCTTCCAATACTTGTAGTACAATTTTTATCTATTCTGTTGCTCCATCGTTTATGCCGAACACCCAGCAGATTCACTTAGAGAGCAGTGAAAGACCAAAAGGCATATGTTTCTTGACAGAAAAATTATTACTGATTTTGGTAGGAAAACAAAAATCCGCTGATCTGACATTCCTTCCTCCTTCAAAGTCTGATGAGTATATCATTCGCTTGATTGTTAGAGAGGTAATGTTGGAAGAGAAATTTCCAGTAGCACTGAATGAAAACCAGAGTGGCTACTCTACTTTCAGTACTCTGTTAAATAAAGCAGAGACAAAAAAGTTAATTGAAAGTCTTTCCCCAGATATTTATGACCAAAACAGAGCGCTCTTGTTAACAGCTAATAGCAGCAGTCAAGGTGGAAGGCCCGGAAGTACCCTTATTGAAAAAATCAGAAGTCCTCCATGCGGCATCGGCGATGGCTCCGTGGCCCTGGGAACTCCAGATGCCGAGTCTGCCAACCAGTTTGTGACCCTGCCCAGACGCGGCAACACACCGGGCCACACCAGCACCCCAGCGCCTCTGAGTTTTCCTCAAAGAAAGAACCTACAGCAGGAAGAGGAAACTTACCAGCTGTCTAAGGAACTGGAAATTCTATCTAGGAGACTGATTGAAGTACAGCGATGTCTTTCTGAACTCACCGACTTCCTGCATAGTGGAAAGAAATCCTCTCCAGTGTATCCACTCCCTCGGGATCTGCCTTACGTCCACATCTCTTACCAGGTAATTTCTCCTTGAGGGGCCAGCACTACACATAACCGCTCCTGCAGCCAGTGGTTACTGCCAGAAAAATTAGTTGATGAGAAGACGGTGTTCTGATTGAACTGGGTGTGTTATATTGCAGGCAAGTTGTGACTCCTTTCCAACCATATGGACACACGTACCAGGGTACACTGATTTTTATCGTGTGCATATGTGAAATGCACGACTGGTTATGCTTGTTCTGCCAACTTATATTTAGAAAAAATATTTTTAATTGTGCGACTTCATCGCAAAACCTTTTTCTTACGCACTGCAGACCCTCTTCCATTTGTAAGAAATGGAAGGTTATATTTAATTTTTTTAAAGATTTAATTTATTTACTTTTTAGAGAGAGGGGAAGGGTGTGAGAAAGACAGGGAGAAAAATATCAATGTGTGAGAGATATGATTGCCTCTCACCCACCCCCCACTGGGGACCTGGCCTGAAACCCAGGCATGTACCCTGACTAGGAATCGAACCAGTGACCCCTTGGTTTGCAGGCCGGCACTCAATCCGCTGAGCCACACCAGCCAGGGTTATTTAAATTTTTTTAATGCATCTGTTTATGTGTGCATATGCAAACACAGTATTGCATAAATAGCATTATATCATTTTATTCGAACACTTTCCTTCCTGATCAAACTGAGCTTAGTCCCTCCCTTCTTTAATTAGCAGCTTAATGTGGACCCTCCCATAGTGTACTTCACACTCTTATAACCTTGCACAGATCTTTGTACATGTAGATATTGGTTTGGACAAAAAGTCTGTTACATCTTTTCCATAAAATAAAGCACATTTTTTTCATTTTCACCAATAACTTTACTGATTTGGATATTTTGAGTATGTTGCTACTCCAGTAGAAACCGCTACTGGTTTCTGGTGAGTAAAGGCCAGGGGTGCTGCTAAACATCTTCCAATGCATAAGAAAGCCCACAGCAAACAATTCTTTGACCAGAATGTCAGTAGTACCAAGAAACTTCACAAACCACGTCTTTTTAAAGGATTTATTTATTTTTAGAGAGAGGAAGGGAGGGAGAAAGAGGGGGAGAGAAACATCAGTGTGTGGTTGCTTCTTGCACACCCCCAACCGGGGACCTGGCCTGAAACCCAGGCATGTGTCCTGGCTGGGAATTGAACCAGTGACCCTTTGGTTCACAGGCCACCATTCAATCCACTGAGCCATACTAGCCAGGGCACAAACCACTTTTGACACATTCGATCAGTCACTGTACCTTCTCTATACACTGCACAAATCTCTTTTTGCATTTTAGTTGCATTTTTACCTTTCTTGAAATAATAAAGCATAATATACCAAAAATGTGTAGTTTCTTCCATCTTCTATATTAAAATGGTTGCACAAAAATTCACCAATTTTGGTAAGTTTTTAAAAATGCACTTTGATGTGACAGCTGTCACAATCTAACAAAATTGTTTCAAGTGAAGTTAAAGACAACTAAGCACTACTAAAGCCATCTTATGGAAAAAATGTAATGGACTTTCTGACCAACCCAATATATAGGTACAAGATATATATAGGCTCAGAGGTGGTTATTGTTTTACAAAAATAGGGCCATAGGGTGCACTCTCGACTTCACGGGGAGAGTATGCTGTTTGTTCCCTTGGTGAATGGACATTCACTTTGTTTTCAGCTCTAACCCACTCCGTGTAGTGCTGCAATAGTACTCTTGTATGTATCCGTTTGTATTTGCACTTTTATTTCTGTTGGGTTGGTTCCCAGAAGCAGAAGTACAATTTGAATATATATGTTCCTACATTTAAGGATTTGCCAGATTGCCTTTCAAAGATTTGTCCTTAACAATGTATCATCACAGGCTCACCAGCAGCCTTTTCCTCACGTCCTCATGAATTTAATAAAAGTGAAGTGGTATTTCACTTTTATTAATTTATTTCTCCTTTACTGTTAGTGAATTTGAGTACATATGTCTTCATGTTTTGGGTCCAGTAAATAAACTGCCTATTGCTCATTTTTTCCTATTGATTACCAGTCTACAAGAAGTTTTTGTATATTGTAAATTACTATGCATGTAATAGTCTAGATTTTCTTGCAATATTTCTTTTTTTTACATTTGTTTTCTTTTTTTATTGATTTTAGAGAATATGCAGAACTTCCCTCCTCCCCCCTCCCAATAACAAAGGTAATATATGCTTATTGAAGGGGAAAAATGTAACCAATACAGGAATAATTAATATTGAAAGTAAAAATTCTCCATAATCCAAACCGTAGAGAAAATCACAGAATTAGTTGTAAGTACAGCTATATTTTTTTCTTTCAAATAAAAACATATCTTTTTCTTTTGTACACATTTGTAAATGTGAAATTATGCATTTTTTAAGTAAAAGGAGTGTGGGATTTTTTGCCTTTTTAATTCTTCAGTTCCTCTGTGTATAATGAACTGATCCAACCGAGCTGTTAGCAGTGATTACCTCTGGAGGGTAGACGGTGGGCACTTCACTTTATGCACTGTAAAGTATAAAGTTACGTTTCACTCTTTCACACGGGGCATGGGTTCCTTTCGTAAGGAGAAACGTGAAAGAAAAAAGACGAGATAATCAAACGCAAGGAAGAGTTTCCCCTGTAATTTCCGGAGCAACATTTTGTAGAGTTCAAATAAATGATTAGCTGCTTCTGGCCCTTAGTTTATTCGTGACATCTTTTAAAATGTTAGTAGTAGACATGTTCTTTGAGTTGTTCATCCTTCCACAGATGTACGGTTTATCTTTCATCACTGAAATTACGTTTCTCAGTAGTCAGAAAATGAGTAGTGATAATTTTAACTACAAAAGAAGTTAGACACATAACTTACTAATAAAACTCTTCTTCAGGTACTTACATGAAGGTATTGTTTCAAATAATATATAATTAGAGAAGTTACATTTTCTATTTTCTGTTCTATGATTATATCTTTGGACTCTTAATATATCTTAAATTAGAGCTATATTTAATATTTCCTCTCCCTAGGGATATGTGAAACCACTTTTAAAGATGAGTTAATGTTTACTAAGACTTTTTGTTCTGACCTTTAGTTTTTAAAATTTGAAAATCACTTTTCTTTGTACTTTTTCTAAGGTAAGCGAATTTTGACCAGTTTACTTGTGCACACCCTCTGCTCCCCTGCCACTGAGGGCAGTCCTTCTCGGCCTTTCCCCCATTAAAGAAAGCATGAAGTTTCTTAGTTATAGCTCGAAGAGCCCAGCACCTGTTCCTCACCATCGGATTGTGCCTCCTAGGCTGCCGTTCATCATCCTACAGTGTCATTAGTCATCTCCTAGGACAGCCAGTTGCAGGTGGTAAAGACGTAACCCTCGGGAGCAAGGGGAGCAGAGAAAGGGGAGAAGGACAGGAGGGGCTGTGCTTTGTTCTGACCTTTAGTTGTGTTAAATAATACAGCAAGAAGCTCCTTATATAAAACTGAAGTCTAACTGATGGTGGTAATAAATAAGGATTTAAAACAACTATTTGCACTTTCTATTCTTAAGAAATGTTAACTCCATTGCTTCTGTTGTTGGTTTAACAACTTTTGTTCTTGTATTTGAAGAAACCTTATTATGTAGGTCCTGTTGTTGAAACAAGAGACATGCTTCTCTGCAATGGCAAACTAAGGCTCAGTAACATTCAGCAGACTTTTGGCCTCTCTCTCATTGAAATGCTGCATGGTAGGTAAAATTGAGAAGTTAACCGTACCCAACAACCCCTCCCTTCCACCGTCTATTTTGTACAATAGCTTTCACTGGCAATGAGAATGACTTGTATCGCCCTGGCTGGTGTGGCTCAGTGGTTTCGGTGCTGGCCTGCAGACCAAACGGTTGCTGGTTTGATTCCCCACCAGGGCACATGCCTGGGTTGTGGGCTAGCTCATGCGAAAAGCAACCAGTTGATGGTTCTCTCTCACATTGATGTTTCTTGCTCTCTTTTTCCCTGCCTTCCCATCTCTCTAAAAATTAAAAATAAAATCTTTAAAAAAAAGCAAAAGAACCCTGGCTGGTGTGGCTCAGTGGACTGAGTGCCAGACTGTGAACCAGAGGGTTGCTGGTTCAGTTCCCCGTCTGGGCTCATGCCTGGGTTTCAGGCCAGGACCCCAATAGGGGGCGTGAGAGAGGCAGCTGATCGCTGTTTCTCAGGTTGTTTCTCTCCCTCTCTCCTTCCCTTCCCCTGTCTCTAAAAATAAATAAATGAAATATTAAAAAAAAAAGACACAGCAGACTTGAGCCCTGGCCAGGTAGTTCACTTGGTTGAAGCGTTGTCCTGTACACCAAAAAGGTTGTAGGTTCTATCCCCAGTCAGGGCACATACCTAGGTTGCTCATTTGTTCCCCAGTCAGGGAATGTCCAAGAGGCAACTAATCGATATTTTCCTCTCTCACATTGATGTCTCTCTCTCTCTCCCCCCACTTCTCCCCCTGCCCTCCCTCCCTCCCTCCCCCTTCTTCTCTCTAAAAAATCAATAAACATATCCTCAAGTGACGATTTTAATAAAGTTAAGACACGATAGACTGGAAAGAACCAGAGAAGACTCAGGCATGTGTTATACCAGTGGCCCTCGGTTACCCTGGAAGAAACCATTTGAGATCATTTATCCGTTCTAGTCTAGTTCTAGTCCGCTCAACCTCCTTGGATGTGTAGAGGTAGGAATGGATCTGAAGAATAAAGATTCTTCTGTAGGAGTGGCTCTTCCCAGCCTCATGTATTTTCTGGAGACACTGATGACAACTTGTAGAGAAGTCAGGGACACTGCACACAACCCCTAACGTGTGTACGGACAGGGGCTCAGAGGCGGAGCATTGACCTCTAGTGCAAATGCATGCTCCCTAACTGGGCGACGTCAACATCCCCTTCCTGCCGTGTAGCCAGGCCCTCTGTCACACACATCCTTCCGTCCCCTATTCCCTGCAAAGTTGGGGGATGACCAGCTTCGCGTTACCAGCTGCTCAGTTCTTCCCCTCACCAGGTGGTACTTGTTGGTTTTCCTTAGCGAGGGGATGAAATACCCTAAACTGCCTGTGTGGTTATTTTACTTGGCAGGCTCCCGCTGGATCCTTCTCTGTGCGGATAGCGAAGGCTTCATCCCCTTGACCTTCATGGCCACACAGGAGATCATCATACGAGACGGCAGCTCCAGGTCAAACATTTTCAGAGACTCTCTGTCGCAGAGTCTTGATTCTGGTCCTTGTCTTGACGTCTGTAGGGACCTTCGAGCCCAAAGTTTAGACACCACTGGCTATTCTAACCATTCGGGCAGCACGGCCTGACACTTGTTTATAGAGTGCGCTGTGCAGCTTCTCAGATGAGACCATTACAGACAGCACCTGGGTCCACTGTGGACTCTCTCCGGCCAGGATTTACGGGCTGCTCTGAGGTGTAGCACTCGCCCTGGTCAGCCGCCCCTCCCCACTGAGGCTCCCTGTGGCTGGAGCAGTCTTTGTTAGGTGGCTCGCGAAGTGCTTGTTATGTACTCACGGCTCTGGTTTTGTCTGAAGGCAGAGTTCCCGGAACAAGGCAGCATGAGGGTGCCGTACGTGTGTTTTACGGCTTCTCGGAGGCTTTCTGTGCCTTGCCCAAAGCTGGGTTAAAGCTGTCTCAGCAGCACTTACAAGGTGCCCACTGCTGCCAATCTTCTCCTGGCTCCGGTGAGGGTGAGGAGTACCGGAGAACAGAGCCCCCAGCATGTCCGCCTCACCCCGGACCAGCAAGAATCCCCAGACCTCCAAGGGGTCATACAGCCCACTGACTTCACCCCCAGGGCTCCCTGGGACAAGAACTCGTTGTGACGTTGGCTGGACCTCCCACAATGTAAACCTAGCCTTCTTGCTGCTTTAGAAAATTCTGGCTGGCTGAGGTCTAGATACTTCTAAAGCTGGCCCTGGGCAAGTTTCGAGTGACCGTCAAGCCCCGCTTGAGCGCGTGCTGATGTTGCCGTACAACGCCGAGCACGGGGGTCTAAGGCGTGGTTTTGTGTTCTTGCCGCTCCTGCTTTTCTCCGTGAGGGTTTTGGTTTTTTTTTTCCAGTTTTGGGATTATAAAAATACCCTATTTTTCGCCTCATAATCAACTCTTAAATTGTCACTTTAATTTTGGTATTTTTCTTTTTCTTTCATTCAAGTCTTAGACGCCAGCAGAGAGTCTGGGAGGGAAAGTATTTCAGACAGGTGGAAATTTCACTGCATCTGAGGTAGCTCCAAACGGTACCAGTTAGTATAATTATGGGCCAAAGGGACAGCTTAGGATAGTGGAGAGAGTCCTGACCCCAACCTCAGACAGACTCGGCTGCTCACTGCCTCCAGGCACGGTTACAAATGTGATTTACTGCAGCCCAGCAAATGGGTTGGTGTGTGGCCAGAGCGCCTCTGCAGAACAGTTGTTTCGGCCGTAGATGCTACATTAGCACATAGGCATTTTTTCCATTTCCTTTAAAATTATCTGGAAAGAAATACTTTGTGCCTTTGGGGACCCCTGTCTGTTGCAGTTGATGAAGATGGAGCTGGGCTAGGACAGAAACAAGGGCCCATTTTGTGGTTCAAGTGCATTAGAGAGCTGCTGGGATAATGGAAGTGGAGGCCACTTGTCTGGGATCGGTTGGCCGAGAGCAGTGGCTGAGAACAGTCTGAGGCCTGGCTCCATCTTCCGGGCAGGATGAAAGCGCACTTCTGTGAAGCCTAAAGAGGGGACTGGGGACCCTGAAGCAACAAGGTCAAGGTGGCTGCCTCAAGCTATATGTTGTAATCAGCATTTCACTGGTCAGAATCCTGTGAATGTATTCAATAAAATCACTCATGGTTGATGCAACTGTTGTGAATGTTATTAAACATTTTATTGTTATTCTGTTACAGTTGTCCCAGTTTTTCCCCCTTTGTCCTCCTCTGCCCAGCCCACCCCGCTGGTGTGATGTTTGATGGTATCTTCTTTGTGATTATTGCTGGTCTACAGAAATGTCCTTGATTTTATGTGTGTGTATGTTGTCTCTGTATTTCTTCTTCCAGTGGACATGTCACCGGAAAGGGATTAGCCTGGAGTGGGTCTGCCTTGGGCTGGCTGGTAGGGTGTGGGTTCTTGGCTTCGTGCAGGAAAGATTTCACACCACCAGTCCAAGTGGTTTTGAGAGGACGTTTACGAAAGCTGGGACAGTGAAATGAAGGAAGGGCCGAGCGGGGAGAAGCCACAGGAGAGAGCCTGGGCAGTGCTGTGCTTTGGCTCTCTAGACATGTTATAGGGAAGAAGGGGGCCACGCTGGGCTGCAGGGACTCACTGAGAAGTAATAGTCACAGTGACTCCAAAGCTGCCGCTGTCCATTGTTCCCTTGGGTGCAGTCTCACTGGGACCCTTAGAACTTAGGACAGAAGAAGCAAAGTACACGCCCGAGGAAAGGGCATGCGGGCATGCTCAGAGGAGAGCGCACCCACGTTTATTTAATCAGCAGTCTGTTGGGCACTTCAGGGGGACCGTCTGTAGAGCTCCCAAAGTTTTCTCTCTGTGCCACTCACTCCTCTCCAGTGTCCTGTCCTGCAAACTGTAGCCGTTTTGGTCTCCAAACTCAACTCAGGGAGCCCTCTGCGCTCCGGATAGTTCCCCTGTCACCTGGGAGCTCCCAGGGCGATGGCGAGGGCAGTCATGAGATTTGCCTGGTTTGTGTCCCCTCTCCAATTACTCCTTCATCGCCTGACGCCCAGGGTCTTGACAGTGGTTTTTTCATGGATTTTGTCCAGTTTTTCGTACTGTTGCAGTCAAGAGGCTAGATCTGGTCTCTGCTACTTCATCATGTCCAAGAGCAGAAGTCTTTCCACATCTTGTTTATTTATTTCTAGATGGTTTGTATTTTTTGTTGCTATTGGGTTTTTTTTCCATAAGTATTTTGTTAGTTTCTTTAAAATTTATTTTTTTGTTGCTACTGTTAATGATATGTTTTAAAAAATATGTTTTATAACTGCTGCTGGCATATTAAAATGCAGTTCATTTTTGTTCATTTTATATCAACTACCTTGCTATACTCTTATTAATTCTAATGATTTATCTGGAGATTCTTTTGGAATGTCCGTAGGCACTCATCACTTACAAATAACAATAACTTTGGTTTTTTTCTTTCCTGTACTATTATCTTAGTATAGTGGCTAGACCCCTGATAAAGTATTGAATAGAAGCACTGATGGTGGGTATCCTTCCCTTTTCCTGACTTTAAAGAGGCTGATTCACCATTAAGAATGATGCTTGCTAATAGATTTTTAGTAGACATCCTTCCTCAGGTTTAAAATTTGTCTATTCTATAAGTACCTTTATTATTGAATGGATATTAGATTTTTATCAAATTCTTTCTGTATCGAGATTATATTTTTTTCCTCCTTTCATCTGTCAACATGGTAAATCTTGGTAGATTTTTCTAATGTTAAACCTTGCATTCTTGGAATAAACCCAATATATCCATGGTGTATTTATTTTTTAGAGATTGTTTGCCTCAGTTCACTAATATTTCATTTAGGATTCTTGCTTCTATGTTCATGAGTGAAGTCAGCCTGTGACTTTCCTTTCTTTTTTACCGTACTTGTCTGGTTTTGGTATCAAGCTTATTGTGGCCTGATACAAGGAGTTGCAAAGTGTGTCTTTTTCTTTTTTTTTTTTTCCTTTTTTTTTTTGATTGTCTTTTTCTATTCCCTGGAAGAGTTTGCATAAGATAGGAATGATCCTTGTTTGAAAGTTTGGTGGAACTTGGTAAAAATCTCTTGGATCTAGTGTTTCCTTTGTAGGAATTTAAAAAAATATTTATAATATTTGTGAGACCATGAAGGATTTCTGTATATTTACACCCACACACATCTACACTCAGTTCTGTTATGCTTGTTTTGAAGAAACAAATTTGTTCCAGTATAATCACTGTATCAGGGAACAGTTAGAGCATAACATGAATTTCCTGTTGCTTTTGCACTGGTTTTGTCCCTACGTTACACTGGGCAAACACAGAAAGCAGCGCCCCGCTGAGCTGAGGCCATAGTGTGTGTGTGTGTCTCTCTCTCTCTCTCTCTCTCTCTCTCTCTCTCTCTCTCTCTCTCTCTCTCTCTCTCTCTCTCACACACACACACACACACACACACACACACACACACACACACACACGTCTCAGCCGCCCAGCAAGTAGCTTTGTCTTGTCGGTTCCAGGGTGTGTTTTGAGCCGCACCCATTCATATCTGTTCTAAACTTTCAGTCCAGTGTCTCCAGAAAACTTCTACCATTTGGTAATAACCTACAAGCTGCAGCCCTTTCTTTCTGTTGCTTAATCCACACTCTGTGTGGGGATGGGCCATGGAGGGAACAGAGAGAAAACTAAGACCATGTTTTTGGTTTTAGTGACTGGATAGATGCTGATGCCATTGACGAGAAATGCAGGAGGCAGACCAGGGGTGGGGATGCGGTGATGAGTTCCACTGCGGACATAGGATGCTGCCTGAACGACACTCACATGGGCACCTGGTTTCGGCTCTGTGTGTCTGAAGGTCAGCAGATTGCTCCCGGCTAGGAATTGAGAGGTGTGTAGGTGGTGATGGTGAGTGAGACCCCAGAGCCCTGGGGAGCCTGAGGCCACTGCAGAGCAACAAAGGAGAGCCTTGAGGGTTGGGGCCTGCAGGCCAAGAGAGGAGCGTTGAAAAGGAGTGGTCACCGTGAATGAGTACCAGTCATCGAGGGTTTGCTTGGGCACGCAGTATCTCACTTAATCCTCACAGCCATCCTCAGGTGTAGGCAGTAGTGTAGACATTTGTTCAAAAAAGAAACGGAGGCTCAGATTTATTGACTCAGTGGACCAATCACACGGGTAAAAGATGAAAGCAACAGAAACTCCCATCTCCCTCTCTCGAATGCTGTAGTTCCCCTGCCGGGCCGCACTGTCCCCTCAGTGGGGCGGCAGAGACGGGTACAATGGGCGAGGAGACCTCACTGTGGTGTCTGGTGGGTGGGGGGACAGTAATGCAGATTATTTGGAGAGGAGAAAGCTAAGGGAACAGGGACGGCTGTTTTGTTTTAGAATGAGGACAACATAAACACTTGTTCATTCAGCAACCATTAATTCATATTGAACATTTACTTCTGGACACTGAGGACATAGCAGTAAAAGCCAAAGTCCCTGCCCTCATAAAGTTTGCGTTTTAATGGATGTGTCAAGCCATAAGCAAGCCACTGATAAACACACTTGCACATGGAGGGAGGTCCTACTGAGTACAAACAAAGCGGGAAAAGCTTAGTGAGTGCTGGGGGAGGAGGAAGGGCTTGGCTGTGAGCCAACAGGAAAGCAGGGAAGGCTTCTCTGAGGAGGTGATGGTTTGGCAGCCACCCAATCTTGTGAGACCTTGAGGCCTGGTAGGGGGATTCCATGGATGGGACCTCAGTCGGAGGCAGGGGTGCTGGCAGTTGAGTGTCTTCAGCCAGTGGAAGGCATGCTCTCCT
Source organism: Desmodus rotundus (assembly GCF_022682495.2). Lineage (NCBI taxonomy): Eukaryota > Metazoa > Chordata > Mammalia > Chiroptera > Phyllostomidae > Desmodus > Desmodus rotundus. The sequence continues at coordinate 154,618,588 of NC_071391.1, forward strand.
GCATGTAGGTGGAGAAGGAAAAGGTGGTGGAGAGGAAAGGGGCCGGGGGAGATCCTGCTCTTGGCCAACAATAGGCCTCGGGTTTGGCCTTGGTGACAAGGAGAGATCCTTTCCTCTGAAAACGGAGGACAGGCTCTGAGGGTGGGTGTCAGCAGAGGGGCGTGGACGTGGCCAAGTGAACCGAAGGTCTGAGAGTAGAGTAATGGGAGTTACCGAGGAGTCGAGCAGAGCCAGGCAGGGATGCTGGCGATCGGTTGCATGACAAATGCTTTAAGCACCAGCTCCCTCCACTAGCTTTGGAGTCAGGCTGACTGAGGTTCCAGACCATTTCTGCCACCAACTGACCTTAGGCAAGTTGCTTGAACTCTAAGCCTGTTTCCTCATCTGAAGATGACATGATAGTGCCTACCTCACAGCGTGGCTGTGGGGAAGAAATGGCAGTGTTACCGGATGGGCCTGGCCCTGAGCAGGTCTGCCCGGGGCCAGCTATAGGGCATGGGTTCTTCGTGTGGGAAAGATTTCACAACAGGAGCCAGGTGACTCCAAGGATCCATTTATTAAAGCTGGGGATGGTGAAACAAGGAAGGGCTTAGCATAGAGGAAGCAACAGGAGAGCCTGGGCTGGGCTGCCTTAGCTCACTGCGAAGTCAGAAAAAAGGGGGCCTTGGAGACAGGTTCAGGGGATTAGCCTGGGACAAGCTGCCAGCTGCCTTAGAGTTTAGGAGATGTGTGCCTGTGAAGAAAGAAGTGGGGGAGAAAGGAATGGTTGCGCCCCAGAGGCGGAGCTTGTGTGCTGTGTCCTTTGTCTTGAGGCTTCTCTCTGTCTCTCTCATATCTCTCTCATATATCTCTTGCAAGCGGGAACCTTGGGGGAGGTCTCAAGGAGGGCTTCTGTGGAATATCCATCAGTTCTCCAGGTGCGCCCTTTCAGGGTTGTGGTCTCCTCTGATTGGTTGGAGACAGGGCAGTTGGTTCTGGTATCACCCCACTGGTTTTGCTGCTTCTCTGGGCCTGGAGCTGAAACACAACTGAGGCCTAGATATTATCTCCAGGGAGAAAAGCCCAGGGGAGGAGAGGTTACCCTGGGGGCCAGGTCCTTGTTTTCCCAGTTTTGCCCCCAGCCAGGCACTTCCTTCCACCCTGGGGACCATCTGCACCTGGCTGTAAATTGCTTGGCCAGTGTGTTCAGCTCTCTGTCTCAGTTTCCCTAGTCCACTTGCCAAGGAATTTTCCTAGCTTCTTACTGTCCTGTCTCAGTAGGATACCTTTTGGCCAGCCCATGGTGGTCCCCACCCCTGAGATCTACCCCCTGGCCTCAGAGGTGGCCCCCTGCTGCTGTCTGTACTGTGCAGCTCTGCTCCTTGAGACTGCACCCCTAGGGAATACAGGTGACATAAAATTTTGGCATGAGCTTCTGATCCTACCTGCATTGCCCAGGTCTCCAAAGCACGCATAACCTGACATGGTAGAAACTTGACCCAGCCTTGTCTTGCCAGGTATTGTCTCCACATGGCCAGTGTGATTTCCCAGCGTTAGAAACTGCTGTGTGTGCCCGCCTGTGTGTGTACCTGTGCACGGCAGGGGGTTGGCAGAGAGGGACAAGGAAGAGAAGCCGAGCCCAGCTCTTTCTGTGGTGCCCTGTGACCGCAAGGATAAGACACCCATGTCAGTGTGCCCGAGAGGTCAGGCATCGGAAAGGCCAGGTCACATTCTGCACTCACTGTGAAGTCAGCTCCCTCTCGTGCCACAGCCTTTGTGCAGGAAGCCAGAGGTTTTAAGCTCTGAGGCACATGTCCTTTCTGCGCGTGGGTCTGAGCTCTGGCAGTTTAGGGGGAGTCTCACACCCAAGGGGTGGCCAGAGGCCCAAAGAGGAAGTGGAAAGGAGCCTAGCCCTGGGTGGGTTCAGGAGAGCTGACCCCTCGGAGGGGACCGGACTGGGGCTGGGAAGACATTCAGGGGGCAAGGCTGCATCTCCTGGTCTCCCCTTTAGGTGCCCTGACTTCTGGAGGAGGAGTTGCTGGGACATCAGGGTCCCTACATGTTCCCAACCCCTCCATAAGCTCCAGCCCACAAGAGCCACTGTGGCCTGCTAGTCTCAGCTTTCTGTCTCTTCCGAGGGAAAGAGGGAACCGTCTCCCACATTTCCTCCCTCCGGTCGGAGGAAATGCAGAGGCAGGGGCACAGCCAGGTTCAGTGACATCAGGCCCCCTCCCCTTCCCTCTTTGGGGAGAGTTTCCCAGCAGGTAGGATGATCGTGGGCTGGCCACGGTCACATTTTATAGACTCAATAGAAAATAAATCCCTTAATTTTTTAATATTTTATTTATCTTTAGAGAGAGAGGGGGGAAGAGAGAAAGAGGGAGAGAAACATTGACTGGCTGCCTCCCGCATGCCCCCAAGTGGGGACCTCTCCCGCAACCCAGGCATGGCCCTGACCGGGAATTGAACCTGCAACCTTTTGGTCCACAGGCCAGCGCTCAGTCCACTGAGCCACGCCAGCCAGGGCTAATTTGGTTTTTTGTTTGTTCTGAAAAAAATTTAAACCTCAGTGGATCTTTCTTCCCTAAAGATACAGCCTCTAGAAGGCTGCAGTTCCTATATTTTTTATAAGATAAAAGTTCAGAAAAATAGTCCCACAAAAATAACTATTCATAAGAATGATTGATCTTTGGTGGCTCGATGTCGGTCTGTGTTCACCTCTAGAGACTGTGTCATCAACCCATCTGTGCAAAGGGAAAGCGCTCAGCCTTCTCACCCCCACTGCTGTCCCCATCTGCACTCCCCGGGTCTGCTGGCCTCACTGCGTCTGTCTCTCCTAACTGAACATCCCCAGCATGTCCATCTGTCCCCATGCTGCTCATTCATGTGGTGTCTGTCACTCTCTCTGTCACATGTCCCTGGAGCATTGGGGGAACAAGAGGCCTGTGTGTCTGTCCTGTCAGGTCAGCAGGTTGTTGGGTCAGGTGTTCCCCCGGGGAGTCTGCAGGCTGGGCCAGCGGGGGCTTCCTTCTTTCAGGACAAGTTGCTCTTGGGATGCTTTCCAGGTCAGACATTGGCTGGAGCTGGGTAGTCAGGGGCACAGGTTTATCTGAAGTGGTCTGTGGTCAATGGGCAAGAAATGACAGCTGGAACCCAGGCCAGTCCCTTCCGGCAAGGTCACTGGAGACCCACGTCCCAGGGAAAAGGTCCTGTGTAAGCTGCGAAGTGGGGGTTATAAATGGCCGAGAAAAAGGGGGGACTTGAGCCCAGAGGATGCTGGCTCCTGCTGTTCTGGCTCATGGAAGTCTTGAACTTCACGCCAGGCTGTAACTGGTCCTCCTGTTGGAAGGGAATGAAGCCAAAGGATGAGGGAGCAGTGGGGTCTCTGTCCTGCCACAGACCCCTCTGGGAGTGTCAGTGGCTGTTCCCTGTCTTCCTAGCCACTCCTCCCCTCCGCTGCCCCTGTGAGTACAGCCACCAGCCTGCTCCCCAGAGCCCCACCAAGCAGTCCTCCACCCGTGTGCCACTCCCTGCGTGTAATGCATGACGTCAGTGTCACTTGGTTGGAGTGTTAGACCAGCCACACTGAGCAGTGGGGACTGATGATGATGCCACTTTTGCCTCCCCTGTGTGGTCCTCTGTATGTACATGTGCTCATGTTAAGTGCATGAGCATCTGTAACACATGGACACGTGAAAGTCTGCGGGCCGTGCTGATACTGCCGATCTGCTTGGCCTCAGGCTCTGTGCTGCGCCCTTAGGACATAAAATAGTAAACACAGCTCCAGCCTTCCAGGTCCCCACCATCTGCTGGGAAAGCCAGACAGTGAGCAGACTGTCCCTGCAGTGGGCGCAGTGCTGCGGAAGGAGGAAGGACAAGGCTCAGGGAGCTCTCAGCACAGCCTTCAGGGTGGGTGGCGGTGGGGAGTGGAAGATGATCGATCCCCAGGTTCCGGCCCCCAGGCTGGGGATGGTGGAGCTGATGGGGACAAGGAGATGAATTCCATCTGGGGCCCTCTAAGGCCGATTGCCATGGCTGTGGGACACCAGGTTGAAGTGTCCAAGTGACAGCCAGCTGTGTAGATCTGGAACTTGAAGGAAGTATGGGGGGAATTGGGTTTGGGAGGGGACAGCTATGGGAGTCACCAAACACAAGAGGTTGTCGAGGTCAAGCACACAGATGAGGTGCCTGGGATTATGGAGAGCAAAAGGAACAGGGTGAACATGGGCGCCCTCCCCTACCACCATCCCACAGGTTATCAAAGGAAGGGGACTGGGCAGGGATGACCCGAGTAGAAGAAAGTCCAGAAGATGGCGTCACAGAAGCCAAGGAAAGAGCTTCCAAAGGCAGGACTGCCTGGTGGTGTAAATACCGCCATGAGACCTCAGGACTGGTTGGCCTCATGTCGGCACACACGTGTGCGCCTCCCTGGGGGTGGGTAGCCCTGCTGTGTGTACCCGCGTGCATGGGGTGCCTACCTCCGAAGGCTCAGCCGGCGGGAGGTGTCCTGGCTTGGCACCTGTGGAGTGGGGCTGACCATGAGGATGCAAAGACCAGTGAGGATCATGCAGGTGGGCACGGCACCGATGAGGACCTTGAGGGTCACCACCACCTGCTCTGTCTGCTTGCAGGCTCCTGCCTCATACCCCGCAAACCTGGAGAAACAGCCCATATGCAACCAGCTCACATCCTCCCAAGCCTGGCTCCTGGGGGAGGGGTCCCACATCCCCCACCTCTGCACCATCCTGAAACTTGGATCCATTCCTTGACCAGACCAGCCTAAACGTCATGGACAGGACAGTTGAGGGAATGGGCTGGTCAGGGAGGAGTTGAGAGAACTGAGAATGTGGGGGGCTGAGGCTTCAGATGGGGCACGGCCCTCAAGAAGGCCCTTTTCAGTCCCATTCACAGTGTAACCTGGGGCGGCGATTCCCCCACACTTTCCAAAGAGCAGAGCTTGGTCCCCTGGCTGGCTGGGGTGGGGAACTCAGACCTTTTCCCACCCCACTAGTCTTGTGCCTCGGGCACAGCCCCACTCTGGGACTCACTCCAGACTGAGCGTGGAGATGCCCAGGGCCCCTGCGCCTGACAGCTTAGTGAAGAAGACATAGGAGGAGTAGAAGATGGTCTCCATGCCTGGGCCGCTCTGGTGCTGCAGCTGGAAGTCGTCTACCACGTCTGGGAGCATGGACCTGGGGGCGGGGGCTGCGGAGTTATCCCTTTGAACCCTCGGCAGCCACTGACCTGCAAACTCTCTGGGTACAGAGACCAAGTCAGAGTCGTCCCTGAGGCCCCACGGCCCAGGACCAGAACTGGCCCACAGGGAGCCAGGCAATACAAGTGCCTGTCCACGCCCCACCCCACCCCCCACCCACTGGCTGCCCACCATTCCTGCTGTCTGGTGCACTTCTGGGAGGGCTCCCAGGATGGAGCTGGTGGCCTCCATCCCCTGTGAGTGGGAGAGCAGCTCCTGAGAACAGGCTGGTCACCAGGGACCTGGGACAACAGGCCGACATGCAGGAGGGCAGACCCTTGAGGAAGGACGTGAAGCTCCCACATTTCCTTCCCCTCGCCCAGCCTACCAGGGCAGCAGCAGGGACACAGCGATGCTCACGCCAGATACCAAGGCCACAACGTATGCCACGGGTGCTGTGGGCACAACAGCCAACAGGATTGCAAAAGGCACCATCACCTGGGGAGAGACACACTGGCTGCTCCCTCTACCTGCTCCCCCTGCCCACCTTGCTCGTTCCCGCACACACTCACCATCTTTACTAATGACCCCGTGCCTGGTCCTGTGCTGGGCACTGAAGACGCAAGTGATTACAGATCTGCCCTGCTGCCCCCAGGAGGCTCAGGCCCCAAGGTCAACTTCCACCAACCCACCTCCAAGTCTTGCTTCCTGCCCCACTCACACAGATCCCGAAGGCCGACATCCTCTTCCCAAATCGCTGTAGAACCCACTCCCACAGCGGGGTGCTCAGCACAGCTGAGACCTGTGAGCAGATGGGACTATCACAGCCCAGCCCAGCTGCCAGTGCACCTGCCCAGGTTCACAAAGCCCTGGCTTTTAGGTGGGTTGCCCCACCTTGACCTTGACCCCTGGTTAGAAGCAGAGGCTATGAACTTTATGAACCTGGCCCCAATTCTACCTGTTGCTGGAATGCAGGTGACCAAGGCCACAGCTGAGTCCAGCATGTTGACCTCCAGAACTCTGGCCACACGTTATATCAAGGACCACACATGTCCCCAACTCAGGCTCCCGAGTAACCTTGGCTCTGTCACCCCAGGTCCTCTCACCAGGATGGTTAGCACCAGGCTCTGGACGTGGTCATGGAGCCGGGAGGCATGTGTACAGAACAGGACCAGGTAGCTCTGCTCCACCTGAGGAGGTTGACAGGAAGTGGGCATGTACAGGGACTGGCTGGACCTCAGAAGTCAAGAGCAAGGCCTGGGTCTCAATTCTGGCCCCTCTTTTGGGACCTTGAACTCTGGTTGCTGCCACCATCATGCAGTTCCTGCCCCCTATGAAGGATGCTTATCCCTGACACAGGTGTAGACACCCTTCCTAGTCTGCCCTTCCCTTGCACGACTGGACCTTACCACCCCAGACTCTTTTTTCCTGGTGCCTGGGCCCTGACCCTCGTCAATCCCACAGGCTCGATCTAGACCTCTCTTCTCCCAGCACCAGGCTCTCTGAGCCCCATGCCAGCCACTGGTTAAAACTCAAGCCTCATCTGTGCCAAGGGAAGAGAGGCTGAACTGGAACCTATGCAGGTTCAGCATGGCTGGAGGCAAGCCAGTGGGGCCTGGCCTGGCCAGAGGTACCTGAACGGCTGCTGAGATGAACAGGAAGGAAATCACCAGCTTCAGGTAGGGCGGGTGCCGGACAGTGAGGCCCAGCCCAGCCAGGAAGCTCATGCCCTGGCTGGAGGCTGTGGCAGAGGGGTCTGCAACACAGGGAGGCCATGTCTCAGCTTGGCAGAGTTCCAAACCAAGACCCATGCCCAAGAGGAGCCCTGGCCCCAGCTTCTTTCTGCTTCCCGCATTCTGCCTGCACCTCTGTACCTGGCCGCTCCTTCACCCCCAGGTGGAGGAAACCACTGCACACAGGATAAGTCACAGCAACCACAGCGGCTGCAACGGAGTAGAGACAGGTCTGTGGAACAGGACAGAACTGGGGTGGGGGCGATGTCTCCAACCCATGGGGGTGAGGACCCCCAGGGGCGGGGCAGGTGTACCTCCTGGTGGGAACAGAGGGACCCTCAGCCCAAGTCCAAGAATGCTGGGTACTCCTCCCAATCAGCACAGCAGGAGAGGGAGGGCCAGGCGCCCATGATGTTCCTTCTGTGCTGCCTGCATGCATCCATGCCACCAGGGGTTTGAGGGTCTGAGTTCTCTCTCTCTCTCCTCCCGCCTCCCTGTCTCATTATTAAAACAAACATTCGGCCCTGGCTGGTGTGGCTCAGTGGACTGAGCACCAGCCTGCAAACCAAAGGGTCACCAGTTCGATTCCCAGTAGGGCACATGCCTGGGTTGCAGGCCAGGTCCCTAGTAGGGGGTGTGTGAGAGGCAACCACACATTGATGTTTCCCTCCCTCTCTTTCTTCCTCCCACTCTCTCTAAAAATAAATCTTTAAAAAAAAACAGAAATTCATCGTTGCTGATTTCTATATGCTGGACCCTGAGGTTAGGAAGACAGATCCAGGGGCAGAAAGTTACTGTGTGTCCACGGTGGCTCCACGATGGCCCAGATAAATGTAGACAAAAAAATGAAAGAGAGAGACAGTGCTACCTATCTTAGAACGACATGCATGGGAGTAACAGTCACCCATCTCCAGGTAGAGGATGCCTCTGGAGAGGGGAGGAAAGAGGGAGATGGACAGGGCTTCACGGGTGTGGGCCCCGCACAACTGCAGGGGTCCCACACTCAGGGCCCTGCACTTGGGGGTTAATGCTCTACTGTCGCTGTCTTGAAATTCTTGGTGATTCTATCTGTGAATTTGTGTTTTGTAAGTGAAGTCTATGGAACTTTGAAGAGGCACCTTTGTTGAACCTTTGGCGTTGGGTTCTCAGCTTTCCACCCCCACTCTGGGCACCCCAGGCCCTGCCTGGTCTCCTCTGCCCCCATTCCAGGCTGCTGCCATGCTCGGTTCCACCCTCACCCACAGTGGAGGTAAGGGGCTTGTGGAGGCCGAGGCCAGGACAGGCAGTGCACGCAAAAGGATTTCGTCCTGAAACACGGGCAGGACTCGGAAATAGGACAGAGTGGACGCTGAGAGAAAGAAGGAGTAAAGGGTGACTCCTAGGGTTCTTGGGGATGGTGACATCATTTGCCTAAGGGGAAAATAGATGACCTTGATGGCTGAAACAGATGCCTGCCCCAATGGGTAAAGAGGGATCTGCTTTGAGGAGACCCGTGCTGCTGGCGTTTCCCTTCTACTTTCACACGGGGGTGCGGTGCGGCGTGATTAGGGCTGGATGGGAGGGGTCACAGGAGGGGCTTTACCCAGAGCTCCAAAAGGACATCAAAACCTCCTGCCGTCTTTCCCCGCCCCTTCCCTGGGGTCTGCCTCCTCCGCTCCGGCGGGCCTGCTGGGGTGCGGTGTGTTTACGTTTAGAAGGCACCCAGGTGGAGGAGAGGAAGGTCTAGCGGGAGAGTGGGGTGCGTCCGCATGGGCACTCACTGCTCTGGGGGAGACGGTGGCCGGCCCCGGGAGCTCGAGGTCCGCGTCCTCGCACCTGTGGGGACTGTGGGCACCGGACACGATGAGTCCGTGGACCGCGGCTCCCATCAGCGTCCCCGCCATCTCCATGGTTATCCCTGGGACATAGTGAGCACTAAGGTGACCGAGCTCACGCCCCGCCCCGCGCCCCTGGCCGCGCCACCCCCCACTCCTACCCCACGCAGGCACTCACGGTATGCAGTGGCCGAGTCCCGCTCCCTGGGGCTGGGGGTCAGGAGCATGGTGAGGGCTGTGTAGGGCACCTGGAAGAACTGGGGGGGCGGAGTTTAGATGGCCGCCCTCAGCCCAGACCGCCAAAGTGGACGACTTATCCCAGCCTGCCCCCTGCCAGGCTGGCAGTCCCCAGAGATTCCCTCAAGCCAGGTGTGAAGGGCAGAGGGGCAGGAGGGGACACCCAGCCCAGAGCCCAGTGGGTGGGAGGAGCTAAAGGGCCAGGCACTGGTGAGCAGGTGCCAGTGGTGGGACCCTCCTGAACACCTATCCCTGACACACACACTTCAGAGTGGCCACTGGCCAGTGACTGGATTCCAGGGGTCCAGGCCCAGGAAGTGGGGGCCACCTGCTTACCGTGGCCAGGGCCTGGAATAGGCAGTAGAAGGTCATGTACCAAAGGCCTCGAAGGCTGGTGAAGGGGGGCAGGAACCACAAGAAGAAGTAAGCCACGGTGATGAAGGGCATGCAGCCTAGCACCCTGTGGGGGACACAGTGGAGATAGAATGGCCACTGCACCAGGAATGGGGACGTGAAAGGGTGGGCCTGGAGCAACCTCACCCTTCTGCCCCTGGACTGGCCCTGGACTGAGACTCTGGGTGGGAGCCATGGACATGGAGGGCTAATGGGACAAGGAGGTAACCAGGAGTTGGGGCTGGGACTCTGGCTGGGACTCTTGGGTGGTTGGTGGTACCATTCCGTGCGTGAAGGATCCTGGAGCACTGGAGTTGTGCCTACTCCGTGAGAACTTCCAGGGCCTCCAGCCCACCCTGGCCACACTTAGACCTCTGGGCCAGGCCTGGGAGTCTTGAAGGCTTTGTCCAGCCCTGAGCCAGATGGTGAGGGAGTCTCCAAGAATGTCTCTGAACTGCATGACTCAGTCTGTCCCAGTCTGGTACTGTCGCCTACTGTCAGTCCCATCACCTGCTCTCTGGTCTTGTCCTCTAACCATCCATAGGGGTTTCTACTAAGAAGCAGGGCTGTGACAAACACAGTGACCTCAGGCTGTGGGTGGGTGCCAGACCTGAAGGACCAGGGCGCTGCTCACCAGGGCATGAGTCGTCCAGACCCTGTCCTCCTGCTTCTGTTGATGAGGAACCCAGCCACAGGGTCAGCAGCTGCCCCAGACACCTTCCCTCCAAACAGCACAAGTGACACCTGGGCGGCGGGGATCTGAGGTGGACAGGGGAGGAGAGAGCCAAGGACTGGCAGAGTTGGAGGGTTGTCCAGGCATGCCCACCCACCAGGGCAGCGAGCTGGCAACCTGGCTGGGGCCAGAGGCACAGTGGGAAGTCTCTCCGGCCTCCTGGCCAGGATACTACCCTCGAAGGCTCTCAGGGCACATCTGTACTAGTGAAGAAAGGGGCGAGGGAGGGAGCGGACGGCCCCACATCAGCACGTTGCCATTGTTACTCATGCCCAGTCCCTTTGGAGAAGACACGAGGAACCCTCCTCTGAGGTGGCCCAGTGCAAGAAGGGTGCACCCAGGGTGACAGTCTAGACTTTTTTCTCGTAATGAAAATGTTTTATTGATTTTCTGATTACATAAAAGATACACTCACTCTAAAAACATTCAAGCGGTACAGAAAAATACTGAGCAAAGCTCATGGGAAATCCCACCCTCCTGAGACAACTTCCAGGAGCATTTTGAAGATCACCCTTTCATGCATTTATGCACATTTGCAACTTACAGTCTTACATAAACGCAACCATATCAGTGTCATATAAAAAATCATTAATGCCTCATAAAAAATTTCTTTTTTGCTTACTCTCTATCCTCCACCATTGCCTCGTATAGCCAACATTAACAGCCTGGTGTGATTTTCTGTACATTTTCTCCATGCTCGTTTTTAATCAAGTACCGACTCATACACACATACTATGCCCATGTGCACACATGTATGGGGCATGTCTTTGTTTTGCTAACATGGGATCATTTTACATACTCTTCTCTACAACTAACTTTTCTCACTTGGCAGTACATCATGGACATCGCTCCAAGTCAACCGCTATAGATCTACCACATTCTTTTTTTTTTTTTTCTGGTCCTTTGATGTAAAAATATGCAGATTTTTTTTTAATTTTAATTTTTTATTGTTATTCAATTACAGTTGTGTGCCTTTTCTCCCCATCCCTCCACCCCACCCCAGCTGAACCCCCCTCCCTCCCCCACCTCTACTCTCCCCCTTGATTTTGTCTATGAGTTCCTGTTACCACATTCTTTAAATGGCTACGTAATTGTCCATTCTATGAAGATAGCACAAGTTATTACCCAACTGCTTCTGTATTGTTGGGTATTCACATTGTTTCCCACTTTCCACTACAAACAGGCTGCAATGAACACCCTTGAGGAGGTTGCCCTCCATAGCTTAGATTGAAAGTGCTGTCTGTGAACAGTGGTGGGACTGGAAGGACCAGAGGCCATGGAAGATGGGAAAGGGGGTCCTGGGCTGATGCCCACACTTACCTGTGCCACATCTAGCAGGAAGAGCTGCAGGTAAAAGGCGGTGGCACTGGAGGCCACCTGGTTGGGGACCCCGCCAATGCCATAGCACACCTTCGTACAGAATGAGAGGCGACCAGCTCTGCTGTCCTGGGGGAGACAGAGTAGCTGAGCCCCACCCTCACAGACACACAGCAGCTCCCACACGCCCCTGGCTTCCAGAGGCATCCTGAGTCCCTAGGTCCTCAGGGCTTTTCCTGCAATCTCTCAGTCCTAATTTGCCCCAAATCATCTTAAAGGGAAGTGAGACAGAAAAGAGAAAAAAAAAATCCTAAAACATGACCTCTAAACTTTTCCAGGGGGAAGTTCTTCCCTATATTTCCCCCTCAGTGCTTCCTGCTTCAGTGTTTTCTGAGTCAGCAAGCCTGAGTGAACTAGGGGTCAGGAGACCCCCAACTTTGCCACCAGGTCCCTGTGTGACCTTGAACAAACCACTTTCTCTCTCTAAGCCTTCGAATGGAAAAGTCCTGCCGACTTCACATGGTTGGTTTGTCTTTTTTAAGACTTTTTTGAAGTCTTGTTTTTAGAGAGAGGGAAAGGCGCATTGATGGGTCGCCCGTGGTAAGCGCGCTGGGAGGAATGGAACCGAGGACCTTGCGCTTTGCGTGCTGACACCCGAGCAACGGAGCCCCACCGGCCAGGGCTTCACAGGGGTGCTTGCACGAGCAAATGAGGTGCTGGTTCTGGGAACAGATTGTTAAATGTTCAGGACTTTTGCAGCCAGGTGTTGAACGACTAGCAGCATGAAACCAGCCACGGTGAGAGTATTTACACTGCTGAAATCAGCAAACATTACAAACCAGAGCCCCCGCATCCCAGACTATTTACCAGCCTACCGCTGACATGAAGTAATGTTTATGATCCCAAATGTGTGTGTGTGTGTGTGTGTGTGTGTGTGTGTCACAGCCCTAAGCGCTCCAGTGGACTCCAGACTCAAATATTTGACTGCCTCCTCACACCCCTATGCAGTTGACTAACATGCATTTCAACTCGGCACAAACACACAGTTTGATTTCCACCCCATTGTTTCAACCGACTCCTAACCCTGTTGTCCCCATTGCATTAAATGACCCCACTGTCCACTCAGCAGCTCAGGTCACAGACCCGGGAGCCCTCGCTTCCCCTTTCCCGACCCCCCTGTCTAATCTGTCCGTGAGAGGCTCCTTAGTGCTCCCCTGCTTCTGTTCTTGGCCCTTGCTATCCACTCTCCACCCAGCAGCCAAAGTGATCTTTTCCCAACAGGTTGTGTCTCCTCTCTGCCTAAACCCCTCCCACAGCTTGCCAGTAAACTTTGAGTAAAACTCCAAGTCCTGCCTTGGCCAGGTAGCTCAATTGGTTAGATCACTGTCCTGGTACACCAAAATTGCAGGTTCGATCCCCAGTCAGGACACATGTAAGAATCAACCAACGACTGCATAAGTAAGTGGAAGAGCAAATCAGTGGGTTTCTTTCTCCCCACCCCTCTCTTTTCTCTCTCTAAAAATAAAACACAAACAAAAAACCCTCCAAGTCCTCACCATATAGCCTACAAGACCCCACCCAGTCTGCCCCCTATTCCCTTTCCCACCCCACTTCAGATAGCTCTCCTCCACCATGGGATCTTCCTATTCCTCAAAATGGCCAAGCCTATTGCTGCCTCAGGGTCTTTGCACTTCCCATTCCTTCTGTCTGAGAGGCTCTTCCTCCAGGTCCTTGCAGAGCTGACTCCTTGTCATTCAAGTTTAAGCCTACATGTCATCTTCTCAGAGTGGCCTTCCCTGGCCACCCAAGTCTCTCTCAGTTGTGCTTACTAACTGATGTGCTCTTATCTGTTTCTTGCCTCTCTTCATCAGAAGATACACTGTCTGAGAGCGCGACCTATTTATTCGCCACTGTGTGTCCCCAGGGCCTAGAACAATGCTTGATACATAATAATGCTCAGGATATATTTGCTGAAAGAATAAATGCTATGAAGACACTGTGTAAAGTGCCCTTTCTCTGAAAGATGCTGGGAATTCTTTCTCATCTTTGCTTGGGGATGGGAGGGGAAGTGGAGAGGACTATGGCTTCACTCGCTTTGGTATCTTGCAGGACACCCAGAGGGACTCTTTTCAAGGGAAGGTCTTCCCAGATAAGAGTTTATCATATCCTTTGCACACTCTTCCTACCCACAGAAGAAAACCACACTTGAAGCAGGATGTGGTCTCTGTTTCTGACATTGTGTGAACATTATTTCAACTTCCAGAAAACTTTTAACAATAGGCAGAATCCACCAGGATAGCCCTCCTGCCCCACCCCATAATGGGGTTCTTATAGCCCCCCAAATATGCTTAGCAAGTTTCTGGCACATAGAAGGCACTTGAATGATAGGGGGGATTCCGGCTGAAACTAGGTCTATGGGGATCTTGACGGTTTTATGTACTTGAATTAGAAGCCCTTCACAGCTGGCTGCGCACAAGTTTTAGTGTCAGACACACTTGGATTCAGATTCTGCATCTGCCATTTCCAGCTGTGTGACCTGACGTGGCTGCCTCGGTTTCCTCTCATGTTATGTGGAGATAATCAACCTCATAGGGTTGTTAAGAGAACGAAATGCTGGCACTTCGTTGGCCACGTTAGTTTCCCCTCTTGCCCATCGTCTCACCCCAAATTTCTAAATTTCACTGGCAAATGAGAGTCCCCAGAGAGCCTCTGCATCGACTTTTGTTTATGGGGGGCCACAACCTTTGCTCCGAGGTGCGTGAGCAGCAGAGGCACAGGAAATTGAGCGGGTGGCGAAGTGAAGCCACAGTGAACGCGTCTCCGCGGAGCTAGAGATCTTACATTCAGCAGACACCGAGTCCAACACCCCCACCCTTGTGACATGGGTCCCAGGGCCACCACCCCTGGGTTCCCACCCGCCCTCTACCATCACTCTGGGGCCTGGTAGCCAGGAAGGACATCTCTGGGGACGATCCTCCGAAGGAGAGCCTGGCGCCTGGACCAGGCCAGGGTTTGCGAAGGTGGGGGCTGGGGAAGGAAGGCCGCCTCCTCAGGCGCACCTGCGCGATCTCTCCGGGGAGGTCTGGAGGGTGGCGGGCCAGAGCCCTAGGGTGGGAATCAGGAGACCGGAGACAGGCCCTGGTCCTGCCTGCCTAGTAGAGTGAACCCAGCAAGGGACTCCCTCGCCTAGGACTCTTTCGTGTGCTCTTCTCTTCGGGGCTCCCGAATGTCCTCAGCCTCTGGGCTCTCAAGTGGCAAATCCCTCCATGGACAGTTCAGGCGGAGGACCCTACAAGGCTGGATAAAGGGCTACGATCCGACCCCCTCAAGGCCCCGGTACCCCTCTGCCCCCACACTCCCCCCTCTCCGTCGGGCTACTCCCAGGCCCCCGACTTTTTGGGGGGCGCCGCGCTTTTTTTTTTTTTTTTTAGCTCACCGAGCCGGGTTCCAGGGTGTATGCTTCCCGTTGGGGCACCGGCACCTCGTCTGCTGGGGCCTGGGTCCCTCCAGCGGAAGCCGCCATCGCGCACAGCTGCAGCGCCTGCGACCCCGGGGCTATCTGCCCGCGGGGAGGGCGGATCCCTGGTGGAGAGGGCGCGGCGAGGGGGTGGGGGTGGGCCGGCTGGGGAAAAGGCCAGAAACCGGGAAGCTGTGAAAGTTTCTTTTCCCCAAAGGGAAAAATACCTAGAGCTCAAATTCACTGAGGGGAAAAGTCCCTGGGGGCTGTTTTCCTTGGGGTGGTCCGCCAGGGAGTGAGAACCAGAGGCAGCTGGAGCGCCACTCTCCCGCCAAATCCTCGTGGGTGAAAGTCAGCGGGTAAGTTTATTTGAAAAAAACGAAGCAATAGAATTGACTTGTTTAGATTAAGATTATGGTTGAGTAGGTTGGTAAACTGCTAAATTTGATATCGGATGCCTGCAATATACATTTTCCAGCCTCATACAGAACATGGGTGGGGCCCCGTAAGTTCTGGCCAGTGAATGAAGGCGGCCTGAGGTATGCAATTTCCCAGACAGGTCCTTAAAAAGAAAGGGGTTACATCACACACGAAACTCAAGTGAAAAATGTATCATTGACCTAAGTGAAAGGGCTAAAACTCTGGGAAGAAACCAGCAGCAAATCTTCCTAAGCATGAGTTACATAATTCTTTGTCGGATGGGACACCACAAGCCTAAATGGCCTACATGGAAATGAAAAACTTTGGGCTGCAAGCCAACCAAGTAAGTGAAAAGATGACCCACAAAATGGAATATCTGCAAATCACAAGGACTTGTACTGGACTATATATAAAGAGCTCTTCCAACTCAATAACAAGACAAACAACCCCATTTAGAAATGAGCAAAGGATTTCGATAGATATTTCTCCAAATGCAGACATGAAGAGACACTCGTGTCGATAGGTAAATACAAAACTTCAAGCTACCATTCCAAGTGGACGGCTATACTCAAAAGGACAGACAGCAAGTGTTGGGGAGGGTGTGGGGAAATCATATGTTGCTGCTGGTGGGTGTGTGAAGTAGGGTGGGCAATTTGGAAAACTGGCAGTTTTTCAAAAAGTTAAACGTGGCATTAGCATATGACCCAGCAACACCACTCGTAAGTATATACGCTAGAGAAATGAAAACAGGTTCACACAACAATTTACACAAAAATGTTACCAACATTTGTGGCAGCCAACATGTGGAAACAACCCAACCGTCCATCAGGTGATAGATGAGCAAGGGTGGGAGGTATTTCCATACAATGACTATTATTCAGCAACAAAAAGGTCATGGATAAAGCCTGAAAACGTTAAGCGAAAGGACACTAGTCTTGGCTGATGTGGCTCAGGTGGCTAGGCATCGTCCCCCAAACCGAAAGTTGGGGGGTTCAATTCCCGGTCAGGGCACATGCCTGGGTGGTGAGCTGGGTGCCCAGTTGGAGGGTCCAGGCTTGTGCAGGAGGCCGTGGGTCAGTGGTGCTCTCCCTCTCTTCCCCTCCCCCTTCCCTCTCTCTTGAATCAGTATAAGAAAACACTTTTAAAAACTAAATGAATAAAAAGAAGAGACACTAGTCCCGGAAGACCACATGTTGTATGATTCCATTTACCCGAAATGTCCAGAATAGGTCAGTCTAGGAATAGATGGCAGATTTGCGGTTGCCTAGAACGGAGGGCGGAGAATGACTGCTCGTGGGTGTGGAGGGTCGAGTGTCTTGTAGAAGGAAGGACAATGTCCTGAAGTTGGACTGGGTGATGGCTGCACAATCCTGTGAATACACTGAAAACTCTGAATGGGTGAATCGTAAGGTACGAGTGTTACATCCCAGTGAGGCGTCTTTTTTGTTTGTTTGATTTTAAAGGGCAGGAGTGTGCTTCTTCCTATTGGATGAAAAGCAAATGTGACCCTGAGACCTCGAGTTACACGCCGGGACTGGCGGGTCCACACGGCAGTGTGTTAGGCCCCGGTGTACACTACATAGTCTAAAGCAAGCCATTCCTTCTATTTTCTACACTTTGGTTCTTTTTTTTAAATTGAGGCACAACTGACAATTAACATTAGTTTCAGGTGTACAACCTGATTCAGTGTTTGCATATATTGTGAATTATGCTTCAATTCCTTAATATACAAAATGAGTACCTTCTGTTCCCTTGATTGCAGCCCTATCAGCAGTGGAAGGACAATTAGTTAATGAATGTGCTAAATATTTAATTCCTTGAAAATTGAACATAAACTGTTGAAACATAATATACTTTTAATTAAATCATTTAATATGCATTTTCAGCAGTCTGGCAATACTTCATTCCCAGCATTTGTATTTTGTTGCATATAATACTACAATTTTCATTTTGAATTGGGTAAAAAAATCCCTCCATCTCTTTGTTGCACAAAAATGTAATTAACATAAAAGGCATTTGTCCCTAATAGCTATTCTTAAAGTCCTGGCATGTACCTAATGCAATTTCAGTTAAAAACAAATATGTTAGATTTCAAAAATTAGCAGTATAATAACCAAAAAGCCTGCTTTCTAATTAAAACAAAACTAAAGATTGATGTACTTAAAAATATCTGAAAGGATACACATCAAAATGTTACCTGTGGTTATCTTGAGTGGTGGAACAATAAGTGATTTAAAGATCATTTAAACATATCTGCATTTTATAATTTTCTACAATGTATATGAATTACCTGTGCAAAAATACATTTAAACCAAACAACAAACAAATACGAGTCTATTGAATAAAAGCACTGCTGTTTGAATATTTACTGTGATGAACAAGTTTTTAATTAAATGGTTTGCACTTAGACAAAGAACAAATGAGTAAGCCCTACCATGGAGTCTTCATGCTAGTTCCACTCGGGTCACAAAGGATGGTGTAAAAAAGAAACACAACCACTGAGTTAGTATTAAAAATATCACATTCTAACATCTCTGAGTATTAAGTGAAAGTAACATTGGTTAAAGTACCTGGCAAACAGAAGGCACCTAATAAATATTCGTGGATTCTCAAACTGAATGAGTTTGTCAAATAAAAATGACAAATGCACCGGTATGTAACTACTTCATACCAAACAAGTATAAATTATTTCACAGACCCTTTAATAAATAGTATTTCACCCTTAAGACAACAGTTCTTTAACCATTAGCAAAGGACTGCTTTCAAAGTATTTTAAGGCACTAAAATAGATGCATAAATACCATATTTTCAGCACAATGAAATGTAATAAAAAGTATTCTGAATGAGAAGTATATAAAATAAATAAGATCACTTTTATAACCTGGATAATGCATAGTAATTTAACTAACACATTAGAATCTCAAAATTAGAAATGTATGTCTATGCAGTGGCCCTAACAATGATTTTCAAGAAACTGAAAACTGTTTTGAACTACTTAGTTCAGATTATATTCCGCACCTAAGATGTTTCTTTTCCATTTTGCCTTCCCTTGATAAATTGTTTGTTTTCTAAAATCAACATGTTTTGAATATTCTACACATTTAATTAACAACTTCACAATGGGAAACTTTCAGGTAAAAAGGTTCATCAGATGATTCTAATTTGGGAAAGCCTCCGAGGGTATTACTCGCACCAATGAACGTTTTTACAGTTAGCGAGAATGAAAGTTCTTGCTGGTTGCAGGTCCTTCCCCACTGAACTCTCACTGGGGTTATTCTACATGGACACACAGGAGAACCTCCAGTGTGTCTTCTGGTTACATAATTACAGATTGGAAACCCACGAAAGAGGCTTTTCTATAGGTACCAGACAAATATTTCCGATGAGAGGCCCCTTTATAGAAATATACGG